>NC_029777.3:9071880-9078598 GCF_000817695.3 Arachis duranensis | reverse complement strand
TTTGGGCCATCAAATCTTGGGCAAAGTATGGACTATCATATATTGCTGGAAAGCCCAGGATGTCTACTTTCCAACGCCGTTAAGAGCGCGCCAATTGGGCTTCTGTAGCTCCAGAAAATCCACTTCGAGTGCAGGGAGGTCAGAATCCAACAGCATCTGCAGTCCTTTTCAGTCTCTGAATCAGATTTTTGCTCAGGTCCCTCAATTTCAGCCAGAAAATACCTGAAATCACAGAAAAACACACAAACTCATAGTAAAGTCCAGAAAAGTGAATTTTAACTAAAAACTAATGAAAATATACTAAAAACTAACTATATCATACTAAAAACATACTAAAAACAATGCCAAAAAGCGTACAAATTATCCGCTCATCAGGCAACCTCCTCATACGTATCAAGCATTTTGTATTCTGCCTATTGCCTTTGCACTTGTGGAGGGAGAAAATACAGAGTCTTGGTCATACTTTCTGACCAACCTCAGAAGACATGTGACGCCACAAATGGGCATTCTGGTGATTTCTGACAGGCACAACGGCATCAAGACAGCACTAGAGACACCTGATAGTGGGTGGCAACCTCCTCATACGTATCAAGCATTTTGTATTCGGCATGTTGCAGCCAATTTTGCTCTCAGCTTCAAGGAGCAGGATGTTAGGAGGAGGCTGGTGAATGCTGCTTATGCTAAGACGGAGGCCGAGTTTGAGTATTGGTTCGACATCATGAGAACAGAGAATCCCGCTATGTGCGATTGGGCAAAGAGGATGGAGTATGAGAGGTGGACACAGCACAAGGATCCAGGCAGGTGATATGGTCACATGACGACCAACATATCTGAGTGCGTCAACTCTGTTTTGAAGGGAACCAGGAATCTACCAGTGACATCATTGGTCAAGTCGACGTACTTGAGGCTTGCAGAGCTGTTTGTTGTTCGAGGTCAGTCAGCCGAGGCACAACTTGGGTCCGGTCACCGATTTTCCCAGGCACTTGTTAAAGTGATGAGCGGATAATTTATACGCTTTTTGGCATTGTTTTTAGTATGTTTTTAGTACATTTTAGTTAGTTTTTAGTATGTTTTTATTAGTTTTTATTTAAAATTCACTTTTCTGGGATTTACTATGAGTTTGTGTATTTTTCTGTGATTTCAGGTATTTTCTGGCTGAAATTGAGGGACCTGAGCAAAAATCTGAGTCAGAGGCTGAAAAAGGACTGCAGATGCTGTTGGATTCTGACTTCCCTGCACTCGAAGTGAATTTTCTGGAGCTACAGAAACCCAATTGGCGCGCTCTTAATTGCGTTGGAAAGTAGACATCCTGGGCTTTCCAGCAATGTATAATAGTCCATACTTTGCCTGAGATTTGATGGCCCAAATCGGCGTTGCAAATCAGCTTCAGAATTCCCAGCGTTTAACGCCGGAGCTGGCACAAAAATTGGAGTTAAACGCCCAAACTGGCACAAAAGCTGGCGTTTAACTCCAAAAAAAGTCTCTACACATGAAAGCTTCAATGCTCAGCCCAAGCACACACCAAGTGGACCCCGGAAGTGGATTTTTACGTCATTTACTCATTTCTGTATACCCTAGGTTACTAGTTCACTATTAATAGGACCTTTTACTATTGTATCTGGACATCATGACACTTTACTCATTTCTCATTGTATCTTCTACGGCATGAGTCTCTAAACCCCATGGTTGGGGGTGAGGATCTCTGCTGTGTCTTGATGGATTAATGCAATTACTACCGCTTTTCATTCAATCACGCTTGCTTCTATTCTAAGATATCACTTGTTCCTAAACTTGATGAATGTGATGATCTGTGACACTCATCATCATTCTCACCTATGAACGTGTGCCTGACAACCACCTCCGTTCTACCTTAGATTGAGTAGATATCTCTTGGATTCCTTAATCAGAATCTTCGTGGTATAAGCTAGAATTGATGACAGCATTCAAGAGAATCTGAAAGGTCTAAACCTTGTCTGTGGTATTCTGAGTAGGATTCAAGGATTGAATGACTGTGACAAGCTTCAAACTCCTGAAGGCTGGGCGTTAGTGACAGACGTAAAAGAATCACTGGATTCTATTCCAACCTGATTGAGAACCCACAGATGATTATCCGTGCTGTGACAGAGCGCGTTGAACATTTTCACTGAGAGGATGGGAGGTAGCCATTGACAACAGTGAAACCCTACATACAGCTTGCCATGGAAGGAGTCTTGCGTGCATGAAGAAGAAGAGAGTAGGAAAGCAGAGATTCAGAAGATAGAGCATCTCCAAAACCTCAACATGTTCTCCATTACTGCAAAACAAATACTTATTTCATGTTCTTTTACTTTTCACAATTAAACCTGATAATTATTGATATCCTGACTAAGAGTTACAAGATAACCATAGCTTGCTTCAAGCCAACAATCTCCGTGGGATCGACCCTTACTCACGTAAGGTATTACTTGGACGACCCAGTGCACTTGCTGGTTAGTTGTGCGGAGTTGCAAAAGTGTGATTGCAATTTCGTGCACCATAAAGCCATTGAGCGGAACTTGAAGGATTCAAGGTGTTTTACAGTGACACTATTTGATAGGCATCATTCCGAGTATACTGTCACGGAGACTACACCTATGGGTAAGTTTTCATTGGGAACTTACCGAGTTTCGCTTAGAGATCGTACGTGCGACTGTGGCAATTTTCAGGCCCTGCACTACCCGTGTTGCCATGCAATCGCATGCTGTGCTCAGTCACGATTGGATTGGGCCAATTTTGTTGATGAAGTTTACAGCATGGCTAAGGTTTTCAAGGTGTATCAGATGGCCTTTGTACCATGTATTCCAGAGGGTCTTTGGCCACCATATGACGGACCGACTTTCATCCCTGACCCTAACATGCGACGCACTAGAGAGGGTTGACCACAGTCCACACGGATCCGCAACAGCATGGATGAAGTTGACCCCAACAGGCCGAAACGATGTGGCCTTTGCAGGCAGCCTGGTTACACTCGTAGGAGTTGCCCCCAACGAGGATCGACAGTTGGGTAGTAGTACTAGATGTTTAGTTAGCTTTCTATACACCTATGTAGTCATCAATGAAAATGCATTAGTGCTTTCTAATTATGTATGGACTTTGTTTTTTAGTTGTGTTCTAACTATGTGACGATGTATTTCTTGTCTTCAAACTTGTGTGGTAATTATGTAACGTTGTATTTATTTTATTTTCTTCCGACATACGTGTGCTAAGAACAGAATAAAAACATAAACATAAAAGGGTAATACCTACTTATTCATAAACATAACATACGACGAAAATAAACATATAAGTGCATAAACATAAGCTACGAGGTTCATAAACATATAAGTGCATAAACATAACATACGAGTAAAATAAATGCTTAACAAAAAACAAAGACCACAGACTAATCATCACCTATTATTCCAGTGTCGTCTATCCTAGCATATAGTGTCACTACATTCCACACCCTAAGTAAGATCTAACAATTATAAGGTTTAGATTCATATCAAGGTTGTGAGAACCGAACCGGTCATTGCACCGGTCAACTTACTGGTTCAATGGTTCAATGGACAATGGTCCAACTATGGTTGAACTGTGGTCGAACCGATTTCGTTAAATATAAAATAAAATTATTAAAAGTATAACATAAATCTTTTAACATTTAAATTCAATCATTCATATATAAATAAAATTTAAAATTTCATAACCTACCCACTCACTAAACTAAATTTCATGGCCAGATGACCAATTTTCGGTTAATCCGGTTGAACTGGCCGGTCCGGTCCACCTTTCAGAACATTGGTTAATATTCTATCATCTACACCCTACATTCCATAAACTATTTAACAGATGTTAATGCTGAGATAAATAAAATAAAGCTAACCTCGTCGGCAATGACATCGGCAACGTGGGCAACACCGTTCAGTCGGTATAAGCTTTGTTCGTCTGCCATGCTTTCTACCTCAAGTCAGCGCTCAAAAAATTTCTAAAACCCTCCTCCAAGTGCTCCTCCTTCTCTCTACAAGTTTTCTCTCTCTAGGCAACCCTATAAAAGCACAAATGAAGCCCGCGACTGCAAGCCACGGATTATATAGACGCACACTCCACGTAAACCGCTACTGCCTCTAGCAGTTTACATTGCTTGCTTCCAATGCATAAAATGAGAATGTAAAACCCGATTAATTAATGACTAATTAACCCATAAATGAGAATGTATTCTATAAATCCCAAAATGTGATTTTTGTGGCTAAATGTGATAGAGGAGATTGAGACGAAAATTTTGGTACCAATTTTGTAGAATTCGGACCAAGATTGGATCGAACGGGCCAAACCGGGCCAACCGGACCCAAAGTGGGCCCTTGGCCTAACATAACTAAACCAAAACTCTAGTTTTCAGCACTCTCTCTCCTCACAACACTCAAACTCACGCTGAAAATTGAAGAGAGGGGAGGAAGAACACTCTCAAGTTCTTTCTCTCACTTGATCTTCAAACCACCATAACTTTTGATCTAGAGTTTCGATTGCCGCACCGTTTGCGACCACGCGTTCACTATGGAGAGCTCTAAAAAATCCATACAATTAATCTTGAGATAAGCCACGTTTTGCTCTTCTAAATTCCAGCCTTGTTTTCGAGTTTTATGGGCAAAATGTTGAGATTTTGGGCTCTTTGATGTTATAGGACCCAACTCTCTTGAAGGAGAAGGTTAATCTTGTCTCCTTGAACCTTGGGTATGGTAAGATTCTCAACCCTAGTGTGATTTGTGGTTCTATGATGTTTGGGTATTGAGATGTTGTGTATGGGTGTGATGATTGTGGCTTAGGTTGTGTATATGTGAATATTGGAGTTTGATTGGTGACATTGAAAAGCTTGAAAAGGGTTTGGTGGTGAAAAATCTGTTCTTGGAGGTGTTGAGGCCTTGAGAGCTTGTGGATAAGTGATTTGGAAGTGCTCCGGTTGAGCTTGGAAAATCGGCTAAGGTATGGTCTTGATTTCCCGTATCTAATATGTAATATGGTAGGAAATACTTAGGCTAGAGGCCCTAAGATAGGCATTGAATTGTTGGTGTTGTTGAATGGTTGATATATATGATGTGGTCATATATGTGATGATGATTATTAATGCCTTGATGGTATGATGTATGAGAAATATGCATGTTGTGATATATGCTTGATGATTGAGTATGATTGAATTGTGGGTGAAATCATGATGATGGTGAGTATGATATTGATTATGTACAATGATGATTTATTGGAATTGGTGTTGTCAAAAATTGGCATGAGGAAAAGTGTATGATATGTCAATGTGTTTGAGTTTGAGCCACTTGGGTGAAATGGGTTAAAATGATGGGATAGTGGTTTTGGTGAATTGTGGTAAAGTGTCAATGTGTGAGTTGAGGAGGCTTGATGTTGAATTTGATATATTTTGATTGATTTCAAAGAAAAGGGATGAAATTGGCATGTTTTGATTGATTTTGAAAAGAGTTGAAAATGGCTTGTTTTGAAATGGCACTTTGTGATTTTGTATAAAAATATGGTTTTTGGGCATACTTTGACGGGATATAACTTGGAATACGGATCTCTGTTTTGTGCCAAATCTATTTAGAAATGAAATTGGATCGGGGATGTCCATGCCGTTTGAAGAACGGGTGAAAAACGATTTGAAACGAGGAAGTTATGTCCGTCGGAAGATTGGGGTTTGAATATGTGAATTCTGCAGTTTTTAACTTAGAAAATTTTTAGCAGAATGACCCCTCGCGCGTAGGCGCACTTGGCACGTACGCGCCGTTCTTCTCGAAAACGTCATCCACGCGTGCACGGGGTGTGCGCGGGCGCGCCGAATGTGCTGCACCCAATGCCCAGCCATTTTTCAGAAAGTTGTGCCAGAACTGTGCCAGATTTGTGCATGAGGCATGAGAGTACCCACGCGTACGCGTGGCTGATGCGTGCGCGTCGATTGGCAAATTTTCAATCCATGCGTTAGCGTGCATGACGCATACGCGTCGATGAGTTTTGGTGGCCATCCACGCGTGCGCGTGGAGTGCGCGTACGCGTGGCCCTGTTTTCATCCCAAAGTTGATTTTTGAGTTTTCAAAGCCAAATCTCATACTTCTAAGCCTCCGATCTCACCATTTATGTCTTAAATCATTATGATATGCCTAGCAATGGGAAGAGGAGCTAGGGGATGTGGTAACTTGCGAGTGAAGCAAGGGAAAAATGAATGATCAATGAGGATCAAGCATGATTATGTGAGAGGCGGAGGATAGTGGTGGAAGTGCTTGTTATGCCATGGGCTGAAGGGCCGTAATTGTTAATGAAATGGCTGGTTATGGATTTAACTGTAATTGTTAATGTATTGGCTGGTTATGGATTTAACCATGAGCCGGATGACTAGATTATTGCTGTGTTACAGCGGAGCCATGATTATGGCTAAGTGTAAATGCATATATGCTGTTGAATGAATTGTGAATGTTGCACTTCCACTGTTGGAGATGAGAGTTTCCCTGGAAGGAAGCTGTGGCTAGCCACCACGTGCTCCAGGTTGAGACTTGAAGCTCTTTTGACCCTATGTCGTCAGGGTGGCCGGGCACTGTGAAAGCCCCGGATGAGCTCACCCCCATAAATATTCACCAGTGAGGGTGATGGATATGGAGCATGATTATATCAAGTTTATGATGAGTATAACTCGAGTTGGGGATGCGCGACAGAGGGACAGTCCAATGGT
>NC_029777.3:9062597-9071570 GCF_000817695.3 Arachis duranensis | reverse complement strand
CAGATGCCCTTTATGGTTTAGCTTGTTTATAAGCTTTAGAATTATCTGGAGGAAGTTCTAGGATTGCCTTCGGCTTTCCTCTATTATTATGTATTATATATATGGAAGCTGTTACCATGCTGAGGACCTCTGGTTCTCACCCATGCGGATTTTGTGGTTTTCAGATGCAGGACGTGAGGTTTTCCGCTGAGGCATGCTGGAGACTTCTGGATTTGCGAAGATCCTTTGTTCTTGGGGACTATGTTTTGGGTTATATGTTTTGCTTAGATACTTTTATCTCCATTAAATAATACAAACTGAGATGACTCCTCTTATGGGAGATTTTGGAGAATAGGTTTTATGTATTTGTGTCCCTTTGGGTCTTCTTTGGGGTTTTTCTTATTTTATCATATGTATATATTGATATGCTCGAACCGGTTATCTTCGCAGCCGGATTTTGAGTCTTGATATTCCTGTTTTTGATACTCCTTTGTATATATATATAATCTCGCGTTGGTTATCCTCGTTCGTTATGTTATCGACCGGAGTGTTGCGCTTTCGAGTTGCGATTTTTGTCTACCCCTTTTTCTATAAAGGCTCCTAGTTAAAAACCTTATTCATACTACTATATGTACTAAATTTTTATTTTAGAGGTTGTAATACCTTGCCATCTCTGAATTATGACTTAAGCATAAGACTCTGTATGGTAGGGTGTTACAGTTTACGTTGCTTGCTTCCAATGCATAAATCGCTACTACCTGTAGTGGTTTATGGCCAAATCCTCTTGCATAGAAACCGTTACTGCCTATAGCGGTTTCTGTTTAAACGCCTTTGCTCGTAAACTACGGCTGCCAATAGCGGTTTACATTATACCCTTATCTGCTGCTGGCAGTAGCGGTTTCTATAGATTCGTCAAAAAAATGCAATTGCGTCTGCATTGTGAAATTGTGTAATCAGGTAAATTTCAGGGGCATTTTATTTATTTAGAAAAATTGCCCTTATTTCTATTTATGCAACAGACTTAACACCTAATCAAAAGTATACAAGTTAAATCGTTTCAAATTTTAGATAACAAATATTAAAATTAATTATTAGTAATAAATCAAGCTCTTTCACATGAAAATAATAATTAAAAATCTTATTATTTGATTTTTGGTTTAATTACTCTGTTGGTCTCTATTGTTTTGCAAAATTTTTAATTAGGTCCCTGTACTTTTTTTCCTTTTAATTGAGTCCTTGCACCAATTTTTTTTAATTGGGTCCTTACACTTTTTTTTTCTTTTATTTGGGTCCCTATACTATTTTTTTTTTAGTTGGTTCCCTATAAAATTAAGCCAATTACTGCCAAGAGGGACCTAATTGAAAAAAAATTGGTGCAGGGACCCAATTAAAAGGAAAAAAAGTATAGGGACTTAATTGAAAATTTCGCAAGTGAAGTTGATGCTTTCAAAGTTTGCTAATTTTTATAACAACCATGCTAGCGGTATGTAAAATCATTTACCAAAAGAATAAAATTGTATTTGTTGTGAATGTTTAGTATGTACCGGATCTATCTCAACGAATTTAATTCAATTCTAAATCTACTTGAAAACTAGCTGGATAAACCAGATTAATTTAAAATAAAGTAGTGGATGCTTTTTCATACAAGAAATTGATGATTTGTGCTTAAATATTGAATGCTTTTGTGCTTAAACTAGTGTACGTTCCCGTGTCCTACACGAGATTATATAAAAAATTATATAAAATTTTTTATTAAAATTTAAATGAAAATATATATAATATATTAAAAATAATTAATATTTATTTTAATCAATTTGAATTAGTTGAATGGTCATTTCATTTGTCTGCTTAAGCAAGTATTTAGAGTTCGAATCTCGTCTTGTGTGTATAACAATTCATTAGTTAATGATAGACCCTTAATAAATAGAGCATCAATATGTGGTGGATTAATCCTCGATTTATCGAGTTAGGAAATCCGTAGAAAAAAATTGTATTTCTCCTTAAAATAGATTAATTTTTTATTAATAGCAATACTTATAGACTTTTGTCATTGTTAAAATTTACTTGGGACAATTTTATCTGTTGGTATCATATTCATTCTTGAAGTCTAAAACAATATGATCAATATTGTTACTTGTTAAAACTTCATATTTTATGAAATATTTTTTTTTATAAACCATTCAATATTAAATAATATATATAATTTTACAACAATTGTAATAAATTTATAATTTCTAAAAATATAAAAAAAATTATAATTTTTAAATTCACACACATTAAAGTCTTTATAATTATAAATATGTAATAAACATAATTATAAACCAAATTTTTTGAAACAAAATAATAAATCAATATTGTCCAAAGCAAAACAAATATTATTCAAAATATATAATTAAACATCTTCAAGTTTATAATCAATCAAACATAAAACATAATCCAAAATATAACTTAGAACATCTTCAATTATCATCTTCATCCTCTTGTAGATCAATAACATCATAAATATTTATAAAAAAATGGCACTGACAAAATAAAAGCTTGGCCCAGCAGGGAAGCCTGTCCCACCCCATCAAAGCCCCGCTAAAGCCCATGGATTAGATTATGCAGGGTAGGTGGACTTTTTAAGTTTGGCGGTCTCAAATTTTCAACCAAAGCCGTCTTTTTTGGCAGGTTATGCGGGTCATTTCGATGGATTTCGACCCGTTTGCCACCCCTAGTCCCCATCCATTTTTGTGTGGTAGGTCGTGAGAATTTCACGAGTCCCCATCTAGCCTCAAAACGCGAGTAATCCCTTTAAATACACATTTCGGCTGTTTTTGTGATCATCCCTATTGCTAGCATTCATTGGTTGTGATGTGGAGTTATTTTAGTTACTCAATAAATTCTCAGATAATTAAAGTTTATGTTATATCATATTTATAAAGTCACATGTATCCTTATTATAATAATATTAATAGAAGATAAATAGATAAACACTAAACTATTGTTTGGATATAAGATGGAAAATAAGAGGAAAGAAAATAGAAAGAAAAGTATTTTTTTGTGTTGTTTAGATGAAGAAAAAATGAATAGAAAGAAAATAGAGTAAGAATTTTCTTTTGCTTGGATGGAAGGAAAAGTAAGAAGAGAAAAAATTATATTAGAGTAAAATTATATTAATATTTTTATATATTATATATAAATTATATTTCAAATGGTAACTCTGTATTTTTACCCATATTTGCACTTCTACATCAATTTTTTTCGTAACTTTGAAGAGAAAAAATTTACATGAGTTCCACATACATTTTTATATTTTTCATTCAATTTCTGTGTTGATTCAAACAATGAAAAATTGATTTTTTTCATCCATTATCTTCTCCAGTATTTTATTTCTCTACAAATTCTTCTAATCCAAATAATGCATAAATAAGTCACATTTTTTATATATATAACAATAACTAATATCACATATTAGGTTAATTTACGTTGATAAATCAAAGCCACCCTAAAATTACCTAAATCCCCCAAATCCAAAAATATTACCTAATTGTCTCTATTTACATTTCTATATAAATCGAATTTAATGAATTTGAATTAGGGTAATAAGTAGTAAATCGAATCTATAAGATTCGAATTACTTGACATTGTGATTCGAAAGTAAATTGAATTCAAAGAATTTGAATTATGTCATTCCTTACTAAATCGAATATGTAAATTTCGATTTATATGGTCCATGTTAAATCGAAGCAATAAGATTTGATTTATACTCACTTAGTAGCAATCCAGCTCATTGTAAATCGAATCTACTCCATTCGATTTAGTAGCATAGAAAGCATCTAAGTAATTCGAATCTTATGGATTCGATTTACTACGAAAACTCATAATTCGAACTCCATAAATTTGATTTACATAGATATATAAATTGAGACATGCACGTAACCTTTTTTACTTTGGAGGATATACGTAAAATCGATTTGCAAATAGTTTATAAAAGTGATTACCCCACATATTATAATTTGTGAAATCATAATACTGTGAAATCATAATATTTTGAGAAGTGATTTTTGTTAAAAAATTCAATGTCTTATCAAAAATTTCTTATCAACATTGTGAAAAATTTTTGTTAAAAAATTCAAGAAAAATATTGTGAAAAAGAATCTATTAATCAAGTTTTATGAAAATATTATAAAAAAAATAAAATATTAGTAAATAAAATAAATTAAAGACTTTTAATTATGATCATTAATTATAATCATATATATTTACTTTAAGATTTATGCTTCGAAAATTCAGTATATTAATATTTTATATTTTTATTTTTCAATTTTAGACTATCACAAACATTAGTTACTCTCCAATAATGACAATGCTTTTAAAAAATAAACATAATTAAATAATCTAAAAATTATATAATAACTTTTAAAAAAACAAAAAATGTACAATTACCTAAAATATAATATTTGTGTAGTAATTGAAATTTAATTACCAATATAAAAGTAACATATAATATCATTTCATAATCAAATAAGTGTTTAATCAAATAATTTAATATTTATATAATAATATGACAAAATAAATTAAAGTTTGAGTTTAACCATAGCAAGCGCTCAAATTTAAATTTTCATAAACTAATTTATTTTTGTTAAAGTGAATTGCACAATAAAAAAATTCATAAAAAAAATCACATATTAAATTAGAACATAAATTAATTTATTTTTGATAAAGTGAATTGCGCAATAAAAAAATCATAAAAAAATTCATATATTAAAGTAGAAAATAATTTATTTATAAATACAAAATTAAAAAAATTATTCTTAAAAGTTGAATATGCAAATAAAAAAATAAATTATAACTTGCAAAAATTATATCTAGAATTTATTACAATAAATAATAAAACTGTAAAAGTCATATATCTATATAAATTAAATTATATTAAATTATAAGATATCTAGATATTTAATCAACCTAATTAATTATTTTGTAATTGATTTGATTTAATATTTTAAAAAAAATTGAATAACCTTTTTTAGAAATATGCCCATCTAAATAATATAGATTGAAGATAAAAAAAAATAACTAAATTATATAATACAACATAATATTTCTAAAAATTTATTTTATAGCAAATCTAATACCAAAATATTTATCATCATGTGTGGTATAATCTAATTTCACAATGATTTAAATGTTGTTTTTATGAAAAAATTGTATTATTTTATTTAAAAAAATAATTTACTCACTATTATAATTTAAATAGAATATAAAATAGATATTAAACCAATTTCTTTGAATAATGACCCAGTCATAAATATCTATCAAGGACATGAGATTGAAGAACATACAAAATAAATATAATACCTACAACTTTTACACTACCACGATAAAATAATTATCATAAGTCTTTTTAGCATAAATTAAACAGAACAACATATAATAATAAAGAAACAATTAAATCCAAAAAACTTATAGAACACCTATCATACACTACGACGGTTAGTATTGAGGAAGTTGTAACCTTTTATTCTTTTATTAGCTATTTTTTTATCTACTCTATACTTCATCTACGAATATGTTAAGAACTAAATTTATGCTTCAACCTTTCAAAATCCTATATATTCTTGCCAAACACAATATTATTATGCCTTTTTTCTTTATAGAAACCATTAAGTAGAAGAACCGGTGGTAAAAAGATGAGGTTCTCTTATAATATGTATAACTTTTTAAAATAATAAAATAAAAATAAAAAATATGAAATAATATTGTGTATATTTAAGTTAATTTTAATCTTTTTTAATAACCAAATTTATCACAACGTAACTGATAAACAATGACAGTTAATACGAATTAGATATGTTTTGACTATGTTATACATTTTATGATTTTGTGGAAAACAATATTAGTTTTAATATATATTTATTATTATTGTATATTAAAAATAAAAAGTATTTATATTGTTAGCATTTTTCAAACCTTCCTCGACTCTAACCGTGATTAAGCCTAAAAGATCACCTACCTCATTGAAAATAAATGTAGTCCAATCAATTTTTATCTAATAGTGCTATACATTCGCATAATCATAGGATAATTAACTTTAGCAGATAACAATATGGTATTTAGTTATCACATGAATATTTTTATATATAGAATTATCAATCAATTATGTATGACTTCTGATGAAAATAAAATATTGTTTGTTAGGTAAAAGATAACAGATTGGCAAAGAAAATTAATGAAACATAATATATTCGTGGTCACCTTGAATTATTACAGGTTCAACTTACATCGACAGTGGTAGAATGCCTAAATTGAGTTATTTTCAGACTATAATATTTGTCAAACAAATAATTAATGAAACACTCATCCAAACCTTCTCATTTTGAGTAAATTTATAAAAAAAAAGAGTTAAAATAGTAAAAGTGATAAAAATGATAATTTTTATAATTTTGTGTAGCTATCTATATAAAGAAGACCAGAAGACTATGATTATCTACCAAAATTAATTATATTTATTGCATTCAATTAGAATAAGTAAAAATTATCTTATTTTAGTTTAGTCCTTAATTCATATGATTTAAATTTAGCTCAATATATATTATTTGATTTGATTTAATTATTAGTAAAAAATATCTCGAGAAGCTATTTTATTCATATATTTATTATTTTAATGATTAATTAATTAATTAATTAATTAATTAATTAATACAGATAATTATTATAATTAATTTAGTTTAATAAATTAAAAAAATAAATTAAAAATACTAAGAGAACATTAAAAGAAATAAATTAAAAAACACTCCCAAATTAAATTGATATAAATTATAATAAATTATGTGATATTTAAATATCTAATCAAATCAATTAGTTGATATAGTTAATTTATCATAATAAGTTGTATTTAATGAGTTAAAAGAAACAAATCGCTAAACATTCTTATAAATATATCACGTCAACTCTATCATTAAGTGAAGAAACCTGATTTTTATTATAATAGAATAGATAATAAATAGAATATATGAGAATATGATATGTGATATATTTTAATTATGAAATTGGTATTTAATAATAGATTTTTTCTAAATTCTTATTGCTTGTTCGTTGCTAATTTTTACGTAATTTTTAATATAAAACAAGTATAATCACCCGTGCCATGCACGTGAGAAGATTGAAATTATAATTTTAAATTGTTCTTTTAAAATTAATTTGAATTATAATAATTTGATTAATAAAAAAGTAACATGTTATGCATTGTTTGTTCTTTTTTTAATTTAGTGTTAATTGGATTAATTCTAAAATATTTATTAATCAATTTTAATAATGTACTTTCTTCAATAAATCACACATATATACTGAATGTGATCATAAATAATATAGTAATAATAATTAAATCCACCAACAAATATATTAGCTATATTATCACACTATTAAACAAATTAAATATAAAGACTATTAACACTTATAAATCTATAAAATCGTACTTTCTTTGATTCGTGCGAGGGTTTACTTGTCAAATAAATTTAAAATATAAACAAAAAATATTTATAAGCCGGACCTAGCATCACTTGAAAGAATCATGGAAAATAATCAACTTATCTTATCATCCATGAGAACCATTTCTACGTAAGTCGTCTTGTTCTTGTCAAATTTGTATGGGACTTTCCATAACCTTATAATTCTTGCCTTTATTTTTCAAACCTTTTCATTACATAATCTACTGTACCATAGGTAACACTGTTGATAGAATCGTAATTAGTAGCCTTAGGTGTGAAAAATAATAAACAGAAGAAAATTTATGTCCGAAGTACGAATTTTCTAAATGATAAATTAAATAATTGTAACAATTCACTATTACTCCTTCTCTCTATATATATATATACACTAATTATACACGGTAATAATTAGCAAATATCTTCAATGGAGATACTTACTACAATTAGGTGAAATTTATTTCATTATATTTTATTAACCTTTATGATTAATTCAATAGAGATACTTACTCAATATATATGTTATCTACATTAATTATATGCCAATATTTTTAGAAAAGAGCTAAAAAAGGAGATATATAAATATATATAATATCATTGCTATATAGAAAGTAGGGCTGTCAAACGGGCTAGTCCGGTCCATTTAGGCTCAACCCATTAAGCCAATGGGTTAAATGGGCTAACCCATTTAAGCCTACTTTATTCGCAGGCCAGAATTTTAATTTCTAGGCCGGACCGTTTATGGTCAGTCCAATAGGTTAAATGGGCCAGCCCGTTTATCATTTAATTTTATTTTTTGAAAAATATTTTGACAAAAAATACCACTTTTAGGTCAAAAATCTTTAATAATAATATTTTTTTTAGTTGATAGGTCTGATTTTCAGGTCGAATCGAGAGAAATATCAACTAAAAGTACTAATTTTTTTGAAAAAAATGTAAAAAAAAATAAACAGGCCACCCATTTAGCACACAGGCTAGCCCGAAATTTAAACGGGTTTAATTTTAAAGGCAAAGTCCGCCCATTTAAATGGGTAAACGGGTTGGTCCGATGAGTTTAGCCCATTTTGACAGTTCTAATAGAAAGCATACATAAATTGATACATTTTTTTATTATATTATACAACTTAAAATTATAGTATCATGTTATTATTAATTCTAGATACTTGCTATAATTATATCAAATTTAATTATGACTCTAAATAAATAAAATAGATAACATTCAATATTATTTTTTTCTTTTTACATTCAATATTTACTGTAAATATAAAAAGTAAGATAATTAATGAAAAAATATGAACAGAAAATAAAATATATTAATTAAAATTCAATTTGTTATCTAATTAATCTTGTATCCATACAATAAAACTTTATGAAAATATTATGAATCACAAACTTTTTTTATTCTACATAAAAAAATACTATACGGTAACTTTTAGTCGTACAAAAATAATTATAAGAATTAATTATTGATGTTGATATTAATCACAATTAAAATATAATGCATTATTTTTTTTTAAATATATTTTAC
>NC_029777.3:9061206-9062456 GCF_000817695.3 Arachis duranensis | reverse complement strand
GATCCCCTTTTTTTATTTCTCAGCCCCCCCTCTCTTTTTGTTTTATCTTTTCCAATCCCCCTCCCCCTCTCACTTTTAATTTCTACAAAACCCAGCCCAATAGCCCATCTGCCCATTCCCTATCCCTTTTCTATTTTCCAATCCTTATCTCTTTTTTATTTCCCAACGTATAATCACTAATCAGTTCCCCAATCCCCTTTTTCTATTTTTCAACATACAACCGGTCTCTTCCTCTCCCTCTCTTCCCACCTTGGCTTTCAAAAAATTTAGGTAACAATTTTTTCTATTCTTCTTCTTCTTTATCTCTTTAATCTTCTTATCTTTTACAATTTTACCTTTTTAACTCTTTTTTTTTGTTTTTTGCAGATTAAAAAAAAAGAGTAGTTTAACAAGTGATTTTTCACTCCTCTTTCTCAAAAAAGGTTCTATTTTTATTCTTTTTTATATATTTAGTTATTTACTTAATTAGTTAATTTATTATTATTTGTTAATTAAGTTTATGTTATTATATGTTAATTTGTATATTTAATTTTTTTATTAGTTAACTATTTAATTACAATTTTATATTATTTATACTAAGATGTTAGTATTATTGTTCTGAATTTTAATATTTTATTTTAAATTGAAATATAATTTTTATATTTTATAAAGATTTAGACTGTAATTTACACTTTTTGCTAAATATATTTTTAATTATAGGAACTTATTTGGCCATTTGAATTATGAGTAAGTTCAAAACCATTGATACATTTTTTAAAAGAAAAGATCAAGAGAATGAAGATGCTTCTACTATTACTATTCCAATACTTGAGGGGTCATCAAATTTCATTACTTCAAGTTCTTCATTGAATAGCTCAAAGCGTCCACAACTTCTTCCAAATCAACTGGATGTTTTTCGTTTGGAAAGAGATCCTGGAATGCGACCAATGATTTGGAAGTTTCCTCCAAATAAAAGAGATGAAATCCGTCGAGCTTATATTAAAGTTGGGCCAAATCAGCCAATTCTTGATAATTATCCATTTTCTGGTGATAAAAGTCATCGTCGCTTTCAAGCTTCATGGTTTAAATTTTTCCCATCTTGGTTAGAATATTCTATAGAAGATGATGCTATATATTGTTTTCCGTGCTTTCTTTTTGCTAAGGAACCTTCAATCAATATGGGTTCAAATGCTTTTATTGAGAATGGTTTCAGGAATTGGAAGAAAGTAAATAGTGGAAAAGAATGTGCTCTTTTGAATCACATTGGCAAA
>NC_029777.3:9056803-9060831 GCF_000817695.3 Arachis duranensis | reverse complement strand
TTTAGTTAATTTATGTCTTAAAGACATATTTTAAAAATATTTATTTTTCAACAATTTTTATAAAAAAAATTTTATAATATTTTTAACCTATGGTCTATGGTCTACAGACATAGTTATAATAATCCATTAAAAAGTACTCAATTAGTTAATATAAATAATTAATATAATTGATTTAGTTCAATAAATTAAAAGAAATAAATTTGAAAGGAAGAGATAAAGAGAACGAAAAATTATAAAAATGTATATCCATTAAAAAGTAATAAAAAAATTCCTTTTAGTTTTTTATTTATTAATTTCACAACATTCATTACACATTATTCATCTTATAAATTAATACAATCAATTTATTGATATCAATTATCGATAATTAATTATAACTGATATAACTCATTTCGCAATACTTTTTA
The DNA here is from genome assembly GCF_000817695.3 of Arachis duranensis. Lineage (NCBI taxonomy): Eukaryota > Viridiplantae > Streptophyta > Magnoliopsida > Fabales > Fabaceae > Arachis > Arachis duranensis. The sequence continues at coordinate 9,060,424 of NC_029777.3, read as the reverse complement.
AATAAATAATTAAAAATGTACGTCTCAATTTTTTGTTAAAGTATAATAAAATAAATTACATAAATCGAGTAGATATAAATCTGAAAATTATAAAATTTTATTAACAACTCAAATAAACTAGTACCATAAAACTAAATTTAATGTCTATTTTAAAAATAATTACTGACCTTTTATTTTTTAATTATTAATAATTTAAATAAAATAATACCCTATAATTTATTTTATTATTTATTTTAAGTAATTACTAACATAGTTGTTAATAATACCCAAGTGTATATTATCAAAATAATTTTATTACGGGTATTTCAATTTTATCGTCATTGCAATTTTGTACCGTTTCTTTCTTTTTTTTAATTGTTATTGTGTTATTAGAATGGTTAAATAATATTAAAAAAAATTAAAATAGAAATAGCGATGACACCTTGAATAATTAATTCAATAGAATTAAATTTAAAAAAATAAAATTATTCAATCAATTGTATAAATAATAGCATATTTATAAATATTAATATTGAAAATAGTCTCACTAATATAAATGATCAATATAATAATTATATAAAAAAACAATTAATTGCATAATTGCATAATTTTTAAGATCCTAAATTGTTGAATCTAACGGACAAATAAAAAAAATATCTATATGATAATGTCCTAATATTTTAGCATACTTTAAATCATATTATAAATTTATATATCATATTATAATTTTAACTCAACTCCTTAAACACATTATAACATAAACCATTTAAAAAGATACACCAAATTAACGAATATAATATGGGTCACAACATACACTCTAAATTGTCACAATATTTCAAATAAAAAGAACATCAATACAGAGAAATCAATGAATATAACTAAAATAAAGAGCAACAAAGAGACATACAAGAGAGAGAGAGAGAGAAGAGAAGAGAGAAGAGAGAAGAGAGAAGAGAGAAGAGAGAAGAGAGAAGAGAGAAGAGAGCGAATGAGTAAAAAACATTTGCGAATGAGTAAAAAACATTTGATCTTATATAAATAGATGGTATTGAAAAAAATAAACTAATTAAATTAATTCATATATTTCGTTATCATATTTATTATTTATTAAATAATTTGATGTTTACTCCAATCAAATCAAATAATTAATATAATTAACTAAATTAATTAATTAATATTTAATTATATCAATTCATATAAATTATGATAAAGAGTGAGATTTGAATGGCTAATCAAATTAATTAATTGATATAATTAATTAATTATAATTGATTTGCTTTGACGAATTAAATGAAATAGATTTGGAAACACCTCAAGAGCATGCCACATCAGTTCCATCATTAAATGCAAAAATTCTATTTTTATATAATAGAATAGAATAGAATAGAATAGATAGATAATAAAGATATTTTCTTAAATTAGTGTAATTATACATTATTCATTAAATATTTATTATAATATTGTAATATAATTATAATAAAAATATTTTTATAAAATAAATTTATTTAGAAAAATATAAATTGATTATTAATGGCCGATGCCATTATCATATAATTATCATATTATATTATTATTATCATTATTATTATCAATATAATTAAAATGATTAAAAATATTTTCGATTGATAATTGATAAGTAGTTTAATAATGTATTAAATATTGATTTCATATAACTATAATAAAAATATTTTCTTAAATTAGTATAATTATGTATTATTGCTTAAATGCTAATTATAGTATAATTATAATAAAGATATTTTTATAAAATAAACTTAGAAGAGAAAATAGTGTATTATCTTTGGTGGGAAAATAGATTCACGAGGAATCAACACCTCATTTTCATTAGTTGAAAGAAAATCCAATTTTAGTATATATATATATAAACTAATTACAAATTGTATGAATTTTTAATGCAGATACTAATTGCTACTAATAGAAAAAAATTATATAAATAGAAATTATATAATTTCAATCAATTTCGTATAACAAAACAGTGGTTAACAAAAAGTATGGAATTTTTTTTTTACATACGTATTATGTCATACGTATAAATTATACGGGTTATTTTATAACTTTATATATATATGTATAACAAAGCAGTTTAATATTATATTTTATCTATATTAATAATATGTCAAAATTCTGAAAAAAAAGAGATAAAAGTGGAGATATATAAATATGTATAATATTATTGTTATATATGAAGCAGTTTTATATTACTATAATTATAGAGACTTATTATAATTATATCAAATTTAATTATAATTGTAAATAAATAAAATAGGAAACAATCAATGCTAATTTTTTCTTTTTATAGTCAAAATTTACTGTAAATATAAAAAATAAAATCACTAATGATTAAAAATTTGAGTAGAAAATAAAACTCGATAAGCTAAATTCAATTTGTTAACTAATTAATTTGATGTCCATATAATAATAATATTATTATTATATATTGACTAAAACTGTGAATACATACTAATAAAATTATTACATACGAATGAGAATTAGAATTTTATCAATTATATAAATTCGAAATTATTATTATTATTATTGAATAATGATGATAATTCATGTGATAATGAATATTACCTATAAAATATCTAAAATTAAATAATATTCAACAGTAATTATGTAACAATTATAATTCAAAAATTACTGTATATGAAGTCACGTGAATGATTATTATAATTGATATAATAATTGCTATAATTACTACATATTCTCAATCTTATAAGTTGTATCAATTTAACTATATCAATTATATTCAAATTAGTAGTCAATTATTTTTATGAAAATTCTTGCTATAATTAGGTTATACTTATGAGATTATCTTGTATTAATCGTTATAATTAATTTAATAAAGATATTTATTAAGTATATATGTTATCTATATTAATTATATGCCAATATATATTTGTAAGAATGAGTTTAAAAAAGTGATATATAAATATATATAATATTATTGTTATATAAAAGTTAGATTTAAATAATATATTAAATATTGATTTGATATAATTATAATAAAAATATTTTTCTAAAATAATATAATCATACATTATTCATGAGCTCATTATAATGCAATTAAATATATAATAATATTTCTATATTATTTATTTACCGTCATGATTTGATTTGATTGTTTTCTAGTTTATTTACTTACATAAATGATTAAAATATATAACATAACTATCGTAATTATTATAATTTTATGATATAGTTATAATTAACATATTTTATCATAATTAAATATTGATTTGATATAATTATAATGAAAATACTTTCCCAAAATAATATAATCTACTATTATTCATCCACTAATTATTTGACAATAAACCTTAATATAATTTTTTACATATCCGCTATAAAAAATAACTACTTAGATATACCAAATAATATGTAACATATTACTATCTGTATAAGTTAAGGCACAAAGACAGGATTTAATTAAGGTGATTGAAACTTTCACCGAACAGAATATGACCTCAATCGAATAAAAATGGTACTCGATTTTGCATTAATTAGCTAGTCGAAGAAATAACATACTCATTCATTATTCATGTTTTTTTATATTTTTAAATAATATATAGAAAACATATATCTTGTGTATAAAAATGTGACTATTAGTAATTTTATTAATAA
>NC_029777.3:9013580-9054296 GCF_000817695.3 Arachis duranensis | reverse complement strand
GTCATGATTTGATTTGATTGTTTTCTAGTTTATTTACTTACATAAATGATTAAAATATATAACATAACTATCGTAATTATTATAATTTTATGATATAATTATAATTAACATATTTTATCATAATTAAATATTAATTTGATATAATTATAATGAAAAATTTTTCCTAAAATAATATAATTATATATTATTTATGAACTAATTATAATACAATTAAAGATATTATTATATCATAATGTCTACTTACTATATTAATATAATATCAAAAGATACATGTTTCATTATTTTTTATAGATAAAATCGGTTTTTATTGGCAACTAAATTGTGCTTAGGACAACGAAAACTATATATTTAGGTAGAGTTTTTTTTGTCAAATATAATGAAAATACCAATAAAGAAATAAAGAATAAAAATAAACTTAAATAATATACTTGACACTACTTTATTTTATTAATTATTAAATTATTTAAAAATAGTACATCCACGAAAAATAATCATAATATATAAATTGAGGCAATAATTTAAAATTCTATAATTATAATTTAATCAAATACTAATATTAAAACCAAAATTACTTAAACAATATTGAATCTATTCTAGTCTTTAGTCATGTATAGTATAAAGTCATTCTCGTAACGACAACCAACTGAAATAATATCGTAAGTATCAACATTTAAAATTCGTACAAATTTAAAATTAATAGTACCTCAATAGAGATAAAAACACAACGAAAAGGATGACAAAAGTATTGAGAGTTTGAGGCATTCCTCACAATAAAAATCTGAGGACACTTGCTGCAATAAGAGCAATTAAAAAAAATAAAAAGAAAAACAAAATCTAAATTTGAACCAAATTGACCAATTTAGGATGGTGAATCTAATGAAAAATTATGCAACCAAACAATTATAATAATTTGATAAAAAAGGAGGATGAGTAAATTATAAATGTTAGATAATTAAAATTATTGATAAGTAGTTTAATAACGATATACTTAATTTTAATTATTTTAATTATAAAAATAAATTACAAATATTAGATAATTAAAATTATTGATAAGTAGTTTAATAATGCATTAATAATTAAAATATCACAACTGATATTACAATTTTAATCGAATAATTAAAATTATAATAATTTACTCATCCTCCTTTAACCACATTCCATTAGGTTGGTCATGATAGGTGAGTAGATCCAACAATCATTTGGTAAAGTAGAAATTATTGCCCCTTTTCTAATAATGAACAGCTTAAACTAAGAAAATTTAAATATATTACCAATCGTTGAAATTGCATATTTGAATTTGTCATGAATTTAGCAAAACTAAACGCTTACATCCTTCGGTAAAGTAGAGACTATTGCCTCTTCTTTGAACGCTTACATCCATGTAGTTGGAACCCGAATCAGTGAAGACAACTCGATGAGGTATTTCATGGATGTGATGCATTGTAAACGATTGTGGTAAAAGATAATCGAACTGGAACATTAGACGATAAGAATAACTTAGAGTAACAACAATTAATAAATTTTTAAAAGAATAATATAATAGAATGAGTATATGAAAAATATTATAAAAAATTATAAATTGTACCTTAAAAGGATCAACTTCAATGAAAAATGAAGAATACATTCTTATTCTATGAAGTAGTAAAAAAAATACTAAATATTGGAGGGAAAACGGACTCACGAGAAAGTGACACGTCACTCTTATTAGTTGGGGGAAAACCCAGTTTTAGTATATTAAGTAGATTTTCACCTATAAAACTATCAACTACCTAATATTATGATTTAATTAATAAGAATGATGACATTAATATTTTTTCATAAATCTTAATATTTATAATTAGGAAATAGCCATAAATAAATTTATTTTCTTAATAAATATTAATTTTATTATCAAATTCTATATTACCTTTAAAATTTTAGCGTAATTGAGTCTAATTTCGAAATTAATATGTAAATCATATTATTATTAAAAAATTACTTTTTTAACATAATTAGTGGTGCATATTTGAACCATTAAATTTAGTTTCTAATGATATTAATGCCAACCTATTTTATTATCTTGTGCCTTCAAAAAATTTACACGACTGGCATAAAAATATGATAATTGAAAAAAAATATTACAATGAAAATATTCATTTTAATAAATATTCTTCTATCTAATACTATAAAAAAAATATTCTTCTATCTAATAGAATGCCTAAATTGAGATATATTCATCAAATAAACAATCAATAAAACATTCATCCGTACTTTTTCATTTTTGGTACATTTATATATAAAAGAAATTATACATAAAAAAGAAGAAGAAGAAGAAAAGAAAAGTTGAAATAGCAAGAACTATACAAATCACGACTTTTATAATTTTGTGTGCCCATCTATATATAGTAGACTATACAACTATGATTATCTAACAAAATTAATTTGTATTTATTGCACTCAACTTGAATAAATAAGAAATTATCTTATTTTAATTTAGTCCTTAATTCAAATTATTTGAATTTAGTTCAATATATATGATTTGATTTGATTATTAGTTAAAAATATCTTAGTTGCCTATTTTATTCATAGATTTATTATTTTAATGACTAATAAATTAATCAAATTAATTAATTAGTACACACAATAAATTTGATTTAATAAATTAAAAGAAATAAATTAAAAATATTAACAGAATATTAAAATAAATAAATTAAGAAATACTACCAAATTAAGTTGATATAGTTAATTAGTTTATCGTAATAACTTGTTTTTAATTAATTAAAAGAAATAAATCGAAAAACACTCTAAGAAACATGCCACGTCAATTCCATCATTAAATACAGAAATCCGATTTTTATATAATAGAATAGATAGATACGTTTTGAATCAGAACAAATTCAAAAAAAAAAAAAGAAAACAAATCAAAAAATAAATCCAAACCTAATAAAATATACTTAAAATTTATGTCAATTCGGATTGAGTCTTTAACACTTTTAATTTGTAATTTCTTTATGGATTTTTGCACATGGCCAACAATGCACTTTCGGCTTTTCCATTCACCATTTCATCTTATAAGATAATGCATACTTGATATGGCTAAATTTATGATACTTTGGTTTGTATATTTATTTTATATTTTTATTTTTACTGTTATATATTTTTAGAATTTTATGAAAAAGGATAATAACATAAATATTAAAAATAAAAATACAAATCAAACATATATTTACTTTCTCTTGTTCATTTATTTTTGTCCTTCTTGTCTGAGTTAGGGTTACAAATGTTCAAATACACTTCCATTGAGTATATGGTAGCCACTTAGCATTAGAATTCCCAAAAATAAAATAAAATAAGATCAATTAAAATAATTTCTAAAATAATTAAACACTAATTAAATTTAGTTTGGTAATGACTCATGACAACTTATAGTTACTTTGTTCCACCTTTTTTTTCCGTCAATTTGAAAGCCGGCAAATTATTTGGTGAGGAAGCAAATTTGGCCTAATAGGAATACGAGTTCAATTTGTTCATTTACATAACAATTAAAATAGTAAAATATGTGAAAATTAACCATCTTTATTGATATAATAATAGTATAATAAAAAAAACTTAGAAATTAAATCCTAGCAATATATATAGCATTGCCATTGCTCATAATTATTTTTTGTTTAATTTGCATTGCTCATAGGGCAGAAAGTTGATAAACCATGTAGTAGTAAAAACGTTACATAGTAGGGAGGAAAAGCATAACTACATAAGAGAAAGAAGGATTGGTACTAAATTACAAAAAAACCAGTCAAAATTTATCTTATTTAATATTTATTAATTGTTGTTAGAATTAATAAATACTAAATAAGACAAGTTTTAACTTTGGCTAATAGTTGTTTGTTATCAAATATTTCCGTTAGTAGAGTGGAGGATCTTTACAATAGTATGTGCATATGCAAGTGGCACCCTTGCAATCTCCACTGCCATATTGTTCTTTACAGCACTCTTCATAACATTTCTGTGATTCACATTTGTTTAAACGAATCATCTTGTGGCACCAGTGTTCTGGGATCCTTGCGCCATTGACTGTAGCTCCTCCTTTTACTACATAATCACATGCTAAACCTGCCCAAAACAAAAAATGTACCAATCCTCATTAATGAACTTTGGCTAATTGGTTCTGTTATGTATAATATTATCTAGGTATCTACTATGTCTTCGTGAGAAGATGATAGTTAAGATAATAACATGTATTTTGTTAAGTAATATAGTCTAACATTTTAAGTTATCTACTGAAATTTAGCTATTCTTTACATAAATTATCTAAATAGTCTTCTTTATCTAAGTATTAAGAATGGCTAGTTACTGCATAAAAGTGTTGTTTATCATATAAAGTCTAAATCTTCGAGAACCCTTGAAAAAAAAAAACAAATTACACCTTGAGTAGTTAACATAAATTGATATTGATAGAAAGGTAAGAAAGAGCAATAAAGAAAAGATTTGCCTGTATTCAAGTTATTTCGAAGAATTTTTATAGCTGCTTAAAGAATTGAAATAATAAAGACATAATATCATATAATAAATATTCAGATATGCTAAATAATTCTAGGGAAAACTAATTGATCTTAATATATTCTAACACATGCAATTCAACAAGAGTGAGAAACTATGAGAGTTTGTAGATAACAGTGCATGAATATAGTGAAAGAAATAAGCTAAAGGATTATGGAAGATGATTAATACATGAGAAGATAAGCATGAGGAGGAGATGGGGGGAGTATGTAAGGTGATTTCATCTTGTAACAAAGGAATGGATAATATAGAAAGTAATTGGTGCAGTTTTTAGTTCAATAAACAAAATCCAAAAAGCATAGACTAGTTATTTGAGAATTGACAGCTGTTGTCTAGAATTGAAATGGAGTCATGAACAAGGTTGAACATTACCATGATAGATACCTCATGTTTGGCCAAATCTGAGTAAAACAGAACAACTTTACTTAAAAAAGAGTATGAACAGATCAAAGTATCTAATAACTCCAATATTGCTTTCTGTACCACTCGTGACAAGTTTCTTATCTTTGAGCACTGATTCTTTCATTTCAAATTACTCAATTACGAAGGTGATTTTGATAGGTTCATAAGTTGTGTCCTAATGGAGATAAAAAGTTCGTATCAATACAATAGTGGCCCTTGATTCATCAAGATTATTAATTTGGTTTTGTTTGGACTTTGGAAGGCCATGCCACCAAAAGTTTCTATAATAATTTGTAGAAGTCCTTATTAAGTCCTACAACTTGCATTCTCATTTTTCTTCCACAAAAAAAATTACCAAATCATAAGTCCAGATGAGGACAACATTTGTTAAATCAGCTTGTTCTTAAGGACAAGCGTAATTCTCCTGTGAATTAGTTATAGTGATGTAACAATGAAAGAGTGATACCTAACTACATGTTTATAGAAAGATATTGGATACTCTAGGCACTTGGAATGCCCAGAAAACATAGTCCTGATGCATCCATTCCAAAATTATTACATTATGCTTTTATGTCACGTTTATAAAATTAAAGCATTACAATTACGAAAACTAGAAATTAGCAACTGTGTTGAATTTGCTAGTAACTGAAAACAGCAATATCATGTTGTAACAACTTAAAAAAACCCAAGATCCGAAGTCCACTTCAGGTTCATATAGAAGATTGCCATGCTCGACGAATTTGGCACAAGAAACTTATAGGTTTTGTTATCAACAATTGTTACGCTCTGTTTATGAATTTATCTCTTCAATTTCATAATAGTAATTGAAGTTATATTGCTTTTGACTATCAAGAACAGGTACTCCACTTGGCGCTCAGCATATGAAATAATTGAAAACAAAAAAGCACATATTAAAGAGAATAAAAACACATAACCTTGCATTTAGAGTTAAATAAACAAAACAAAACTTGAGTTTGATTGTTCATAAAAATATATGGCTTCCCAATGCAAAAAGGAAAGAGGACTCAATATCCAAACAAAACTAAGTAAATTCCAAAAAACAAGAAACAACAACCTAATACCCTCCTTTAAGATCATTGACAACATCATATGGAATGGGAGTCACAGTCTCTAATGTGGCACCTTCAACCATGAATCCAGGTTTAGGTCCCTCAGGCTGTCTCTTGGTACTAATCTTTTGTCCATTAGCCTTTGCCTCAGCCTTCAGTTTGTCATTGTTGATCTTCCTGAGGCGGAACTCCTCAGTGCACCTTGAAGGCATAACGTGCTCTACACGCACATGAATTCTCTTCCTGATTATTCTATTCCCCACCTGGGTCACACAAAAACACAGACTATTAATAAGCTTTTATAAATGTATAATAGCAACATTTAACAAAAAAAAAGTTATTACAATATAAAGAGTCCCACGATCTGAAAGAATGAATGAAATACAACAATTCATTTGCTCAAGTTTGACAAACCACACACCAACTTTTTTTATATTCTCTTTAATCATTGTATTTCCACCAGGCAGGAAAGTGAGGAACACACTAATAATTCATAACTCAGAAACCGTAAAAACCAAATTTTTTTCTACAGAACACACTACTAGAACAAGTAAGCACGCTAACTCACATTTAGAAGATGTACTAATTAGCAACAATCATCAAAATACATTGAAAAATACTAAAAGCATGTATAACCTGATCTGTGTCAACATCAAATTAATCGCTAAAGAAAGCTATTAAATTATGATTATTAGATATTGAACCCTAATGTCCAAAACGAAGATACAAATTACAGTGAAATAAACAACAAATCAGATCTAAAAACATTACCTGCTTGTTGACCTCGACACCAATGGCGCGTTTGGTGACGTTCCAGACACGACCGGTGCGGCCATGGTAGAACTTGTGAGGCATACCCTTGTGGACAGCACCATTGACCTTGATGTCGACGTAGTCGCCGATGTGGTAGGTCCTTAGGTAGGTGGTGAGGGCGATGGTACCCTTCTTCCTGAATGGACGAGAGAACGAGTCTCTAGTGCGTGACCTCAAACCATGACCAGCCGGCATCTTTACCTTACCTTACCTTACCTCCGCTAACGCACACAAACTAGGGTTTTTGTCTGCTGGAAGAGGTAACAGCTTCACTCTCATGTTTGCAATTGATTTTATAGGTGGTATCTGCCCCTTAGGGTTTTCCCTGATTTCTTTTTGGGCCATGGGCTTTTCTTAAGCTCTCAATTTTATGGGCTGTAATATGACCTTATTCTCTTTTTTTTTTAACATGAGCTACCTGCCTTATTATTATTATTATTATTTGAGTTTTCAATTTCGCAGGGCAATGTATTAGATTTTCATTTATATTTATATATGCTATTGAAAAATATCAAAATTAACTCTGTTTAGTTTAGAACCTGAATTTCTATCCACATGTAAAAAGAGTTTTAGATTGACAATTTTCTTTTTAAAAATAAGAAAAGGGTCTTATTTACTATTTCATGTAAAGTTTTAATTAACATGTGTTATAAAGACACAAATTAAAATTAATAATTAAAATTTTATATAAAATATATCAAATTTGTTTTTTAATATATTTATTAAATTAAAAATTTTGATTAGTAATCCATCCCCCCTTAATATGTATCCTTAAAAGTTAAAACTCATGATAGTTAAGCCCTTAATATAAATCAATTTCTTTCTTCCACCACATCTAATTACCATTTATTATTTCACTTTCTTCTTTCTTCTTTCTCCTCTTACTTAAAAATATGATTTCGCATTGAAACTTGCAGAGGCCATTTTACCAAGGAGAAAAATAAGCTTAAGAAGTTAAAAAAAAAAAAGAAACTTCGGCTGATTTATTTCGTGTTAACTGTTAAGAATGACCAAAAGCAGCGGTCAACCAAAGTGCATTAAGCGCATCTCAATTTTCAGCAGAAAGCCAGGAAATTTTGGCCACAAAGCCGATAGTTTTTAAGTGACAAGGTAATGCCAACTTTCCAGTTCAATAATTAGGCTCCAAGAAAGAGCATTTTGCAGAATTATATTTAGCAGAAAGGCTAACCATCTTGACTAACACAACGATTACAGTATTACTATCATATACAATCGACACGTCGAAATTAAATTACAGACAAGTATTCATAATCTAAACTGGCAATCAACAGCAGCAGGTCTTTTTCCTATTAAGAAGCTGCCGTCCAGTAGAGGGAAAGGAGAATTAGAGCAAATCGGATATGCAACCGAAGCATTTGCAAACTATACACGTAGCTTTCAACCTTGGAGAACTAGTTTGATGCAGCTGCAAAATCGACACAGTAGTTAGTAGCTTACAGACTAAATTAGGTAAACTACTGAGGCGTGCCCTTCAGTGATATTAGATAATATCTGATTATCTTGCATGGTAAAAGTAAAACAAAAATGTTTTCTGAAGTCAAAACAATCAAATTTTATTTTAACTTTAATGTGTTAACTTAGCCTTTAGTTATAAGATTGATATGCAAATCATCAATTGCCAAGACAAGACATGCCTGATGTTCTAGAAGCAGATAAATTATCTGCAGCTCTTGCAGAATTCCCTGCCTTTCCCAGCGATCTTAACTTAGATGATGGTCTGATTGAATGTATCAAAGGAGCGTCTTCGTCATCCTCATCTTCCTTTCCACCTTCATCTTGTCCATCTTGTTCAGATGCACTAATGGAGTCCTCGTCCTCACTTGAACTTTGCTCATCAAAAAGTTTCTTTCCTGGTATGTTCTGCCTCTTAGGAGGACGACCCCTGCGCCGTACAGCAACCCCTTCCCTCTCATCTGGAAACAATTATTAGTTAGCTCGTCCATTAAATATATTCATTCTCAGACATAAATTACATAATGTAGCATGCTAAGAAAAACGAAAGGCAATTTATGGTGTCATTTAGCTATCACTTATAATATTGCAAAACATATAAATCATCGCAAGATGTGGCTAAATGAAACCGTTGAGATCACATGTTCCCTAGAGCTCAATTGATGACCAACAAAAGGCACTTACTACCAACCAAGTACTAGATTTGTTTGATAAACTGGAGAGTACTAAGCTATACTCATAGGGTATTATCAAGGTGCATATCTTATGTCGTGAGAATTAATCAACTTCCAGCATCATCTTGAAGAGAACTTCAAATTCATGGGAACAAATGAGAAACAAATGCAAGACCAGAGACAGAATTGATAAAAACTCAGATTTCCAACGGCAAAAAGCTTTGAAATATGTTGCATACTTAGCAAACCCAAACCAAACTAAAATAACAACCCAGTGGTTTTAAAATAATAGAAGGATAAATATATAAACTCATTAATAAACTAATATGCTCTCCATGTAACAAATACGCAATAACACATTGTAATAGCACCATTATTTAATAAACTATTTTATATATTGTTTCAGTGGAGATCAACTCATAAATAAACTAATATCCTCTCCATGTAACAAATACGACAACACATTGTAAAAGCACCATTTTTTAATAATGACTATTTTATATATTGTTTCAGTGGAAATCTAACAAATCATCTACAACAAATTTTAATAGCACCATGTAATAATGAGTATTTTATTTAAGTGAAGATCTAACAGGATGTTTGCAATATTGTTTACCTATATGGGACAATAAATACAGCTGGGAAAGAAATGCAAAAGATTACCTTGAAACCCTTCATTCTTTGCATATTTTTCACGTAGGATGTCAATAAATGTGTAATAGGGACGCCAACCACTTGGATTTTCATCAGTATTGACATTTGCTGTTCGACTTTGAACAACCTTCATACTATCCATAAAAAGCAGCAGCATTAAACTGTGTACAGCTGATACCAGGTTTGAATAGCATTAATAAAATGAGAAGAAACTCTTACATTTCCAACACATCTGCTGCAGGGAGTTTTGACACAAACTGGAGCACTGCTGCTTCCAGAAATGACAAGTGTTTCGGAGCTTCAACAAAAGCATATTCAATGCCATCCCTGACAATTTTTAAAATGTCTAACCTGTGCTTGACCCTGGCAGCACCAACAAATGTTCCAGAGAGCCGAGCAGCCAGATCTTTACATCCTGAGAAGGAGTTGCTTTCTGAAGGGTCAGTTTCACTGTCAGAGATATCCACAATATGTTGACGGTATGCCTGGTACCAGCATAAATAGGTGAGGAAGTTGGGACAGAAGAGGGAAGAAGAGGGTGAAATATATATACAGATCTTCCAGAGGCAGAAACGTGGTGGAAAGGTTGATCCAGATTTATTTGTCATAAAAATATCATAGCATGGTTAAAACACCTACTTCAAAGCTCTTACCTTTTTAAGTGCTTCAAAAAAAATGGTGGCTAAATCATCTTCTTTTTTCTTCAGAACTGTGATCAGATTCTTTACAATCTCAGCAACACTTGCCCCATGCATTACATAGTGAGAAATGATCTCAGAAGCAAGATATTCCTGTAACAAGAATAGCCAAATTTTTACTATCAAAATAGATTTACCAGCCAAAAAAGAATAAGAAAAAGAACGCCAATAGTTCTTAAACAAAACAATTTACCTTTGGAACAACATCATTAGCAATCAGTTTTCCAGCAGCAAGCATAACAGCATCTCTATTTAACTCCTCAGCATACTCTCTGTTGACATCTTCCTCTTCCATCTCGTCTGAAAAACGATAAGCAAGTTAAACAGTCTTCTAAAATTAAAAACAAAATGAATACACAGTATGTGCGTGCACACACACATACAACAAAAAATGAGGATACATCAATGAGGAAGATTTAGCAGCATTAACACCAAAGTTAATAAGCAAAGTAAACATCAAATGTCAAGTTCAAGAGTATACAATAAGAATATTAACATATTATGTTTTTTAAAAAATTTAATAAGAAACTTAGGATGAATCTTCACACAAGTCCATCAACTTTAACATAAATGTCTGGGGTCACCTGATACATTAAGTTGTTGTTGACAAAGTTCCCAAAACTTTTGAAGCATGTCTGCACTTGGCGCATATCCTAATTTTTCCAGCTTTGTCTTGGAGAAAAGTGTGCTTCTAAATAAGAACCATGTTTCTACAAGTATAGTGCACACCTTTGCCAATAAAACATTTTTATCAGACTAGTCCTAAGAACTCAAGACTTCAACTTATTTATACTACGAAAGTAGAAAGGAAAGCAAGTTCTTACTCTGCAACCTAGCTCACTTCCGAGTCTACCCCCTTCCTTGCTGTCAGTAGCCATGTTAAGATAGTATTCAAGTTCTTGTAACAAGGTATCGCGCTTAGAAATAACAGAAACTAAAGATGCTTCAGAAACACATTCTTCATTTTCGATAAAATGTAGAGCCCAAGCTAGATGCATATACATGTTCAGAAGCAGGAAACAAACAACCTGAATGGTAAAATGCAGAAAATTAATATTAATAATCAAACAAATAAGAATGACATGTAAAACATGATGTCAGCGTTGAGAAAGCATTTACACACCTCATCCTCCATATTTCTAAAATCACGTAACACCGCTACAATGTCTCCATATATGCTATGGATAGGCACTGATTTTGACAACTGGAGTTCATACAACCTCTTAGAGTTTACAAGAAGAGAATATTCATCACCACCATCCTGCATTCTCATCACACTGTAGGTTAATTTCTTCCACTAGATCCAAGAAATAACAGAATACAACACAATTAAGTGGAACATACCACTACTTCTTTAATTGCAGATTTCAGCTTAGAGATAAGTTCATCCTCAAGTTCCTTTAACTTATTACGCGCAAAATCTTGCAATTCCCCTTGACTTTCTATGCAACAAAAATTAATTGCCTTTACACAAGCTCTCAGAGGTTCCTTGTCACCATGCTTAAAAAACACTTCTTTCATAAGCTGGAGCATATTTTTGAAATTCTGAAAAGGAAGCACTCGTTAATTTTCCAGAAAGAATGTGAACAGATTGGAACAATCTGCAAGAATAATTCACTAACCTGCTCCTGCCTCTTCAAGGAATAAAGCTCAAGGTTCATGTACAAAACAATCTCAACCAGAGATGACACTTTTGCTTTATCTGAAATAAACTTCCGCAAGAGTAACGGGTAACTCTTCATCATAGCAACAGATATGTCCTGTTTATTATTTTCAAATACTTCCTGCCATTTATTGGATCAAACGAGATTAGAGTCTGTCATGAACACAGAACAGACACTTCTATCGCAACAAACATCAATCAACCACCAGCATGAGCATTATACAAAACTACAGAGTACTCATTGCTACTAGCCAAGTTCCAAGTGATCGAATTTTTTCTGTAGCCCAAAATAACTAAATAATATGACATTATCATAATTACACTTTGAAAATACAGTCTCAGAAGCAAACTACTCTATAAAAAAGAGAGAGAGAGAGAGAGAGAGAGAGAGAGAGAGAGAGAGAGAGAGAAAGAGAGAGAGAGAGAGAGCCCAGGAAATTGCAATACAAGAGTTAGAAACCAAGCTCGCATACTTTTTGGGCTTTGGTGTGGTATTGCTTTCTGTTGTCAGTAGCAGGTACAATCCGCTCTCCAACAGCCTTCTTCACAGATGCACACAAGAGTCGCACCAAGTTTGTTGCATCATTATCAGAGAGCTCAGCCGATGGATTTTCATCGAGAAGCATGGATACGATGCACTTCCAATCCTGCAAGCAAAACATATGAAACTAGTGAATATTATTCAGTAAATTGTTACAACAGGCCTAACTTGAGTAACTTTAGGTCCTCTTCCATCCCTCTATTGTCTCTCCTCCAGCTCAGCAAAGTTAGATAGGGCCTAGGAGAACCTGCTCCAGTTCTCCCTCATTCATGCCTTCCCCTGAGCATTCTTTTATATACATGTAAAAAGGCAGGGACAGTGTCATATAGCCATACCTTCATAGCTTTCATGTATTCCCAAACATCATCTATCACATAAATACTCAAAATTGGATCTTGTGGGAACTCCTCCAGGATTCGCAGCATTCTCTTAAGGTGGACCTCAGAAGAATTGCCAGTTTCACCTAGAAAGAAAATGCCTTTGTCAAATGTCTGCCACATACAGAATAATGCATGGTATCAATTTTAAAATGAAAATAATCACGAATAGATTTAAGACCTCTTGATCCTGATTGGGATGTACTAAATTTTTGAGCAATCAAGTGATCATACACTAATGCACCAATGGCATGCCTGATTTCTGGGGTGTCAACAATCAACAAATCGTACAAAGAACCCAAGTCATCTTCAGGAATAAGTTGATGTCTGCAGCAAACAAAAACCAATTCTCAAATGACAATCTATGCCATAAAACTTCCCACCAAACAGGTAATATATTATTGGAAAAGGTTTGACATTCTGACCTAAGTAGTTGCTTGACAAGACCAATGGCACAAACAGCTACAGAAACATCAATGTCCTCAGCAAGCTCAATCATCCGGCCAGAAAATCTTTCAGTAAATAAACCTAGGGTTGGTACATTGTCATCCACTTCATAAAGATTCTGAAGTGCATTTATGGAAGCCTTTCTTACCCCGGCATTCTACAAGTTAGGGCGTGGGGAACAGGTAAAAGAAAAGAGTAGAAAAAAGTAAGTTGTATGATACATATGCAATTAAAAAAATGTATCATAAAAAATGTAAAACGTGTTCATTACTTTGTCATTCAGTGTCCAGCCAAGATATTTTAGGTACAAATCCTGCAAGAAAAGTGATGGATATGACAGGATCCATTCACCCAGTGACTCAATGCATGACATCCTGATATTTGGGTCAATGTCTCTATAGCGATGCACAAATAACCTCCATAAAAGCATTATGCAGAAATGTTAGAAACACAACCACAAATTGTAATACTCATGAAAGAACATTAGATTCTTTCCTTTAAATAGTTACTTCAGGGAACACCTACCCAGTAAATATCTTGCGCATCATCTCCTCCAACAATGTTATTTTTTCATGAGTATCAGAAAACCTATTATTTAGTGATTCCACCCGAGGTCCCTCAGTTTTTTTCTTTTTTTCAGCATCCAGTTGTCTACGAGTAGTCTCTCTTTGTGAACGAAGCATATTAGCAATACTAATGTATGATGTGACAAGCCGAAGACCCATCAATGAGGCAACTTGACGATAAACTCTTGGAGGGGTGCTACATAGGCAGCGCAATAGATAAGACAATTATATATAAATTTTGGCAAACTCAAAAGCTCTATGCAATCATATTATTACTAACCATGAAAGTGCAATGATATAGTCCATGCACTTGTCAAATAAAACCTTATCAAATAATGGGCCATGCTGACAATCACGAACCAAATTTTCCCAGAATGATTCTAGATTCCCTTTGAAGTTTTTGAACTCCCTCTTTTTGGAATTTTGATAATCTTCTGCTTCGCCCTAGAATTTCAGATTCAGATATTAAAAGAAAAGGAAAAGGGGGGTTGGAGAATTAATGTCTACAAATAATTAAAAATAATGATCATTACATCAAAAAGATGAGGTTCAGCCTTCACACCTGTACTATCACTATTATGAAATTCACTTTTGAAAACAAGACAGGTGAAAATGGTATACCTTCTTCGCACAACTGACAAGAGCAACAACAACATCATCAACATCAGTCTCGTCCACGAGATCACCTTTGTCATAATACTTGGCTCCACATGCCTGACCATTTAAAATTTCATTTCATCAGTACCAGTTATAGTTCTCAAATTTGTAAGTATTTTGCTCCCCGAATAACTTGAAAATCTAAGAAAATAATAAAGTTTCCAAGAATATACTGGATCCACTTTGAAAATGTATGTCTCTGCTCTCTAGGACTCTTTATAACATGAAATGCTTGAGAATTTTCATAATACCTCAAACAGCATTGTCAAGAGCTCAACCATCGCAGGCTTTGAATCCTTCTCATAGCGCTCGACCCAGAGCTTGACCGCATGAGGAATGAGTTTGCCATTGCCTTTCACTACCTCTACAGAAACCAAACCAAAAAATTTATTTGGCGTCAGTTCAGTTACTTCATAAGAATAATAACAAAATCTACAACACCAATCAATCATAGTTTTGAAATGGAAACAAAAATAATCTAAGTTTTAAAATAATCAATTAAATACGAATGAAGGCGGGAGAAAAACATTAACATCAAAGAAACAATAACAGTACAACAAATAATGATGTAAACCAAAAAAAAAAGGTGGCGAAAATAGTTCAAAGCAATTCAGCAGGCGAATCTGCGACGCAGAAGCAACTCAAAAGGAATCGGAACTGGAATTTCATTTCACCCCATTCGAAACCCTAGAAATTGGAGCAGTAAAGAAATCAGAGTGTTTTAGTTTACCAATCAATCTCAGATCAGCAGCTTTGTGGGCGACGCTGGAAGTTCCTTCGGAGGCACGAGCCCGCTTGGATTTTGGGCGCGCTTCGTCAAATTCATCAGGCGAGCTCTCTCGTTCGGCATGGTCGCTGGCCTCGCCGGCCTTCTCGGCCTCGGCTTCCCGAGCTACTTGTTTTCGAGTCGGAGCTCTGTTTCTCTTCTGCTCAATTTGGGGGGATCAAAAAAGAAGAGAAAACATAAAAATAAAAAATTAGGTCGATTGGAAGCAGGATTAGGCATGAACTAAGATATGAGTGTGAAGAAGTTGGAGAGGTGGATGCTTACGGAACGGCGAATGGAAGCTTCGGAGGTTGGAGCTGGATCTTCCATGACCTACTGCAACTGCAACACTGTGATCTGGTTCACGCTTGAAGGAGAGAGACAGAGAGAGGGGTTTTCAGTTTCACACACTGCCCTCCAAAATGGGGATTAAGAAATCTCCCGCCAAATGAGACGTATTTACGAATTACGACCTAATGATTCATTTTCTCCCCTTTTCCCTATTTTTTTTTAACTGGTGGATAAAAATGGAGGGAAATAATCTTTTATAATTTCGTTATTATTACGATTGAAGAAAAATTAAGGAAGATAGATGACGTAATTCATTCTAATACCACTGTTTTTTCCCCTTTTTTTAATCCCAAATTAGAAGAAATGGGATGAAACGAATATTCTAATTTATTCATGGAAATTCTTCAATTATATAATTCAAATATCTAAATAATAGTTAAATAATATCTTTTTTTTACCAAAGATAGAAGTTTCAATCCGCAACATTTTAATTGAGTATGGAGAGACTATGTCATTTGAGCTATTATTCATTGGCAAATAATATCTTATTACACTCATTTCTTTTTCACATAATATTATTTCATCGCATTCCATTTTGCTACTTAGAACTAGTAACATATCCTCCGGCTCCATTAAGGAAGTAATAAAAGGATTCATGTTAGATATGATTAAACTCTCTTTAATTTTGGCTTACTACTATGGATATGGTTTGAATGGAGTAAAAATTTTGCGAAGCAGTCTTTTTGCAGAGTCAGTAAGTCACAACCTAGTCTATTTCTCGTTGACTCCTCTTGTGCTAACTGCTAAGTGATAATTTTCGCGAACCATGAGAGTGAATTGATTGTTCCTCCAAAGTTCAAACCACAGCGTATGCATTGTACAAAAAGCGATAGCAATTTTGAGAAAGCATAAATCAATTTTAAAAATCTCATAGATGTGTTGTGATAAGAATACTATCACACCTTATGTGGATGATCCATTTTTTATGAGGTGTAGTTTTTTAAGGATGACTAGATGACTAAATTTAATATGATATTGAAAAGCTACCTCATGTATGTATATAAATAGAGGCTTAAGCCTCTGATAATTACACAATCAATAACAACAATTTCTTTTTTTTCTCTTATACTATTCTCTCTTTCTTATATTACAATATTAATATATTAATTATATTGTGATAGTAATTGTAGTGAATACTGATACTAGAATTTCTTATTTACATTTTCTTATTTTATATTTACATCTTTCTTATTTATTTAGTTATTTTATAACACGTTATCAGTACGAAACTCTAACGAAATTTTAGGAAGACTTCAGGTAACAAATTTTCATTATGTTGAAACTCTCTCATCTTAAATTTAATGCTCTTGATATATTTCGAAATAATTATTTATCATGGATATAGATGTTAAAATTCATCTTGATTTAATGGATCTTTAAGATACCATTAAGGTTGAAAATAATACATCCCAGAAGGATAAAGCCAAAACCGTAATTTTCCTTCGTCGTCATCTTGACGTATGATTGAAAAATGAATATCCCACATTAAAAGATCCTGCAGCTCTGTGGAAATTAAAGACCTTGAAGAAAGGTACAACCATGTGATACTTCCTCAAGCCCGATATGCTAGAGAAAACTTTCTCAACATTCCATACATCGAATGTGCTCCTGCAGTAGCAATCGAGAAAAAGAATTTAAAAATATTCTGAGTTAATTTCTTACTTTCTTGTTGCTGAACGCAACAACGAGTTGCTCTTAAAAAATCATGAAGCGCGCCCAGCTGGCGCCGCCCCATTTCCTGAAGCAAATGCAGCAAATTATAACCCCAGAAAAGGTAAATGGCAAGATTTTGATAATAAGAAAAATTATGAAAGGAAAATGAATTATGTTCACAAGAAAGGATTTCACCAGAAGTGGGATAAAGAAAGGAACAATCGGCAAAATAGATTAATCGAGGATAAATGCTTCCGTTGTGGTGGAAAGGGTCATTGGACACGTACCTGTTGTACCCCAAGGCACCTAATTGATCTTTATCAAGCATCCTTGAAAAAGGAAACAAATTTTGTTTCAAATGATGAAAATTCTACTACTCATTATAATGTATCTAATTTCTTTAAGGATTCTGAAGAAAATATTTGCTATTTGATCAATGATGGAATGGTTTGATATATATATATGTGTGTGTGTGTGTGTGTGTGTGTTTGTTAAGTATTCATGTGAATAATTTTACTGTGTATGTACTTCTACTCATTTTATTATTATCATTTGTTTTGAAGAAAAATGGTAAGGACATATCCTGAAGATATTTGCCTTGCGGATAGTGCAAGTTCGCACACTATTTTTAAAAGTACTATATATTTTACCCATCTTGTGCCAAAAAAAAGTATGTTAATACTATTATTGGCTCGGGCAATGTGATAGAAGGCTCCGGAAGAGCTATAATTTTGTTTCATGGAGGAACAAAATTTATAATAAATAATGCACTATTATCTACCAAGTCTCTGAGAAACTTGTTGAGTTTTAAAGATATTCGTCGAAATGAATATCATATTGAGACTATAAATGAGGAAAATCATGAGTATTTATATATCACAACTCATTATACCAAGATTAGTGCAATTGAATCACATGCCACCCTAAACCAGAAGTCTACTAGCCCAAATGAATTCATAACTTGGCATGATAGATTGGGTCATCCGGGAACAACCATGATGAGGAAAATTATTGAAAACTCTCATGGACATTCACTAAAGAACCAGAAGATTCTTAAATCTAGTGAATTTTGTTGTGCTGCATGTTCTCAAGGAAAGTTAATTTTAAGGCTATCACCAGTAAAGATTGGATTTGAGTCCCCTGAATTCCTAGAAAGGATTCAAGGTGATATATGTGGACCTATTCATCCATCATGTGGATATTTCAAATATTTTATGATTCTAATAGACGCATCTTCGAGATGGTCACATGTGTGCTTATTGTCTTCTCGCAACCTGGCGTTTGCGAGATTACTGGCTCAAATTATTCAATTAAAAGCACAATTTCCAGAAAATCCAATCAAAGCAATTCGCCTTGATAATGCTGGTGAATTTACTTCCCAAGCTTTTGATGCTTATTGTATGGCTAATGGAATAAGTGTTGAACATCCAGTAGCTTATGTTCACACACAAAATGGGTTAGCAGAATCACTTATTAAACACCTCCAATTGATTGCTAGACGCTTACTTATGAGAACAAATCTCCCAACCTCGGTTTGGGGGCATGCTATTTTACATGCCGCAACACTTATTCGTTTGAGGCCAACGAGTTACCATCAATTCTCTCCTATGCAATTAGCTTTTGGCCAGCAGCCAAATGTTTCCCATTTAAGAGTATTTGGGTGTGCGATATATGTTCCCATTATACCACCTAATCGCACCAAAATGGGACCCCAAAGAAAATTGGGGATATATGTTGGATATGATTCTCCCTCTATAGTGAGATATCTTGAAATACGAACGGGAGATGTATTTAAAAGCCCGATTTGCGGATTGTCATTTTGATGAATCAAAATTTCCAACATTAGGGGGAGAGAATAAGCTTCCTGAAAAGGAACTTAATTGAAATGCATCATCGTTGATGCATTTAGATCCTCGATCAGGGCAATGTGAACTAGAAGTTCAAAAGATTATACATTTGCAAAGAATAGTAAATGAATTGCCTGGTGCATTTTTTGATACAAAGAGGATAACTAAATCTTATATACCAGCGGAAAATGCCCCAATTCAAATTGATGTCCCAGTAGGACAAGTAGCCACTGAAGCAAATTCACGCCAGAAGCGTGGTAGGGCGGAAAATGCCCCAATTCGAATAGATGTCCCAGTAGGACAAATAGCCACTGAAGCAAATACATGCCAGAAGCGTGGAAGGCTTGTCGGTTCCAAAGATAAAAATTCTCGAAAGAGAAAAGAGGTAAATACTATTTCTGTTGAAAAAGACATAGTAAAGACACCTGCAGTTGTCCAAAATTCTGATGTAGTGTTAACGCCAGAAGACGTTCAGGTACCTGAAAATTGTGAAAATGATGAGATCTCGATAAATTATGTCTTTACAGGAGAGAAATGAGACCGAAATAAGACAATTGTCAATGAAATATTTGCATATAATGTGGCATTAAATATCATGCATGGAAGTAAAGATCTTGAGCCAAGATCAGTCGAAGAATGTCGACAAAGGAATGATTGGCCAAAAAGGAAAGAAGCCATGAAGGCTGAATTAGACTCACTTGCAAAATGTGAAGTCTTTGGACCTGTAGTCCGTACACCTGAAGATGTAAAACCTGTTGGATACCGATGGATATTTGTGAGAAAACGAAATGAGAAAAATGAAGTTGTGCGCTATAAAGCCCGACTTGTGGCACAAGGTTTTTCACAAAGGCCCGGTATAGATTATGAAGAAACGTATTCTCCTGTAATTGATGCGATAACATTGCGTTATTTGGTCAGTTTATTTGCATATCATAAACTGCATATGCATTTAATGGATGTGGTAACAGCCTATTTATACGGCTCATTAGATCGGGATATCTATATGAAAGTCCCTGAAAGACTAAAGATATCTAAACCATCCAATGAATATTCGCAAGGGTTATTCTCAGTCAAATTGCAAAAATCTTTATATGGTCTAAAGCAATATGGACGAATGTGGTATAATCGTCTTACTGAGTATCTGGCCAAAAACGGATTCAAGAATGATGATATATGTCCATGTGTTTTCATAAAGAAAATCACATCTGGATTCATTATAATTACTGTGTATGTTGATGATTTAAATATCATTGGGACTCCTGAAGAGATTCCAACAATTATAAAAACTCTGAAAGAAGAGTTTGAGATGAAAGATCTTAGAAGGACTAAATTTTGTCTCGGCCTGCTGATCGAGCATACAAAAAATAGGATCTTTATTCATCAAGCGACATACACAGAAAAGATCTTGAAGAGATTTTATATGGATAAATCACATCCTTTGAGTACCCCAATGATCGTAAGATCTTTAGATGTGGAAAATGATCAATTCCGTCCTAAGGAAGAAAATGAAGATATCCTTGGTCCTGAAGTACCATATATTAGTGCCATTGGAGCGCTAATGTATCTTGCCAATAATACGCGACCTGACATATCATTCGCGGTGAATTTACTAGCAAGATATAGTTCCTCTCCAACCAGAAGACATTGGAGTGGAATCAAACAGATCTTTCGATATCTTCATGGAACGGTTGATATGGGGTTGTTTTATCCCTATGGATCCAAGTCACAACTAGTTGGCTATGCAGATGCCGGATACTTGTCTGATCCACATAAAGGGAGATCTCAAACAGGATACCTGTTTACATATGGTGGAACAGCTATATCATGGAGGTCTACGAAACAGATGATAGCAGCAATCTCCTCTAATCATGCTGAAATACTAGCAATTCATGAAGCTAGTCGCGAGTGTTTTTGGCTCAGGAGTTTGATCCAATATATTATGTCATCATGTGGACTGATTGACCATAAGATAGCCCCAACTGTCCTGTTTGAAGATAGTACAGGATGTATTGCTCAACTTAAAGGTGGATATATCAAAGGTGATAAAACAAAGCATATTTCTCCCAAATTCTTCTTCACCCATAATCTTCAAAATCAAGGGACAATTGATGTCCAATAGATCCGTTCAAGTAACAATCTGACAGATTTATTCACAAAATCACTCCCAAAATCTTCCTTTGAAAAATTGGTACATGAGACTGGGATGCCAATTTCGAGACATTAAATGATGTCGACAAGAGGGGGAGACTGTACTCTTTTTCCCTTGGTCAGGTTTTTTTCCCGTTGGATTTTTCTTAACAAGGTTTTTAATGAAGCAGTCCCATCACTAAAGGATTTTGTACTCTTTTTCCTTCACTAAGGTTTTTTCCTACTGAGTTTTTCTTTAGTAAGGTTTTAACGAGGCATAATCCAAAATGGTCATCCAAAAGGGAGTGTTGTGATAAGGATACTATCACACCTTACATGGATGATCCATTTTCCATGAGGTATAGTTTCTCAAGGATGACTAGATGACTACATTTAATATGATATTGAAAAGCTACCTCATGTACGTATATAAATAGAGGCTTAAATCTCTGACAAGTACACAATCGATAACAACAATCTCTTCTTTTTCTCTTATACTATTCTCTCTTCCTTATACTACAATATTAATATATTAATTATATTGTGATAGTAATTGTAGTGAATAGTGGTACTAGAATTTCTTATTTACATTTTCTTATTTTATATTTACATCTTCCTTATTTATTTAATTATTTTATAACAAGATGCACTCTTTTTCTTGTAAAAGCTTGTTCATTGCACAAAAAACCTCATAGATGCACCCTTTTTCTTGTAAAAGGCTAAAAGCTATTAACAAAAGCACCTTATCAATTAATTTAACAAATGTAAACATTATCGTATGTTTTTAATTTATAGTTAGTTTTGCATGACCACGACAACAACAAAAATAAGATTTTCCACTAGACGGTTAATTTGTATAAAGCAAGATGAACATGGCATAATTAAGCAGTTGTTAGAACCGTGAACAGCCAAATGGTACAAGCCCCACAGCATGGTTTGCTAGCATAAGCCACAATTTTGGAGCATTACCGTCCTTAAATATAGTAAACACTCAGATATGTACGAGCCATCTAGGATTGATTTAAACGTTAAAACATTTGAATCAAACATCAGCTCATTTTTCAGGTAAAAGGAAAGATCCAATGGGCAGAAAGCTATAAGAAGCAATGTACAAGTTACCAACATTCAACCATTCATTCATTCTAGATCGATGATGATAAAGGGCAATATGCACCATATTCCCGCAGCGCCGTGTTGAACCTGAACATTGATAAATAAGAACAGAGAACCTGCATACAGAATCAAGCAGCACTCGCCATGGACTCAATAAGGATCTGGTAGCCTTCCGGTACCGAAGTCTGGGTCTGCACACATTCTGTCAGTGCGGGAACATCGGCGGCCAGGTCCAAAACCCTTGCCAATACAAGAAGGAGATGAAAATCTGAAATTCGCTTCACAAAAGGAAGGTTTTTTGACCGATCAAGATGACTCTTCAGCGCCTTCATTGTCACCAGATTATTTCGGTTCTCAATGGGAAATGTTGATGTAAGAGGACCCTGCATTGTGAACATATGCATTCATAAGTCACAACAATTATATTTTGCAAACTCTAAGATAAAGAAACTTGTAGCTCAGGCTTGCACGGTAATTGATACAGTAAGCAGAATAAGGAATCACATGACAGCAATATGTTTTAGTTAAACATGTAGTTTATACCCCAAGAATGATACGATTGAAAAACCTATCAGAATTTGTGTACCCATTGAAAGTGCTAAGAACAATGAAGCCATGGTGAATAAAACAAGCTGTAGTTACTAAAAAATACTATTGAGTCCATTTCACACCAAATTCATGAAACTCAAGCTTCTAACTGCAGTTTTCAGTTCTGCAAACAAATCAGGCACATAGGAATTTCCTTCCCCTCAACATGGCAGGCATAATTTCGGAGGCTTTGGGGACAAATAACTTTGCTTCTTTCACATTCAAAATCCTAGCTTTCTAGCAAGACCACCTCTTAAAGGATGATAATTGGCAGGAGACTCCTTAATCAAAACTTGTAGCCCATGTGCAATTCCTGTTTGGAAAATTTAACTGGTTTACAGAAGAATGATATACTTTAAAAGACTTCTTAGAGATTTGAAGGATTCAGTAACATTCTTGGGCATTATGGAAGAAAAGGAGCTTGCCACCCATCAATTTGCTCATACTAATCAGTGTGCAAAGTTGAGAATCTGCTCAATTAAATTGTAGAACCCCATGGTAAAGGGCAGGCCACCATGTTATACGAGATCCTGGAAGAGGCCGCAGTCAGAGGTGCAATATAGGTTGCCTAACCCCATAATTGCCTCTGTTGATTCTACAGTTTGAACCCGTGACCTTGAGGTCACACACAAACAACTCATCCATTGTTCCAATGCTCCCATCCAAATTGTAAAACTCCATATATGGAAGAAAATCACTTTGATTTCAATGTTATTGATTTTACAACCATCCATTGAAACCAAATATTATGAATGATCCCCATCCTCAATGTTCATTGTTCTGTGACTCTCCATAAAAAACCTTGCTCAATACATATTAGCTATGCCACTTCCAAGAACCAAACAATAATCTCAGCATAACACTCTAGAAATCAACGTCTCAATTGTCACATTCGTGTCTTCAAAGGCAACTGGTGACCCAATCCAGCCCATTAAACTAATCAGATTTTTTCATCATTACATGATGGGCCACCATTGGATCAACAAAGGATGCACTCAAAGAGAGCTAGTCAGCTCAGATGATTAATGGGTAACCTAATTAAATTGTCAGGTCATTACATCAAAACTCCTATAAAGCACCTATATAGCAAGCATAAGAGCCTAAAGCCATTTAGCCTATCATCCGGCTGACCGATCAGACTGCAAACCCGTCACCACCCCTAATCAAAACAAACTCCTAAGTTCAACCCAAAACAGTACGCTTGCACTAGGATTCCTGATTTTGTGTAAATCATTAGGTAGAAATTGTTTATCTAACATGGCAATTGACAATATAAAATCAACTTCACACGGAACAAAAGAAAGAAGATAACAAACACACAACGCAGATACAGAGACATACCTGATGATCAAAGATTTTAACAACCACAAGGAAGAAATCATTGTCAACTTCTTTAGTATCCTTAACACCAACAACCACTTCTTTCTTCATCTTAGACAACTTAGGATCATCGTCGTCCTTGATCTCCGTCTCAAACCACCCTTCCTTAAACAACCTAACACACATGTCGCTCATCTGAAACGCCTCAAAGTGCACATCAGCGCCCATACTATCCTCATTCACCTCCAACTTCACAACCGCAGTGACCCACTCCTTCAACCCACTCTCCGCATGAAACTCTGCAGCCTGAAGAACCTCCCTATTCGATAAAGTATAATCCTTCTTGTCCTGGCTTATCGTCTGCGTGAATATAAACCCTACCTTTCTCATCCCCAATCCCACAGCAATAGCATCCACAAGCTTCTCCTCCTCAGGGTCCCTGAAAATTACCAAATTCTCCTCCGTACCCTGCTGAGGCGGCTCGTAGATGAAGTCTACCTCGACTTTGCCTTCCTCCGAAACGGTGCCGTACATGAACCCGCCGCGCTTAACGGCAAAGGCTAGAGTTTCGTTGACGTAATTCTGGAACGCGTTGGCGCAATCACGATCGAACGAGACGAGCTCGCAGTGCGGTTGCTCCTGGCGCGTGACACGCATCTGCTTGGCGATTAGGTCATCCATAGTCATCTTGCGGCCAAAGGAGCCGGCGGGGCTGAAGGCGGCGGGAGGGCCGGGGACGCCGCGGCGGTCGCCGGCGTAGGAGAGGAATAGGATTGAGCCATGGGAGAGGCCGAGGGAGGAGAGAGTAGCGTCGGGGTTAGTCATGTCGGTGAATCGAACGAGATCTTCTAGAGACTTGGAAAGAAGAAGGTTCTGATTGGTAGAGAGCGTTTGATTCTCCACCGGAATTCCAAGTTGTGTTTGAATAATCGATTTAAGTTGAGAAACTGTGGCGTGCGGGTTTTCCACTGCTACTCGCTCGAGGCCGTCGCGGCTTCTGATTCTGAGCATCATTGTGGAAAACGACGACGGAATCTGTGAGGTTTTGTTTGGATTGAAAGAATTTCAAGTTAGGGTTTTGTATTGTTGAGTAATTGGGGTTATGGTTATGGGTATGGGTTGAGTGAAATAGAAGGATTGGGGGTCTGGGGTGGCTTGCTGTAGCGGAAAAGAAAAGAACTACAGTGTCGACGGCGAGAGTGGAGGGGAGTGTTAGGGTGCGGGAGGGTTTATGGGTGATTGGGAATACAGTCAATGCACTCCCGTCGATGTGATTGGGAATGATAATGGACCGCGTTTGTGTCTTTATTAGGTTTATGGAGATCGCTAGAAGATTGGATCCTCTTTTTTGGACGATTGGGCCCGGCCTTCGTTGTTATCTTCAAAAG
Source organism: Arachis duranensis (assembly GCF_000817695.3). Taxonomy (NCBI): domain Eukaryota; kingdom Viridiplantae; phylum Streptophyta; class Magnoliopsida; order Fabales; family Fabaceae; genus Arachis; species Arachis duranensis. The sequence goes on along the minus strand of NC_029777.3, from coordinate 9,028,569 downwards.
ACTTTAGATAAAAGTGATTAGGCAGCCGAGGCTTGGGTTAGATGGCCACTTTGTGTGCCTCCCATAGAGCTGCACCGGATTCAAGTCCTCATAAAGGAATATCATTTATGTGTATTTTCATGTAGTGTGTGTAAGTGAGTTATGTGGATGTGTAATACATGGGTATATGAATGTAATGCCTAAGATTGGGGGTTGTCCAATCCACTTGATCAAAAAAAAAAAAGATAAAAGTGATTAAGAAATAAGAACAGCTTTCTTATCAATATACATTATGGATGAGTTTAATTTAAGAATTTAATTTCTGTCCAAAAAAAAATTAACAATTTAATTATAAATAAATTGATACAATAATAAATTAATAATAATAATAGCTAAACGTTTTATATAGTCATGTTTGACTATGTTACAAAAAAAGAAAAGATATTGTAATAAAATGAAAATTTTATATTGATAGAATATCAAGTAACTAAATTTTAAAATATGTTTTGTTTAATGATTAAATTTTAATTTAATTACTTGAATCACATGAGAAAATTAAGTTTTGGAAAAAAAATTAGGATTATTTTTTAATACATATACTTTTAATTGATTTTTAAAATATAGTATGTTTAATATGAAAAGTGATTTCTCACATAAAGGATTTTGTAAATTCCACACCTGTTACTATTAAGTGTTAACCTGCTAAGACTAAGATATGCAACTAAATTTAATAAGCACGTGAGTGATATTTATAGTTTATATATTTTCAATTATTATATATAATTTTTAATCAAACGTAATCGGTAACAAATTAATATTAACATTAATAATAAAAAATTAAACGTAAATTTATAATTTTAATTACCATAAATATAATATTAACATAAATAATTTTGTTAAAATACTCTATAATACACATGTATATTAATTAGTGACAAATTGATATTGATATCAATAATTAATTTCGTGCTACTAAAAATTATATATATATTATTTTTTTTATAGTTCATAAATCTAAATTTGAGAGTCAAAATTTTTTGTTAGATTTAGGCGGCTCAAAACAAAGGTCGTCCCTCCACCAAACTTTCAGGATCCAAGAGGCGCAAGTTCATTATCTCACCGGCAAAAAAAAAAGAAACAACTGAAAAAGTCACAACAAAGAGACAGACAAAGAGAGCATTGAAGCGGGAGGCTACTGATAAGATTGCGGTGGCAAAGCATCAGTAGTATCCGGTGAGGTTGGGTAGAGAGTGATACAATACCTGTGTTGAAGTCAAATCAAATCAAGATAGACCTCAACACTCCCTTTCTCTTAAGAAAAAATATTTTTTATTGAATTTTTTTTCAATCTTGTATAATTTTTACTCATTGAACTAATGTGCCATAAATCCATAATTATTATTATATTATTCTATAACGGATAGTATTTTTGTGTTAAAAATATTGACGTGGCGTATTCTTGTGCCAACATGCATACCTCTCTCTTCTCAATTTATTTTAAGAAAGTATCTTCTTTATAATTAGAATAAACTACTATTTCTACCCACGAAAGTTGAAAATGCTGATATATATACCCATTAAAAAAAAAAGAAATTACCATTTGTACCTATGAAACACAAACTTTTGCTAACAAAACTATCCAAATCCAAAAAAATTATTTAAAATTCCCAAATTACCCTCTCCTCTTACTCCACACCACCATTTTTCCAATTCCAAACCCTACCACCATCGAAAATCTTCTTCACCACCACCCTAAACCCTAACTACCACCATCACTCAAGTACAAACATAGGACAAGTATAAACTTCAACCATGTCTTATTGTAACTCCATTGAAGGAGTAGCAGATGTGACGGTCATAGGATACAGGTCCCAATCCGTTTCTACATTTGGAAACAAATCCAATAACTTCGAATATGCATCACACTTCTCCGCCACCCCTACCAACCAAACCTTTGCTCGGCAGTGATAGTGACGGACTCCTGCTCTCTTTTCTCGTCACGGTTCTTCCTCCCTCGCTGAACAGCATCGACGACGATGGTGGCAATGACACCCACCGGCGCCATCGCCCTCTCCTCCTTCTCTGATCTCTTGCGCACTCTCTTCCTTCCAAACCAGCGACAACAACTGCAACGGACTCAATTAATGGTGGCGACAAACGCGACGGAGCCAGCAGCAGCAAGGCGCGACGGCAGCGATAGTTTTCCTTTCTTCGGTTCTGGCTCGCATTTCCTTTTCGGGCTCCCTCAACAATAGCGACGATGATGCGATAGTGGCGGCGAGTCCCCGCGTTACCAGTGCAGTTCCTCTCCTCCTCCTCTTCTCTTCTTCCGCAGCGACAGACGCGACGGAGCTGGCAGCAGCTAGGCACGACGGTGGCGACAGCTCCCCCTTCCTCAGTTCTAGCTCGCATCTCCTCTTCAGGCTCCCTCAATAACAGCGACAATGATGCGATAGCGGCGACAAGTCCCCACATTGCCATTGCGGTCTCCCTCCCCCTCCTCTTCTCTTCTTCTTCCTCAGGTGGAAGTGTGTGTGTAATGTCTTCGTATGTGAGTTTTAGAGGGACAAAGGTGGTGATTGGGTGAATAAGGTTAGGGTTATAAACTCTTTCATTTAGGGTGGCTGGGTGAAGGAGTGGTGGTGAGATTTGAGATTTGAAAAGTGGTTGTAAAGATAAAGGTAATTTAGGGATTTTAGGTAATTTTTTAGTGTTTGAATAATTTTGTTGTGCGGAATTCATATTTCATGGGTACAAATGGTAATTTTCTTTTACTATGGATAGATATATCACTATTTTCAATTTTCGCAGGTAGAAATAATAGTTTACTCTTATAATTATATATGAAAATGAGCATTTAATACATAATTAGACTAATTTTTAATTATTAATATTTTCAATCATTATAATATATTTTTTAATCAAATATAATCGGTGACAAATTGATATTGACATTAATAATTAAAAAAAATAGATTTATGATTCTAATTAACATAAATATAACACTAATATAAATAGTTTTAGTAAAATGTTATGTAATACGCATGCGTATTAATTAGTAACAAACTGATATTGATATCTGTTCATACCCTGGCCCAATAACAAAGGTCCAAGCCCAAATAAAAGGCCTAGTCCAAAGGATTAAGCCTTTCTAAGTACCGACCTTCACATAAGAAGTCGGTATCAACCACGACTTACTTTAAAGAAGTCGGGCATGAGATTAGCTGGCAGATGAACACTCATTCAAATGAGTAACCGCCCCTTAAAGCCATATCTTAACCTCCCCAAGATAATGGGACGGTTAACATCCTAAAGATACGGCACTACTCCAACGGTGGTTATTGGCTCACCACTATAAATACACTGACACCCCTCAGGTATCTCTAAGCCCAATACTCTCTAGACCTGCTCACACTCTTGCTAACTTAGGCATCGGAGTGTCTTTGCAGGTACCACCCCCATTCACTTACGAGCACAAGTCGGACGGAGCCTCCCGAGTCGCACACTCACACTGCAACCTCCTCCTTCACACATTTGGGCCTGCCAACGCCATCCATTCAGACAATCTCCGGTTACCCACCGTAACATTGGCGCCGTTGCCGGGGACCCGAGAGATCATCCATTGATGGCGGACAGATCCTACGAAGAAGGCCATGTGGAAACAGATTCCGAACAAGAGAATCTAGAGATGGGTAATAACGATGTAGACCTGGCCCTACACCAGGAAGTTAACAATCAACACAGAGAGGGCACCTCCGGGGTAAAAAACCCGAAGGTAAATTCCTCAGATGGGCGCGAATCAGAAAAAGACGGACCATCCCACGTAGCTGAACTAATGGGATTAGTCCACAACCGCCTAGAACAATTAGAACAAGAGCGGGAGAGGCAAAGGGAAACCGAAAAGTACCTCAAAGAGGAGATGGAACGGCGAAAAGAGTTAGAAAGAAAACTCTTAAAGCTAGAATCTTCCCTCAAGAGTCACAACTCCCGCGACGAGCAAGAAGAACAACTCTCAGGTGGAGAGGATCCTTTCAGCGAGGACATAATGAGGGCAAAAGTTTCGAGAAACTTCAAAAGCCCGGACATGGACCTCTATGATGGAACCACGGATCCTAAGCATCATCTGAGCAATTTCAAAAGTCGGATGTACCTAGCTGATGCCTCCGACGCGACGCGATGCAAAGCTTTCCCGACCACTTTGTCGAAAGCAGCGATGAAGTGGTTTGATAGCCTTCCCCCGAGATCAATCACCAGCTTTGAGGACTTCTCAAGGAAGTTTTTGATGAGGTTCTCAATCCAGAAAGACAAGGTAAAACATGCACCGAGCCTCCTGGGAATAAAACAGGAGGTCGGAGAGTCTTTACGAGCCTATATGGAAAGGTTCAACAAAGCATGTTTGGAGATCCAAGACCTGCCCACAGAGGCAGTTATAATGGGGCTAGTCAATGGGCTCAGAGAGGGTCCATTCTCGCAGTCCATATCAAAAAGACACCCCGTCTCTCTAAGCGATGTACAAGAAAGAGCAGAGAAGTACATTAATATGGAGGAAAATGCCAAGTTAAGGGACCTGAGTTGGCGACCTGGACCCCCTCCCTCAACTAAAGACAAGGAAAGGGAAGCCAGGAAAAAGGAAGAACTCGGTCTCGAGAGGCCAAGGAAATATCACTCTTATACTCCCCTGAAAATTTCTATAGTGGATGTATACAGAGAGATTTACAACACTGAAAGATTGCCACCCCCTAGACCCATTAAAAATAAAAAAGGGGGGAGCCGCAGTGATTACTGCGAGTACCATAAGATATATGGTCACTCCACAAACGACTGCTACGACCTCAAGAATGTGATAGAAAAGCTGGCTAGAGAAGGTCGGCTTGATAGATATCTCATAGAGAGGTCGGACAGCCATGGAAAGAGAAAGCGAGAAGACATGGATAGAAGAGACCCACCGCCACAGACTCCAGAGAGGCATATCCATATGATCTCAGAAGGATTTGCGGGAGGGGGGCTTACTAAATCCTCTCGCAAAAACATCTTAAAAGAATCTACCAGATCGGGGAAGAATCACCCGACCTCCCTACTATTTCGTTCACAAAAGAAGATGGGCAAGGAATAATCCCTGGGCACGACGATCCAGTAGTAATAACTATGATCCTAGCCAATGCCCATCTCCACAGAACCCTAGTGGACCAAGGAAGCTCGGCAGATATCCTTTTCAAGCCCGCCTTCGACAAACTAGGGTTAGATGAGAAAGAATTAAGAGCCTATCCCGACACCCTATATGGATTAGGGGACACGCCAATAAAACCACTAGGATTTTTACCCCTTCACACCACCTTTGGAAAAGGGGAAAGATCAAGGACTCTGAGTATAGACTTCATAGTCATTGATGAAGGGTCAGCCTATAACGCCTTAATTGGCAGGACTACTCTTAATCGCCTCGGAGCAGTGGTATCCACTCCACACCTTTGCATGAAATTCCCGACCTCAGCGGGAATAGCAACGGTAAGAGGAGATAAAAAACTGGCGAGGAAATGCTACAATGAAAGCCTAAATCTGAGAGGAAAGGGCAAAGAAGTCCACAACATAGAGCTCGGCGGCACAAGGGCCAGAGAAGAGCTGCGACCACAACCGGGAGGAAAGACCGAAGAGATACACATTGGTAAAGAGGAAGGAAAAAACACTTACATAGGAGCCAACCTAGGGGAAACTCTAAAACAAGGGCTGGCTGAACTCCTAAGAGATAATTCCGACCTCTTCGCCTGGAAGGCCTCCGACATGCCTGGGATTGATCCCGAGCTCATGTCCCACAAACTCTCGGTCTACCCAGGGTCCCGACCTATACAACAAAGAAGACGCAAGCTCGGCACGGAACGAGCCCTAATAGTAGAAGAACAAATACAGGCGCTCCTGGAAGCCGGCTTTATTAGAGAAGTCAAGTACCCAGCATGGCTAGCCAATGTAGTGCTAGTCAAAAAATAGAATGGTAAATGGAGAATGTGCGTCGACTATACCGACTTAAATAAGGCATGTCCTAAGGACCCTTATCCCTTACCAAGTATTGATACCCTAGTGGACTCCAGCTCGGGGTACCAATACTTATCATTCATGGACGCCTACTCGGGATACAATCAAATCCCGATGTATGAGCCCGACAAGGAGAAAACATCATTCATCACACCCAGAGCAAACTATTGCTACGTGGTCATGCCATTCGGATTAAAGAATGCAGGAGCCACATATCAAAGGTTGATGAATAAAGTGTTTTCCCCCCACCTGGGGAACCTAATGGAAGTATACGTCGACGACATGCTAGTAAAAACCAAGGAAGAAGTCGACCTCTTATCCGACCTCTCACAAGTCTTTGACACCATAAGGTTGCATGGGATGAGACTAAATCCTGCAAAATGCGCCTTCGCGGTGGAAGCAGGAAAATTTCTAGGATTTATGCTAACACAAAGAGGGATTGAGGCCAACCCCGATAAATGTAGAGCCATCCTAGAAATGAAAAGTCCGACTTGTTTGAGAGAAGTCCAGCAGCTCAATGGCCGACTTGCAGCCCTCTCCAGATTTTTGGCAGGATCGGCACTAAAATCCCTTCCACTATTTTCCTTATTAAGAAAGGGATGCCCTTTCGAATGGACTCCGGAATGCGAGGAGGCATTCCAAGAGTTCAAGAAGTTTTTAAGCCAACCTCCTATCCTAACCCGACCAGCACCGGGAAAAGACCTCGTTCTGTACTTATCCGTAGCAAACAGGGCTGTCTCGTCAGCCCTGATAAAAGAAGACGAGGTCGGACAACACCCAGTCTACTTCATCAGTAAGGTCTTGCAAGGCCCTGAACTAAGGTACCACAAACTAGAAAAGTTTGCTGACTCCTTAGTAATAGCCTCACGAAGGCTACGACCTTACTTTCAAGCTCACACAATAAGAGTCCGTACAAACCAACCCATGAAGCAAATCCTCCAAAAGACGGACGTTGCAGGGAGAATGGTTCAATGGGCAATAGAGCTCTCCGAGTTCGATCTGAGATATGAAACTCGGACAGCAATTAAAGCCCAATGCCTCACCGACTTTGTGGCAGAATATGCAGGGGATCAAGAGGACAAACCAACTACATGGGAACTCTACGTAGACGGATCCTCCAACAAAACAAGAAGCGGTGCAGGCATAATACTAGTAGATGAAAGAGGAACCCAAATAGAGGTTTCCTTAAAATTTGAATTTCCGACTTCAAACAATCAGGCAGAATATGAAGCCTTGATCGCCGGACTAAAGTTGGCAGAAGAAGTCGGTGCTACAAAAGTAATGATATACAGCGACTCACAGGTGGTGACCTCCCAAATAAGCGGAGAATATCAGGCAAAGGACCCTAACATGAAGAAGTACTTGGAAAAAACTTTGGAGCACCTTGGACGCTTTGCAGAAACCGAGACCAAACACATAACTCGGGATCTAAACAGCAGAGCGGATGCCCTATCCAAATTAGCAAGTACTAAACCAGGAGGGAACAACAGAAGCCTGATTCAAGAAACCCTCCAAGAGCCCTCGATAGCAAAAACAAAAGATAAACAGGAGGTACTTGAGGTAGTCGGTTTAAACCTCGGATGGATGAACCCCTTAGTCGAATACATAAAATTCGACATCCTCCCTACAGAGGAGAAAGAAGCTAAAAAGATCCGAAGAGAAGCACCACATTACACCTTGGTGAGAAATATCCTCTACAGAAGAGGGATATCAACGCCATTACTAAAGTGCGTACCGACCTCAAGAACCACCGAGGTATTGGAGGAAGTACATAGCGGGATCTGCGAAAATCATCTCGGAGCAAGATCTCTAGCCAGAAAAGTAATCCGAGCTGGATTCTACTGGCCAACTTTGTAAAAAGATGCCACAGAATTTGTGAAAAAATGCCAACCGTGTCAGATGCATGCAAATTTCCACGTGGCTCCCCCAGAAGAGCTCATTAGTATCACTTCTCCATGGCCTTTTGCAAAATGGGGAATGGATTTGTTAGGTCCTTTTCCCCAAGCGCCAGGACAAGTCAAATACTTGATCGTGGGAATAGATTACTTCACAAAGTGGATAGAAGCAGAACCATTAGCCACTATCACCGCTCAAAAAAGTCGCAGGTTCTTCTACAAAAATATCATCACTAGATATGGGATACCTTATTCCATTACTACGGATAATGGAACCCAATTCACCGACGCTTCTTTCCGAAGCTTAGTAGCCAGTATGAAAATAAAACACCAGTTCACCTCGGTGGAACACCCGCAAGCAGACTAGTCTATGGTGTAGAAGCCATGATTCCAATAGAAGTCAATGAGCAAAGCCCAAGGGTAATTTTCCATGACGAGGTCGGAAATGTACGGGGACACAAAGAGGAGCTCGACTTGCTCCCCGAAGTCCGAGAAGATGCCCAGATAAAAGAAGCGGCATTGAAACAAAGGATGACTACCAGGTACAACAAGAAAGTCATTCGAAGAACATTTGCCCCGGATGACTTGGTCCTAATCAAGAACGACATTGGAGTCAACAAATCAGGAGAAGGAAAGCTCGCCGCAAATTGGAAGGGACCATACAAAATCAAGGAAGTTTTAGGAAAAGGTTATTATAAAGTAACCGACCTGAATGGCGCTGAGTTACCAAGGTCGTGGCATGCTTGTAATGTGAAAAGGTACTACAGTTAAAAGCGAACTCTACTCCCTGATGTACTCTTTTCCCAACTTCACGATTTTTTTCCCAAAAGGGTTTTTTCTGGAGAAGGGTTTTTAACGAGGCATCATAGTAGAGGCTAAGGGAAATAGGCTATCAAGACCCTTAGTAGCAAGAAGGTACCCCCCAAATTAATAAAGATCTTTTTCATTTATCTCTTATAATTTCCTCCTTTATTTTCCTAAGTCTTTCTACGAAACGCGCCGACTTAAGCTCGACAAAACGTGAAAATCCCATGAACCGACCTAGATGGTCGTCAGGATAAAACGACGAGGTACAAGTCGGCGTAAAGAGGTTGTATGAGTTGATCGTAAAAAACTCGGGAACAATCCGACTCCTAAGTCGAAACGAGAACCCGAGTAAAACAAACTCGGATATACTCCGAGTAAATGAAAAACGCATCACAAAAATAACCTAAGTCATAAAAACTCACTAAATCAAAGTTGAGTATAAAGGATAACAAAAAGAGATTGGAAAACCTAGGTTTAAAGGCTGCATAAAAGCCCTTAAACTAAAAGGCTCGAAAAAACAAGACAAGCCAATAAAAAGGTTTTCAGAGAAAGATCAAGAGGGTTTTGAAATATCAAAATTAGAAAAGCATACACGCATAAGGTAACTTAAACCCTTATCCAAAAAAGGGCATTTACTTTGATAATCTAAACCCTTATTCAAAAAAGGGCACTTACTGAAATATTTTGTTTACGGCCTTAAAAGGCCAAAAGAAATTGTTAAAACTGCACAAAATAAATAAAGAGTTCAAAAATGGGGGGACCACAAGCCGGACTCCCAAATAGCCAAAGATCATTAGATCATTTTTTCACAGCAGAAGCAGACAAACCACCACCAGAGTCAGGAGGAGCACCGCCGGGACCAGGAAGAGAAGCACCCACAGGAGAAGAAGAGGAAGTCGGAGGAACAACCGAAGTACTCGGAGCATCTTTGGAGCGAGGAGGAAACTCGATGATCCTCTGCCCCCGATTCTTCAACTCTGATTCAGAAACAATTACGGGGACAGGAGGATCTACAATGGCGCCGTCGATGACAACTTTGTCAGGATGTAAAAGAGACAGATCCAAGTCAGGAGCAATAACTCTGACCTGCTCCAGGAAAATCTTCCAAGACTCCTCGGCGCCATCGGCAATGGAGTCCTCTAACTCTTCATATGCTTTCCGAGAATTCAGCAGGTCAGTTTTCACAGACACAAGATCCTTGAATAGGCTTTGATAGCTGGCCTGTGCCGTTTTCCTCAATTCCGTCTCCATGTTGCATTGGGCCTGCAAAGCCTTCCCTTTCTCCCGGAGGGTATCTCTTTCCTCCTTTAGCTTGGCAATTTCCTTCCTCAACTCTCCCTCATGCTCTTGATATACACGGAGCCTCCCTTCCAGCTCCTCGACCCTCGAGGTCGCCCCTAAAGAGCTGAGAGGAGCCCTATCAAAAATATCTAAGAGCTTGCCACAGACCCCCGCCGCCTTAAGGCTCTCCTCGACCATAGTGGTAAGGTGGCCCCAAACAGACATATCATCCATGCCTATACGGGCATAATGATAGATATTCTTTCGGACGAATGCAAGAGCGTCCGCCTTAACTTCCCCAGAAGAGCCAGACTCTAAGAGCTTGCGCTTCTTGGGATCAGGAGAAGGTCGGACGACGGAGGGCGGCTGAGAAGGAGCTGAAGAAGAAATCACCATAGGATTGGAAAGAGTTCCAACATTACGAGGAGGAGGAGGATGAGAGATAACCCTGGCACCGCCAGACCGAGCGCGAGACTTAGCTTTAGCCTCCTGGACCCTTTGAAAAGATTCTTGAGCGTTTGTCTTTGCCATTTCTGAAAATGAAAACAAATAGTTAAAGAATCAAACAAGTCGGAATATTGGGTTAACAAGTCGGAAATTCAGCATACTACCTAGCTGTGATTGGACAAAGGTCGGAGATCCTTGGAGAAATTTTTTAGTATCCAAATAGGGGGCCCTCCCCCACACTTCTCGGAGGAACCCCACGACGGCAGCCTCTACCTCATCCAGGTCATCCAAACCATATTTCTCGCAAGGGGAGGCCTCCAGCCAGTATAAAGGAAAGCGAGGAAAAGAATTATCATCCAGAAAAAAAGGGATGATGACCCTCTACAGCTTGCACTTTGAAAAAAAATTTTTAAAGTCATGAAAAGATTCATCAAAAAGGGTAAAAATCCTCCGACCTTGTATGGCCCGGAAGGAAACCCATTGTTGTTTATTATTCAGCCCACTAAAAGGTTTGGTCATATGAAAAAGATGGAAAAAGATTTTCAGAGTAGTCGGGAAATCCAGAGCATGGCTAATAAATTGGTAAATTTTCAAGAAACCCCAGGAGTTGGGATGAAGCTGGGTAGGGGCGACACGATAATGCTGCAAAACAGACATCTCAAAGTCTGAAAAGGGCAGAAAGACGCCCAGACGGGTGATCATACACTCATACATAAAGAAGAAATGGGGAGCCATTTCGTTGGCTCTCCCATGACAAACCCGGTCCTCTAAACCGGGAACAAGCAACTCGTATTTAGGCTCATCTTCATCCGAAGTACAGAGCCGATGGTGGGTGCGAAGGTGAGTAATAAACTCCGCATCAACCAACGGCTCCTCCCGCAGAACAGTAACGTCAACCCAATCTACGGAGGCCATTTTTCTTTCTCTAAGGAAAATGAAGGAAACCTACAAAAGGAAAAAAGAAAAGGAAAAATCAAAAAAAGGTCTCTAGAGAGGAGAAAAGGAGCCGAGCAAAAAATCTACAAAACTATTCCTCTACAAAGTAAAGTCATGCGAAAAGTGCAAAGAAGAAGAAAGAAACTAACCTCTTTCCGAAAATGAAGGTAGGAAGAAGCAGAAGTCTCCGGAGCACGAGAGTATAGTACGTGTAAACACAGCACGAACAAAGAAAGAAGAAGTTTGAAAGATTGCAGAAACGGAAAAAGGAAAGAGAGGGAAAGTACTTATAAACATGCTAAGGGGCATAATGGTAAAAACGAAGCAGTCATTAATGAGAATGCACCGTTACCAAAGCCATCAATCCCTAAGTGCATCCCTAACGAACGCGACATTTGAATTGACGTAACTGTCAGAAAACAAAAGGTCGCGAAAATCACGTCGGTTTAAAAACCCGTGAAAGTCGGCCACGAACCCGATCTAAATACTTGAACCCAAGCCCTAAAGAGACCTTGGGCTCAAGTAGGGACACTGTTCATACCCTGGCCCAATAACAAAGGTCCAGGCCCAAATAAAAGGCCTAGTCCAAAGGATTAAGCCTTTCTAAGTACCGACCTTCACATAAGAAGTCGGTATCAACCACGACTTACTTTAAAGAAGTCGGGCATGAGATTAGCTGGCAGATGAACACCCATTCAAATGAGTAACCGCCCCTAAAATCTCTCTAACCGCTTCGTAAAGCCATATCTTAACCTCCCCAAGATAATGGGACGGTTAACATCCTAAAGATATGGCACTACTCAACGGTGGTTATTGGCTCACCACTATAAATACACTGACACCCCTCAGGTATCTCTAAGCCCAATACTCTCTAGACCTGCTCACACTCTTGCTAACTTAGGCATCGGAGTGTCTTTGCAGGTACCACCCCCCATTCACTTACGAGCACAAGTCGGACGGAGCCTCCCGAGTCGCACACTCACACTGCAACCTCCTCCTTCACACATTTGGGCCTGCCAACGCCATCCATTCAGACAATCTCCGGTTACCCACCGTAACAATATCAATAATTAATTTTGCGCTATTAAAGGCGATATATAGTGTTTATTTTGTGGTTCATGAGTCTAAGTTTGAAAGTCAAAATATGTTGTTAGATCTGGTCGACTCGAAGCAAGGTTAGTACTCAGTCTCTCGATCAAACTTTAAGGATCTAGAAGGTGCAAGCTCATCATCTTGCCAGAAGAAAGAGGCAACTGAAAAAGTCGAGGGAGACGGACAAAGAGAACATTGAAGTGAGAACTGATAAGGCTACGACAACAAAACATCAGCAGCATCAAGTGAGGTTGGATAGGAAGTAATATAAATATGTAATACCTGTGCTGAAGTCAAATCAAATCAAGTTAAGCCTTAAACACTTTTTTTTTCTTAAGAATTTTTTTTAATCTTGTACAATATTTAATGTACTATAATCATTATATTATTCCACAACAGATAGTATTCTTATGCAAAAAATATTGACGTGGCATATTCTGATGCCAATATACATATTTCTCTCTTCTCAACTTATTTTAAAAAATATTTTCTTTATAATTATATATAAAATCAGCATTTAATTAAATATTTTTATTTTTAATTTTAATCCTACGCTATATATATATATTCCCTTAATATATTATGTGATTGTAAACTTTTATATTTGAGACTTATATTTTTTTTTTTTATAATTGTCATGGCTACTATGTTACATTCTAACTTTAAGTTTAAAATAATATTAAATATAATATTTTCATCAATTTTTTACTTACATTCTTTTGTTTTTTTATTTTATTTTAATTTCTTTATATGCATGATCTTATTAATAATTTTAAGGCAATATTTGAGTATAAAGTTTGAAAAATTAATTTTAGAATAATTCAATATCGAATGTCAAACAATTTAAAATACGTAGACAAAAAGTTATAACCAAAATAGTTCTATTTGATGACGAGGTAATATAGAATTGTATATTTTTTTATTTTTTTATTCTGATATTATTTTACAAGAGTTCTCGTATACAATTCACAATTAAAAGTCTAAAAATATTCCTATTTAAAAAAATAATATCTGAAAAAAGTGTTTATGTTATAACCAATCTTATCGTTGGTCAAAATAATGTTAGGTTCAAGCCAACTAGACATGAATATAGGATTTACTTTTGAAAAGATATCATTTTGTATATGGTTAAAGACTTCTCCATCTTGTTAAATTTATTTTGCTTTGAACCGTAAAAATAAATACTCTAAGAAAAAAGAGAAGACTTGCACCTGATAAGTAAAAGTTGTATACTTTATATTAAAATTGTTGGTATCAATTTATTTTGATAATTTTTTTAAATTAATAACACTTTGTATTTTTAAAAATTTCATATTAATAAGTCTTCAAACTAAAAAAAAAGAAATAGAAATCTGTAATAAATTTATAAGTTATGTTTCTTTTATTATGCTAGAATTTGATGAAATCAGATAAATTATGATAGTTTTGTTAATTTTATTTTTTAAATTTCTAGAAGTATTATATTTTTAACTATTTTGTCATCACGTAATATATACGGGTGGACTTAAATTGAGATGCACATTGAAAATTTTTTTTACAACAGTTTATTAAGTACATGTAAAATCACTAAAATGGACAATATATCATTATATTGCAATTTGAAAAGTTTAGGAGATTTTACCGTAAATGTCTATTTCTTTTCCATAATTTTTAATTATACATACATAACTATAAATTTTAAATAATATATTATTTTATAATTTTTGTTGGTGTTCCTGTGATGCTGCTTAAGAAAATAGACCAGTCAAATGGTCTATGTAGTGGTACATAACTACATGTTAGAAGACTTAAAAATTATTTAGTTAAATATAAAATACTAATAAGGATTAAAATAGGAGAAATTACATTAATCCCAAAAATTAATATGATTCTAACTAATGACAGCATTTCAATCAAGTAATAATGATAATTAATAATACTCAAGAATAAACATTGAAAATATGGGTTTGTACTTACTGAAATTAATTTTTATGTACGGACAGTTATATGTGGCACTTTCAAGAGTTAAAAATAAGTAAGGAATAAATTTTTTAATTCAAAATAATGAGGGAATCTCTGAAAATTGCATAATTAATGTTGTGTATAAAAATTTTTTTCGATAAATTGAGATGATTAGGTATTGTTTAATCTATTGATATTTCTTTGATGTTAATTGTTTTTTTTTTAGTAGTTGGATAGAAAATTTTATACATATAATATTTAAATTTTATTTGATACAAAAATAAAGATACAACTTATAAATGTCCAATAATTAATATTAGAGACAAAAAAATATGTATGCATATTTTTTCATAGAAATTAAGGCATTAATTTATTGCTTATTATGATTTTTTCTTTAATAATCTAATTATTTTGTAAATTTTTTTTGTTATGTATTATTGCTTAGTATTTGCATAAATAAAAAGAAATAAATTGAATTTAATTTAAAATTAAATATATTAAAAAATATCTTTTTGTTAAAAATAGGATTAATTAAAAAATTGGTTTTTAAAATATAAAATAATTTTTTTTGTTTTTAATCTTTATTT
>NC_029777.3:9011646-9013512 GCF_000817695.3 Arachis duranensis | reverse complement strand
CCGCTGTTCCTCCCCACTCGCCGCTCTCCTCGTCGCTGCTCCCCGCGTCCTCGCCGCTTCTCCACGCCACTCGCCACTGTCGTTTTGCAGTTTTGCATCTGCTCTTCGTCACTCGTCGCTCGCCACTCGTCTCTGCTTCTCCTCACTTCTGAATTAGGGTTCCAATTCTATTTTATTTTTAATTTTTGTTGATTCTTTGATATTTGAAATGTAAATTTATTGATTCTTTGGTACTGATTTCTACTTCTTGTTGATACTGTGAACTGCAAATTTTTTTCATTTCTGCTTGTTGATTTGTGAATTTTGTTGCTCTTTGAAATGCAAGTTTTGTTGTTCTGTTTTGAAATGCAAATTTTGTTGTTTATTTCTGCTTGTTGATTTAAAACTTCCGTTGTTGTTCGCTGTTTCCTTGTTTGCGGGTTCTGTTTTGAAACTTCCATTGTTGGAGAGCAGTTCCAATGGATGTGACCACTGAACTGGTTGCTAGAGATGTTGAGGTTGAGGTTGGAATTTGTTGAGAGCTGGGTTTGGGAATTGAAATCCTTCTTTGAGAGAAACAAGTTGATAGAAATCACTGAGCAGGGATGAAGAGGATGAAGAAGATGAAGAAGATGAAGAAGCAGAGCAAGAGAGGAGATGAGAAAATTGTGATAGATGGGGTGAGGGTATAATTGTCTTTTGGATAATTTTAAAACCAAGTTGAACTGGAGGCACGATTTTGGTTTATAAAATTCTTAGGAAAAAAAAATGAAGACAAGGTTAAAAAAATAGTAATAACTTCGACAATGAGACACATGGATATGATTAGATATATAAACTATAAAGCGAAGCAACTTAGAATTGAAAAATAATGGAATTTTTTTGTGTGTAAACATACAGAGTTACACACATTACATGTTACATTATCAAACTCCAGAAACCATGCAACATTATCAAACTCCAGAAACCATGCACATTTCAAAAGAAAGCAAAAAAGGAAGCCAAATTCCAAGAGAACAATTTCACAACACAGGCAACATTAATCAAATAATGAAATGAAATCAAAACCAAAGAAACAAATTTAGTTTTTTTTTTTTAAATGATTAATTAATTGGAGTTGACAACAGAACACTTATGCCTAATTTCCCCAGCAGAGCCAGTGAGGACTTCAATGGCTCCCATTCTCCGCATTGATTGTCCAAACTCCGTGTAGAACTTGTTTTGGTTACGCAATTCATTGACAATGTTCCTTGATGTCTTTGTTGTTAGAAGCGCAGCATCTGATTGGAACAGACCCTTGTTCTGTACAAGGATGTTATAATAGTCATTGTCAAATTTGGTAGAGCCATTAGGATCCAACTCCACCGTTGTGGTTGTGTCACTTGGTCCCTGGCATTTCGTCTTCAAGAAGTCAGCATATGTGGGGTTTAGTGAAGGATCTTGATCACCTTTTCCAGTGAAATTGAAAAGCCTATTGCTGAAGAGATTGCAATGCCCTACTCCAATTGTGTGTGCACCTACATATATACATATAGCCAATGCAGTTATAGCTTTGGAACAAATTTGGATACTATTTTCTATCGAGAATCAATCTTAATAATAAATTTGACGAAAATAAATTATATTTATAAATATTATCGTATAGATCAATAATACCGTATTTCCGTATACATATACATAGAACAATGTTATATAACCAAAAATATTTTTGTTACACTTATATTTACAGAGATTTTATATACAAAAAATATACAATTTATATTTATATTTATCAAAATTTTAGTAAAAGGTTTCCACTTATCTGTTTTACAGTTTGCACATATAAATTAGTAAAAGGTTCGATTAAGAAACTGACTAGAAGTGAAACCAATTTTACTCAATTAGTTG
>NC_029777.3:8976483-9011628 GCF_000817695.3 Arachis duranensis | reverse complement strand
AACCAATTTTACTCAATTAGTTGAAAATAAGTCTATTATAAAAAAAAATAAATTTTTATTATTTTAATTTTTAAATTTTAGAATTCAAAATAAAAAAATTAGTTTAGTTGACTTATATTGTAGATGATTCTCTAAATTTTTTTTAGTAAAATTTATTTGTTAAGATAATTTAATATTTATGTTGGTCAAAATGACAAAAAATATTAAAAATAGTTGCCTTCCAATAATTTCTCGTACAATTATAATACCAAATAATTTCTCATACAATTATAATACCACGAGTAGTGCTAGGGAGCCAATGGCCTAAACGTACAATGTGTACAATAATTTTAGGTTCCAGATCTGGAACTCTAATACCATGTCCTGAAACCACACATTGTACGCTTAAGTCATTGGCTCCCTATACTTTCTCTAATACCAAATGTCATATATTAATTACTATGGAACAAAACTGTACCTGATAATACAACGAGGTCATGCACGGTGAGCTTTTTACTTTCGAAGCTTTGTTTGAGCTGGGTGAAGTTAAAGAAAGGTGGTGGAAGATTGGCCAAGGCTTCACTTGCTATGGACACTCTCCCATCTCTTCTACCAGTAAGCACTTCCCACAGAGGCACATTATTAAACTGCAAATTTTATTGAATATTTATATATTAGTTACTACATATATATTAATAAGACTATATATATGAATTAGTTGGATTTAATTTACTCGGACAGAAAAAGCGTCTCTAGTTGCCAATGCCAGAATGTCAGCACAAGATACAATTCCGGAACATTTTGCTTCAATTGCTGCTTTTATATCATCAATGACATCATAGCCAGCTAATGATAAATTGGGAATAGAATCCTTCTCTGCTTTGCTTGTGGCGGTTGAGTCTAACAAAACCGATCCATCACAACCCTGAAACAGTAATTTTAATTTAAATGTGACAGATATACTAACAGTACATCTAAATTAAATGTTTTAAGAATTCAAGGTCGATGTTAGTACAAAATAATGGAAATAAGATGTTTAATTACCCTGACGAAACAGTCATGAAAATGCATCCTAATCAATTTGGCTGGCAATTCAGGCCTTGCAGCAACGTGTTGTTGGATTTTGGTCTTAACAATAGCTTCAGCTTGAGGACAGGAATTTCTATAGAAATTTTTCCTAAGGTTGCCTCCGTGGCAAGCCCCAAGGAAACAAGACAGTAACACACAAGCTACGAGGAAAGATGTTGTCTTCATGATTATGCTCTTGACTATTTCACCTTAGCTTCTATGTGCAATATAGTATTTTATTATTTGTAACTGAAGAATGGAATGTTGAACTACAATGTAGTTTCTCTTTTTTATAGGCATCTCATGTCAACTTTGAAATGCAATACCAGATCAGCATTATTCTATATACTATATCTTAATCTGTAGTTTAAATCGTTGCATGCATGTATTGTGGCTAGTTGCGTTAGGATAATAAGTACCTAATCACCTACCATTGAATAATGAAAATATATTAAAATAAAGAGTAAAGTATATTTTTTAGCATGTTAGTTGTGACTTTTTAGTTTATTTTTAATATTTTTTATTTATGTCAAAATTATTTTTTGATGTTAATTCTATTTAATATATTAACAAAAAATATTTTTGATATAAATAAAAATATTAAGAATAAAATTAAATAAATTGAAAACATAAGTGATAAAATTAAATAAAATTAAATGTTAAAAATATTTTTTAAAATATTATAAATATTAAAAAAAATGTAATTTAACCTAAAATAATAAGAAGATGATAAATCAAGTGTAAAAAAACTATTTTCCATGTGTGGCAATGAAATTATTTTTTACTAATTCTACTCAATTTGTGTAAATTCATAATATAATATGCCAGCTTTAATAATTATATGCATTTCCGTTACACCATAAGCTTAATTAATTGTAATTGGCATGTCAACCTTCATATAAAGTTCTTATTTATGTTTGATTTGACTTGGACTTAGTATGTCCTGCCCCTCTCAGAGAGTCGAAGATTAAGTTGTATAGTTAATAACTTCTAAATAAATGAATCATATAGCAGTGTAATATCTTAATTCTTGAG
The DNA here is from genome assembly GCF_000817695.3 of Arachis duranensis. Taxonomy (NCBI): domain Eukaryota; kingdom Viridiplantae; phylum Streptophyta; class Magnoliopsida; order Fabales; family Fabaceae; genus Arachis; species Arachis duranensis. Next base: position 9,009,546 of record NC_029777.3, on the reverse strand, counting down.
ACTGTAATAAATTATAACTGGCAAATTAACCTCTTATATAAGTATATAGTTCTTAAGAATTTGACAAATAAAGCATGAAAGTTACGATTGCATGCCGGCTAGGAAAATGTGCTTTATGAATGCTCAATTTAAGGGTTGAGATAGAAAACTAAAACTGTAGCTGGAACTCCATGTTAATTGTTTTTCGTCCATTGAAGAGCGAGAATTCAATATAATGTATGAAAGTAATTATCTAGTTCAGGTATATTTCTATAAATTTTTTCGGTTTATATGTGATCGAAGGTGAATGAATTATATATTATATAATAGATGGTATATTGCAAGATATAATACAAGAGAGAATAATTCGGTAACCAAACTACATACTAACGTCATATGCGAAAGGCATCATCGAATTCCATTTCATTGATCAAAGGTAATGGACATTAGTTATGGCCCTAAAATTCGAGGATTGACCCAAAAATTTTAATAATGAACCTAAATTAAATTTCTAAATTTACAATGACAATTCGTCTCGTGAGTTTATTTTCGTTAATATCGTGTTAATTAGGGGTGCACATGGTCCGACCTGATTTGAAAATTCGGTCCGGTTTCGAACATTTTAGGAGGGTAATTTGGTGTGATTTCATTGGGTTTAGGGTCGGGTAAATGTCTCAAAAATAGACCCGATCATTATTTCGGGTCGGGTCCGAATCATAGCTCAGGTCATCCAAAGTCGGCCCGGGGGCCTGGTCATGTGTTATTAGTGATGGATCATGGTTATTCTTATATGAAATTTAAATATTATAAACTTTAATATTTTGTGTTATTAGTCATTATAAGACTATAAGTTAATATTTTATGTTTAGAATGCATAAGACTTTAGACTAATGCATAATATTGTGTTATTTGTATTGATTTAAATATTTGGTGTTATTAGATAATATTAGTATTGATTGTGGTTATGCTTTAGTATTGATTGTGGTTATGCTTTAATTTTGAAGAAGGGTTGGTTCTTGTTATATTTTTCTAAGTAAATTTTACCATGTCAAATAATGGTTGGAGTCTTAAAAATTTGGATATTTTTACATGCTACCTTACAAGAAGGTATCAACGTAATGTAATATTAACGGCTCGGTTTTCATCCGGTATAATTGTAGCCCAAAAGTGTATTGATTTCATTGGATCTAAGGTCGAATTCGGATATAATAAATAGACCCAATATATATTTTAGGTATGTGCAACCCTAGTGCTAATTTGATACATTAATTATTTAGTACGCTAAAAAAATAAAATGATATTCTTTTATATTGACGTCGTCCACTTTTTAACAAAAACAATGTCATTTTATACGAAATATATATATATTTTTTACTGTTGATGGTCATAAAACGAGATATTTTTTTATTCTAATCGTGTGAAACGATATTATTTGGTTGAAAATTAGGTTCTAATATAAACGACATTGCGACTTCATGACTTGAATTGTTTGAAACCCACGACATTTTCCTTGGATATATTTATAAAAAGGAAGGTACGAGGAGCCAATAAAATATTTATATAATGTGTATAATGGAGGTTTATAGAGTATTAGAGATATAATTATTAATATTATTTTTTTCTATCAGTTGAAGTTTTTGGAATGAGTGGTAGCTTATTCTAAATAGTATGGGAATGTTCATTTTGTAACTCAATAACCCATTATATACATTATACAAATAGTCTATTGTCTCTCTAGCGGGATCCAAATAATAATACTAGTATTCCTAGGCAACTCTCCTAGTTTGCAGGGGATTTTTTTTTTCTTTTTAACTTTCGTTTTTTTTTTCGTTCTTTAACAATTAACATTGCAGGATTATAAATCTGCATGTTTATAATTTTGTACAACACATTATGATATAATATATGTGAATAGCACTATTTTTTTATTCGTAAATTATTTTTTGATAAATGTAATTATTAACATTATTTCCGTTTTTTTTACTTGTTTGCAAATGTAATTACTATTAGCAAGTTTATTTCTTAAACAAAAGCTTACTTATAATTTTTTATTTAATATACAAAAAATTTGAAAATTATATATACATTCTCAATTAATTTAAGATTATATTTGAACATTCAATTAAACTCTTTGTTCTGAATTTTTAATATATTTTATATACAAAAATATTGCTCTTCGTACAATAAACTAATTTTATCTAAACTTTAACTACTAATATTCCAACATCAAATCGAGGACAATTTACCATAATAAGTAAACTGCCTTCCAATATTATCAGGCTACACAATATGCAAAACTGATATCAAAATATATTTTCCCCATAAATTATGTAAACTACGATAGAATATGCAGTTTACAAATACACGTAAACCGCTACAGGATGTCGCGATTTACGTTCTAGAGAAAATAAGCATAATGCGCGATAGGGGTGTCGCGGTTTATGGGAAAGTGAGGAGTGTGCATAAACCGCGATAGGAAAAATAAGCATCCACCGCGACAGGAAAAGCATCTTATTCTGCTTGTTAACGCATAAACCGCTGGACCCCTGTCGCAGTTTACATAATTTATGGGAAAAATGCATTTTAGTATCCGTTTTGCATATTATGTAATCTGATAATATTGGAAGACAGTTTATTTATTATGATAAATTACCCTCAAATCGAACAACTTTTTAGCTTTTAGAAAAAATGTAATTTCTTTTTAAACTACAAATAAAAAAAAGAACATAGTTTCTCAAAATTATTTTCCATCGGTACTACATTAAGTAAATTTTTTTATTATTTAAATGTATAATAAACATAAATATTTTATATATGTAATTAATTTTAATTTACATATGAGTTTGAATCAAATAACATCAATTATAATGAGATATTTTTTTTTTGAAATAAAAAGCTCAACACAACAAGGTGGAGCATCAACGTTTCTACAAAAAAGTACTAAACAGATAAAATAAACTAATTCCTAAGCCATCAACAACCCAAAAGATCAAATATCACTCTACTCTTTGTAACTCTTAATCGACTTGTTAACTACTCCTGCAACACCTGATTCTTGATTCTTGAAAATTCTGTTATTCCTTTTCAACTAAGTGTTCCAAATGATAACAATGAAACCAAACTCACCAATATTTTATTAATTTGACTGCACGATTGACCCCCTGAACCACGTAAACTTACGGTCATTCAACTCTATATCCACCAGTTCGATAATGCTATTAACATACTAGCGCATTTTCTTTCTTCCAACTGCACAACCTCATTGAAGACACACATGTAGCAAAGAGGAACCTGACATATTTCCGATAAAAAACTCAACTCTTCGCACACAGCAAACTTCTCTTCCATTGTATGCGCACCATACACCAAGCAACCAGCACAAATAAAAATTATTGTTTGTCAATTCTCCTTCTATACACAACCATCTCTCCTCTTTGTAACAATAACTCAACCTAATCATCATAACATCCCACATTATTAACAAACCATCAGAAGCACCTTCTGATCCCACAAATTCCAAACTCACTGCAACATTACCCCAAAATTGAACTACATCAAACTCAGAAATTACATCCTTCTTTGTCTCTATCAATCCTAACATATTCACATTATTTTTACGCTTAAATTTTTAACCATTTTCCACTTTTCCACACCCCTTAAACCCCTCATATTCCACGAACTAAATCATTTAAAAACTCTATTACACACCTTATTTCGATTTTTGGGTCGGCATCTTCTTACTTTCTCTTTATGTTTTGCTTGCCTTCTTTTTTGTGCCAATACTTCATTTTGAGCTTTGAGAATAGCCATAATGTCCTCATCCTCGTCATATAAAACAACTCCTCATTCGACAGCCAGATCCCAAATAGCCCTATTTTCAGCCATATCTTTATCCCAACTTCCTTCGTGTTCATCTTGATTAGTTTTACCGTCTGCATCCTACTCTGAGTCCTCCGAATCTTCTAAGTTCCTTACAGCCCCTTCATCATCCAACCCAATTTTCTATACCACTGTATTCTCATCCTCTAAATCTGAATCTTGCATTGCATCACCCCTCATCAGACATATGCTAACATGATGCTTACCACTCTCGTCCAAACTAGCGTGGATCTCATTGACTACACTTGGTGGAATATTTTTCTCCGCTGTGCTGTTCGAACAATTCTCCACACCTCCGCCAATCTCTTTTCAGCCTTGATTCTGCTCGTCGGGTGCATAAGGGCTTCACGCTCCTCCCTGCCCTCCACACCATCAAGTTCAGCGCGGACATTATCACCTCCGCCACTAGCATCTGACTTCTGTACTGCTCCCAGATCTGCCTTGTCGGCGTTGTTCACCGTGTCATCAACCCCTTCGCGAACTCCATGACCAGCCACGCCCCTCTCGTCACCGTCGCCTGCAGCAGCAAGCAAAGAGCCATTTTAAAACGCACAATGACGTACTCTCTGTCGCACTACACAGTCACTTCGCCGCCACACTCCACTAACATATTGGGCTTTATATGCTTCAACCCAGCCCCAACTGAACTTTTGTTCAACACCAGATCAACCCCTTCTTTCCGTTTATCCCCGTATTCCCAAGTCTCCGTTCTTTCAGAGATTGCTTCGTTACTGATTGTTTGAGATCCCATAGATTCCTCACTCACCATACCTGCCGGATACACCAAAGGATTATCCGTTCGCATTTTCAAAAAATTCTCATGCCACTCATCCAAATCCTCAACATCAAATATCTTTCTATCCTTGTCATTGCCTCCCGTAGCCCCTGTGGCATCATTACCACCGCATCTCATCCCAACTCCAACGGTTCCCTCTGAATTTCTAGTTCTTCACTTCTATGGTGTTCTAAGACAACTCTCTCTTTCTTGTTCACCTCAATGTTCTTTTCTTTAATTTTTTCTTGTTTTCCATCAAGAGACTGCCTGACATCTTCATCATGCGTAGTGATTTTTTTTCGGACATCAATCCTCCTCTTATACTTAGCCTCACCCACAAAAATCTTTTTGCTCCTTAATCACATTCCATTCATCTCCTTGATGGCCCTTAATGCCCCTCATTTTGTAGTATACTTGATGAAAGCAAACAGATGGATCCGACCATACTTCTCCTTACGTGTCAAATAGATGTCATTTATCCTTCCTTTCCACTTGATCATATGAAACAATTCATTCTTCGAAACATTGCTAGGTAAATTATCCATAAAAATTGTGAATGATTCACTCTCCAATAAAAAATATGCTTCCCAATTCTAAATTCGTAGATCTTTCCCAACATGGGGCTGTTTAATTTTATTCCACCTTATATTAGACATAGATAGATTATAGAGTACAAAGAGTACTTACTCTCATACTTTTATTACAGCACCATTTCATTTTATATTTATTGTGTCGCGAACCGACGTTGTGCGGCGCAGATGTAGTGACTTTCGGTGATTGGGATGGCTTGGCTAGAGAGAGAAGAATACCTATTATTGATGCAGGCTTTTATTCATCAAAAAACTTCTTATACAATTGTATATGAAAAAATTGTTGAAGAGATTTATAAATAAAATAAATTATATAATTACAAATAGTTACACATTTTTAGAGTATATTATTTTTTTAATCTAAAAACTCGTGTAAACAGTCATGTAAAAGAAAGTCGTGACAAATGAATATATTACGGTAACAAAAATGAAGACATAATATATAAAATAAGAAAATTATCTACTGCAGAATAATATTTAAGTTGTAATATATTTTCTATTTAATCATGTGTATGAAGACATAGTATATAAGGTGTAATAACTCAGCAAATATTTTTTAAGGAGATTTTTCATTTTCTTCAACAATGAGAAGAATTTATTTTTCTTCCTTTCTTAACCTTTTTTTGGTTCATCAAATCATCAACATCACAACTTGAGTGACTATGTAATTGACGTTCTTTACAGTACAATGCATAAATTTAGAAAATATTTTTTTCATTATTAAAATTTGATAATTTTATGAATAACTATATTTTGTTGAAAAGTAAAAAAATTTAGAGCTTTGAAATTTTTTATACATTTTCTAAATTATTTATTTAAATATTGTCAACAAATAATTATTTAATAATTTTTAAATTATTTAAGATCTGGTTGATCAGTCGATTTGATCTAATTTTAACAACTATATTCTAAGGTATGTCATCACAAATGTAGATAATTTTTTATATCCACATCATAGTCACTCCCTGAAAGATATTAAATATTTTTAGTGGTAAATATTAATTTGTTTTGTAAATATGAAAAAGAATAGTAATAGTCATTTCCTTTTTAAATACCATGGAATAACACTTTTAATTTCCTTTTTCAATTTTATTTTTAATTTGTTATTGCTTTTCTGTATTTTAAATTAATTAATTTGGTTATATTTATTTGAAAGTACCAAAAATAAGAATAAGAACTAAAACTACTATATTTTTTGTTTCATTTGATTTCAGGATGATATAGTTTATTTATCTTCTATTATCATTAGATTATCATAACTTGGATGGCAGATATAATAGGTTTATTATTATAATTATTTTTGAGTGAGAGTACATAAAGAGTACATAATATATAAAGTGTACTAATGCTTTCTTAGAAAATTAGAAACGTGCTTAGTTAAAAAATTAGAAGGAGGCATGTTAGATTTTTTGGTTGTTAACTATAAAATAGTTCATTGGATAAAATTTTCCTTAGCCGTTATTGTTGTCTCGTTTGTCTTTGGCATCGGAGTAGTCATAGTCTATTTTTTAGAGCGGAATGTGTTTGTTAGATAGTTTTTACTTGACTGTGATTTCCATAACAGTAAGTTATGGGATTACTCATTTAGAACGCCAGTAAAAAAAGTGTGTTGGATGTATTTGGTTTTTATTTACCTCTGTCATATATAATTTGTAATTTCATATCTCATTAGTTGTATTTTTAGGCAAATTACTCCTCAAAACGAATAAATTATAATTTGTGAATTGTAAAATGACAATGAATGAATAAAGTTTTTTTTCTGTCTTTTTTCTTATCTCTTCCTAATATATTTAATTAGTTTCAATCAAATTAAACTTTTTTATTCTAATTATAAAAAATTGGTAAAATTATAAAATGAGATATTTATTATTATTTTATTTATAATTTTTATCACTTTATTATCATTTAAATGCCGGCTAATTAGGTACTTCTTAGGTACTCTTGAGGTACTCTGGTGTACATAAATGGTTAGATAGAGTGTATCTATTAGGGTTAGGATGTCTAATATTCTTGTATATATATGGATAATAGTAATGAAAAATATAAGAAAGCTTCTCACTCCTCAGCTGCCTATTTCTCTCTTTTCAGAGCCTCCCTCTCATATGGTGCTTGCTCCACTATTTTACCATTCAACTCTGCAGGTTTGAACAGAGTTTTATCATGATGCGGTAAGCGTGAAGCCTGCAACAAGGTGTGAATCTTTCACCACATATGAGAACTTGTAGTGAGAGTAGCTCGTAAAAGTAGATCTGTCCGATTTATTCATCAATGGCAATGAATGAGGCAGAGGTAATGAATCCAGATATGTAAAATTTCACTGCAGCAGGTTTTTAGAACTTTGCAAAGATGATGGCTCAGTTTCAAACTTTCCAAGCCACTTCTAGATCTAATACCAACCTTCTTCAAGATCCTTCAAGTTGTTACTACCTTCACCCAAGTGAGACACCTGGAATCGCTCTCACAACCACTCCACTGACCACATTGAACTACCACACTTGGTCCAAATCTGTGTGGATCTGTTTAAAATCGAAGAATAAAATTAGATTCATTGATGGCACGTTACTCCAACGGATGACGTTGCAACACGTTTGTACTATCGTGGCTACATGGATCATTGAGTCCAGAAATTTTGCAGAGTACTGTGGTGCGACAATGGACACGAACTGTGGAAGGACCTCAAACATCGATTTTATGAGGGCGATCTATTTCGGATTGCTGAGCTTGAGGAAGATCTGTTCAGCACAAAGCAAGGTGAGTTATCCATCACCTCTTACTATACAAAACTGAAAGGTATCTGGGAGGAAATAGACGAATTCAGACCCATACCAACTTGTGCTTGCTTGATTAATTGTAGCTCTGGATTAGACATAATGAGGCAATATAGGTTGCAGTCTTATATGATTCGTTTTCTTAGAGGTTTAAATGACCAATATGCAAGTGTGCGCTCCCATATTATGTTGCTTAAGCCCCTTCCAGATGTGAATACTATTTTTTCTCTACTTCTTCAACAAGAGAGACAAATGATGCATCTCATTGAACCAGATTCTAAAATGTTAGTGAATGCTATTCACACTAAATCTATAGGTGAAAGAGAGTCATACCAGATTAGCTAAGGCAGTGTCAAATTTGTCAATACTGGAGGTGAAAAAGGCCAATTCGGGGCCAATAATGTCAGAGGAAGAGGAAGAGGGCGTGGTAAAGGTGGCAAAGGTACTACTAGAGGAGCTCCCAAATTTTGCTCTTATTATGGAAAACAAGGTCACTTAGTGGATACATGATACCAGAAGCATGGCTTTCCACCACATCTGCAACAAAATCACTCTAATGGAGTACCTCTTTCAGCTAATTCAGTGAACTCAGTGGTAGTTGCGAGTAATGCAGAATGCAACCCCACAGTTATCCAAAATGAAGGCAAGATCAGTTTGGATGGGATATTCTCGGATAGACAGAAAGAAGCACTTATTGCACTATTCCAGTAACATAAAGAACCTCTTGATGATGAAAATTTGGCAACCATTCATGCTCCTTTAGCCGGTATATTTCATCTCATTTCTCTTTCCGGTTTTGAATTGAATTCTCAAGATTGGATTTTAGATACGTGAGCAACTGCTCACATTTGTTTTAGTCTTAAACATTTTCATTCTATTAAACATATTAATCCAGTTAAAATTATCATGCCAAATGGTCCACAAACTGTTACAATCTTATGTGGAACAGTTTTCTTCTCAGCTGATTTTTATTTGACTGAGGTTTTATATGTACCAAATTTTAAATGTAATCTCATTTCTATTTCAAAAGTTACTAATGTCTTATCTTGTTGTTTTATGTTCAATGCTCATAATTGTAAGATTCAGGAGCGGCCTACCTTGAGGATGATTGGAATTGCTGATCAAAAGTGAGGACTGTATACAATGAATACTCAAGCAAAGATGGCTGTTAACTTTAGCAAATTAGAAGAAAAGATTTTGAATATTATGACAGAAGAACAGGACACTTCACACACTTCACAGAGTGTTCTTTGGCATTATAGGTTAGGCCATATTTCTTTTAGTAGATTACAACAATTACAAAAAATTCATCCATTCATCTCATGTTCAAACAATGATGTACCATGTAATCCATGTCATTTTGCAAAACAAAAGAGATTACCTTTTTCGAATAGTTTGAGTAAATCTGAATTTCCTTTTGATTTGATTCATGCTGATATTTGGGAGCCTATTGCCACACCATCTACTTCTGGCCATAGATATTTTTTAACCATTGTTGAGGATAGGAGTAGGTTTACTTGGATTTTCTTTATGAAAAATAAATCTGAAACTCGCTCTCTTTTAGAGAATTTTGTTGAAATGATTTATACACAAAAGGGAATCATGGTAAAAGCCATTAGAACTGATAATGGCGAGGAATTTTTGATGACTTCTTTTTATCAAAAGATAGGAATTTTACATCAAAGAAGTTGTGTAGAAACACCACAACAAAATGAAATTGTTGAAAGAAAGCATCAAGATATTCTAAATGTAGCTAGGGCTCTCATATTTGCTTCTAATCTTCCAAATTGTTTTTGGCATTATGCAGTGGCTCATGCTATTTACATAATTAATAGAGTACCCCAAGTTACATTTAAACATAGCCCATATCAGATTCTTAATGGCAACATTCCAGAATTAACATCTCTAAAGGTTTTTGGTTGTTTAGCCTTTGCTTCTACTTTATATGCTCATCGAAACTCACTACTTTAAGAATGCTTTTGGCTGTTGCTGCTACTAAAGGATGGTATGTCCACCAGTTGAACGTCAATTCTGCTTTTCTCCATGGAGATTTACCAGAAGAGGTGTATATGAAACCTCCATTAGGATTGGCAGTGCCAGCTGGTTCAGTTTGTAAGTTGGAAAAATCGTTATATGGCTTGAAACATGCTAGTAGACAATGGCATTAGAAGTTATGTTGTGTTCTCGTTGAAGATGGATATACTCAATCAAAATCAGACAGTTGTTTGTTAACTAAATTATCTGATTCAGGCTTCACGTGTATCCTTGTTTATGTGGACGACCTAATTTTAGCAGGAGATGATTGGAGAGAAATTGCAAGGATTAAACAGCTCTTGGATAACAAATTTAAAATTAAGGATCTTGGCGAATTAAAATTTTTTCTTGGTTTGGAAATTGCCAGAAGTCAGCAAGGCATTGCCATGTATCAACGCAAATATACACTTGACTTGCTTGATGAGTTTGGGTTGACGAATGCAAAACCAGCTTCCACGCCAATAGATTATACAACTCATCTGTCTAAATCTTCAGGAACTCCTCTTGATGATGTTGCACCTTATAGACGGCTAATTGGACGTTTAATTTACCTCACCAATACACGGCCGAATATATGCTTTGCAGTTGGTAAGCTCAGTCAGTTTTTAGATTGTGCCACAACAAAACACTTTCAAGCCGCTCTGCATGTACTTCGATATCTTAAAGGTGCTTCGGCCAAGGGAGTGTTATTTTCCACCTCCAACAATCTCACACTCATTGCCTTCTCTGACTCAGATTGGGGAGCTTGTCCAGACACCAGACTTTCAGTATCTTGATTTTGTTTCTTTCTTGGAAAGTCATTGATCTCTTGGCGAAGTAAGAAGCAACACACCGTAGCTCGCTCCTCGGCTGAAGCTGAATATAGAGCCATGGCTCTTGCCACTTGTGAGGGAGTGTGGCTCTCTTACTTGTTGAAAGACTTTAGAATACCTCTATCTCGTCGACAATCAATCTACCCTCCATATCGCTGCTAATCCAGTCTTTCACGAAAGAACTAAGCATATAGAGATTGATTGTCATACTATTCGTGATAGAGTTCAGGAAGGACTAATAAGCTTCTTCCAGTTTTTTCAACAAACCAAGTTGCTGATATCCTAACCAAATCACTGTCACCTAAAAGTTTCTTCTCTTGTAATGACAAACTAGGTCTCATCAATTTTCATGTGCCCCAGCTTGAGGGGGGATGTAATTAAGATTATATATTAAATAGTATTTTATCTTATTAATTAGGTACTTCTTAGATACTCTTGAGGTACTCTAGTGTACATAGATGGTTAGATAGAGTTTCTTCTCTTGTAATGACAAACTGGGTCTCATCAATTTTCATGTGCCCCAGCTTGAGGGGGATATAATTAAGATTATATATTAAATAGTATTTTATCTTATTAATTAGGTACTTCTTAGGTACTTTTGAGGTGCTCTGGTGTACATAGATGGTTAGATAAAATGTATTTATTAGGGTTAGGATGTCTAATATTCTTGTATATATATGGATAATAGTAATGAAAAATGTAAGAAAACTTTTCACTCCTCAGCTACCTATTTCTCTCTTTTCAGAGCCTCCCTCTTATATAGTACTTGCTCCACTATTTTACCATTCAACTCTGCAGATTTGAATAGAGTTTTGTCAAGGTTGGCCATCATGTGTTATGCCACAGTTGCAGGAATAAGCTCAATCTTTCTTAAATCAATCAAAGCATGATATGCAGAGTAAATTATTTATTATTAGTCATTAGAAATATTGCTAATAATATTTGACAAGATGCTCCTAATTTCAAATCACTAATGAAGCCTACTACTACTAGTGTGTCGTTCCTAGATGTTTGGAGGGGAAAAAAGAGGCTAAAACAAGATAGGCAAAGGATTCTCTGTGCATATAACAAGTTACAAGACAATCTAATAATTACAACTTACGAATTTGTCAAAAATTGCAACTATATTTTACTATGCAAATTAATAAAGATGGAGAAAGAGGAATAAAGTTTGGAACCCGAAAGAGTGGATTGAAGCCATGGGGAATGGTTGGTGGTGGTAGTGTCAAGCTACCACCAGTGTGAAAGTTGTTTCTTGGTCATTTTATCCATCACCTTCTTCACTCTTCACTTGTTGCTTCTCAACAACGAAAACAAGTGATACACAAGCATAACCATGTGGGGACTGGGGACTTCTATGATATGGATAGTGAAAACAATCCACACATATGGATAGTATGTGTCAAGACTATCAACTACAGTTTTGCAACACGTGGCATTAGACTCTTTTGACTTTTAGACCTTTTGCAGAAAGGAGGTGCAGTAACATAGAGGGTGGCAATTGATGTGCAGAATGTGACAAAGTATTCAATGGAGCTTTAAAGAAGAGCTCCATTAGATGGAATTGTCAAAATAATTCAAAATTGACCCATCTCTATTTTTTATATTCACAAATTGACCTCCGGTTTTTTTTTCCTGGTCATGGATATGAGCTCGGAAAACCCAACCCACCCCAACCAGAGGTAAGATTCATAGGGATACAAGATTGATGAAAAATTGAAACTCAAGTGTCATTGCTCATATCACCTAACAAGATTCAAAATTAAAGGTTGAGCAGATTCTTCATCTTTAGTCTCCTAACTACCTTGGCAAGTGGGTGAGGTAGTCACGGATACCAGGAAGCAGAAGAGTTGCAGGTCCTCATAGTGGCTGAGTTGCATTGGCTTTCGATCATCGAAGATGGAGACATCAATTTGTGCACAGCTGAGGTAGGATGCAGTGCCGTTCCTGCCAGTAGAAGTCTCGGGTTTGCGAGCAATTACAGAGGGCAGTGAGGCACCTGGGGCGGCGCTGGCAGTTGAGATCCTTTTTTGACCTTCGATGGCAACCATGGAAGAGCTAAATGCCTAAGGCTAGATTAGACATTTCTGGTTCAAGTTCTTGTGTTTGGGTCAGTTTGGATTGCATCTCGACCCGTTTGACTTTGTCCAAAATAAATAAATAAATAAATAAAGGCTCAGCTTCCACCTTCATAGAGAAAGCTTGGAAGATGAACGAATGCTGGATTTAGCACCTAATTTTCCCTAATCGATCCCCACAAATCAAATCTGCAGCAACGAATTCCACTCTACAGGCCACAAGAAATTCAGATCTTGGTATGAACAATAGTGAGAAAAACATCATGATAGATCTATAGAAGGAAAAAGAAAAAAAAGTTATTGACAAAAAATTGAAAATTTTAAATGTCTTAGGATTAGATTTGCTTAAAGGTAACAAAAATAGACACAAATTCTCAACTTAACAGGGTAAGATTCATAAGAAAATAGTGAAGAAAAGAAGAAAAATAAACATGTCATTTGCCTTCCATCGGGAATTAAATCCCAAAGTGGCCCCTGAGATTCACGGTTTGCACCAATTTAGTCCCTGACTTACCAATTGCACCATTTATATTTCCGACTTTGTAAAAATTACACCAAATTCGTCCCTAGCCACATCTCCGGACAAATTAATGAACGCCGGCAATGACTTGGCACTGAGAAGCCACGCCCACCCAACCTTCTTTCTTTCTTCTCTTCTTCTCTGAAACCCAGCCCAGCCTGCAGACCTCCACACCAACCTTCCATCAGTCCGTCCGTTCCTACCGTTGACGACCACCGCCGCTAACCCTCCCTCCTCCCCTCTTCCTTTTCTTTTTTCCCTATTTCTCCATTTCTTTCCTCCTGTACGCAACACCCCTGTTCGTGGTGCCACCTCTGTCTGCACCTTCCAATTCCGGTGAAAACTACCAGCGGCGGCGAAACTCTGTGCCGCTACGACACTATCTCCGCTCCTTACGCTATCTTCTTTTTTCACTCCTCAACGCAGGTTCCATTCCATCCTCTGTGTTTGTTTCTTTTTTTTTTCTAATTATTTTTTTTATTTCAGTGCCTTTTGATTCTACTTTTACTGATCTTGTTAGACTTAGGATAGTTGATTATTTGTGTTTCTGGACTGAATGTGTATTGGCTGGTTGAAATTTTTGGGTTGATTGATGCTTACATTAACTCATATTGTGCAATTTTCTATAAGTTTTTATGATGATTGAGATTGAATTTTGGTTATGCACTTGGTGAATGTTCTTGCTTAACACCAAATTGAACTGAAATTTTAGATTTCATTCCTTGTTTGGTGTTATATGTTAAGTGCATACAGAGTTAGCAAGTGAATTGATGATATTGCGTATCTATGTAGTTGTTGAACATAAATGATCATATACACAATCACACGAAGGTGACGATGCCATGCTAGAAATTGGGATTAAAACTAGGTATAGGGACCACATTAGGTCAAACAGTTTCAATTGCCACCTCAGTTTGCCGTTATCTACGCCAGCGTGGCTTCTCAGTACCAGGTCACTGCCGGCGTTTATTAATTTACCCGGAGATGTGACTAGGGACAACTTTGATGCAATTTTTATAAAGTCAGGGACATAAATAATGCAATTAGTAAGTCAGGGACTAAATTCCGAAAGTGCGATCAGCAGCAAAATCATGCCAGAAGAGCTCCAGCTAGAAATCCCTTCAGCAAATTAATTGAACTTTTCTGACTCCATTCCTTCCTTCATTTCTAAACTTTATGAATCGCCACAACTTGACAACCTCATGACATTGATGTTTCCGTTTAGTTCATACAACCGGAACTCAAGTTCTGTTTTAAGTTGAGTAAACTCAATGGTTCAATTCCTCGTAAGTTGGAAAAGCTGAAACAACTCACAAGTGTGCTTCTTTGGAAAAATGCACTATATATCTTAACCAATATCAGCTGAGATTACTGACAGTGATGTTATCACGATTTTGCTGTTGACCACCGCCTCAGATGGGTGTTCGTGAATTTGTTGTAGTGTTGAAGTCTAATTAATCTTCCTGTTATATATGAGGTTGTTAATAAACTTAATATTTTATTTCCAATAAATAAATATAAGATAGTGAAATGGGGCAAATTCATAAATATTTTTGAGAGTTCCATCGAATGGAATTCTCATATAGAGTTCCATCAAATACTTTGCGCAGAATGTATTGCACAAATACAATAGAGTTGGTTAAAAGTGGGATTAAGTCTAACGATTTTTGTGTATTTTCTTTTTTATTGGTTCACCATAAGTGCTCCCTTCTTTTGTGGATTCAGACCTAATGGTAGAAAATGCTTGATTTTGGGCATGGATTGAGATTTTTTTTTCTGTGGATTTGTGAAAATTGTTATCTTCTATTTTTGGACTTGTGTTTGTCATAATCTATCATTAATATGTTGTAACGAATCGAGTTTGAACTTTGAATATTAGTTTGTTGTGTTGTGTCATTTATAAGTACTCTTATAAAATACATACTTCCATAATAAAGTGAATATATTTTTCTTTTTGTAATATACTTGTGCAAAAATATTTTTTAGAAGGAAAACTTATTAAACATATATTACCTGAGTTTTTATCTTATAGTTTATTTTTATCAACCAAGTATCTTTTAACTTATTTCTTTAATTAGTAAAAAATTAAAACAGACACATCTAATTAAATAAAATTTAAACTAAATATGATTAACAATATGTTTACTAATAAATAGTAAAGTGACTTAATTAGAAAATAATTAAATAATATTATTAAATTAAAAAGCTGAATAAATGCTGAATTTTAAATGTAAGTAGTATTTTTCTAAAACTAATTGTAGTTTCTTAAAAACAGGAAACATAATTAATTAAAAATTAAAATAATAAAATATTAAATTAAAAGGCTGAAATGCTGAATGAAGGACTAGTGTTATCCATAAACACAAGCAGGAGCTCTTCTTTCTTAAAAGGAAAAGAAAGTAACAACTCTCAAAAAAGTTGCAAGTAACGTAACGTTTATTAATAGAAAAAGGCAGTAACGTTTATTAGTGCATCTTGGTTCGCTTCTCATAATACATTTGGAATCTGTAAAACAAGAACCTTATATGAAGGGTATCGCACCAAAGTTGTCTTGTCTCCAATGATTTGATGATGGAAGCAAGGGGATCTTGCCCTCAATAAAAAAATAACTCTTTTTGTCATCTCTTTATTCAACGGTCTTCAACAAATTCGAATTTTACAAAGATATGTTTATAGAATGTGATTGATTGGAAATTGGTAATTGTCATTACTCATTACACAACATTATCGAACAAAGTACATTTGCTTAATGATTGTTTGAATGTGTTTATCGGTAATGAGTACGCATACAAAAATTCGTTTAAGCGCTCAATGAATTTTGCATTCAGAGAAAACGAGCTTGTAGATTTGGTACTGAGTTTTGTAAGCCAAGTTGGAGTTCAATGGCCTTAATTTTCACACATTGATGTCATGTGAGCTCATAATAAATAGCAAATACAAACTTCACGTTTTTACAAATAAAACCTTTAATATGCCTAGATTGCCTACACTCTCCTATTTTATCGAGTCTTCTTGTGTTACATTTTCTTACTACAGTAATACTTAATTTAATAAAAAAATATATTTTTAATAATTTTACTCAATAAGCTGTAGTTAAATAAAAAATATTCCATCAATACTAAAAATTAGGTACTAAATTAATTACTATCTATTTATCTATATCTATTACATATTGTTTCACATATTTTTTTAACAAAAAAAATTAGTTAACATAATAATAATCAAATAACATTCTTTCATAAATTGTATATAATTAAAAATATTTAAAAAATAAATAAAAAATCATAAATGAAAACATGATGTTCCAATTACAGAGAGTAGATTTAATAGGAGAAAATGTTTCTGGTGTAAGGTGTTGAATGTGGAGTGGCAAAGAGGGGTAATTATGAGACAAAAAGGAGGAGTAAAGAGAGAGAAGACTGTAGATAAAGCAAAATTTGAAACGAGTGGCCGTTGAAGTACAAAAAGAGAGAGAGCGAGCCTTCAAAAGAAGATGAATGCAACAAACACAGAACCCCACACTCACACACACACAAACACAAACAAACGAAACAAGTAACAAGCCTCATCCTCAAATTTAAACCTCTCTTGTCTCCATCTTCATTCCTGCACATTATACACACACATACAGAGACAAGATAAGAAGAATGACAGGGGCAGTGATGGTGAGCAAGGGCGCTGGATGCGGTGGTGGTAGGCGAGCGTCGGAGCAAGATGACGACGAACAGAACCAGCTGTCTCCGGTGGCGGTTCTTTTGGCGGCGCTTAGGAAATCAATGGTGGCTTGCAGTGTAGACAGTCCCAAAGATGTGATATCGAATACCGTTCATCAAATGGAGATTGGATGGCCCACAAACGTTAAGCACGTTAGTCATGTCACCTTCGATCGCTTCAATGGCTTCCTTGGTCTTCCCGTTGAGTTAGAGGTTCATGTTCCCGCTCCTGTTCCCAGTGCTAGGTACTTCGTTTAACATTTTTCGTACAATCCATGCTTTCATTGAAACTAGTCAAGTTTATTGGGGTTGACTTCAGATATGTGATAGAAGAACGTTAGATGGGAGAAAAGTAAAGGAAAGAAAGAAGATTCTCAGATTCATAACTAAAAGTTAGATGGAATGTTTGTTGAAAGCTAAAAAAAAAAATTAGCGTTTACCTTTATTTGCTTGAAAAGCATCCCTAACGGTAACGGAAACATAGGATTGAAAAGTTCTCATGCTTATTTTCACCCTCTTTTAGAATATTTAATTCATGGATACTTTTTTACATTTTGTAATTCTGTTATTCTAATGTGATTTTTCCATCATCAATACTTGCAGTGTTAGTATTTTTGGTGTCTCAGCTGAATCAATGCAATGTTCTTATGATTCAAAAGGAAACAGTGTCCCCACTATTCTCTTGCTAATGCAGGAGCGATTATACTCACAGGGAGGCCTAAAGGTACATAATTCATGACATTGTAACACTAATTCCTTGTGAGAATCAGTATTAGAATATGAGACTAACTAATTGTTGTCCCTTTGTTTTGTTTCTTCGTTGAATTCTCAGGCTGAAGGTATATTTAGGATAAACCCGGAAAACGGTGAAGAGGGGCTATTAAGGGACCAGCTGAACAGAGGCATTGTGCCGGAAGACATTGATGTTCATTGCTTGGCAGGGCTAATTAAAGCTTGGTTCCGAGAACTTCCTTCGGGAGTGCTCGATGGACTTTCCCCTGAACAAGTTCTTCAGTGCAATACAGAAGAAGATGCTGTTGAGCTTGTAAAGCAGCTAAAGCCAACTGAGTCAGCCTTGCTCAACTGGGCCATTGATCTCATGGCTGATGTTGTTGTAGAAGAGGATTATAACAAAATGGATGCTAGAAATATTGCTATGGTTTTTGCTCCAAACATGACTCAGGTATGGAGCCTTATTAATTGTTAGCATTTTCTTGTTGTACTTACTTGATATGGTATCTTTATGTTTTGAGGAAATGATATGTAAAATTTTGTAGCAACGGATTAATTGGTCATGTTTACCTTCTTTCAGACAAGAATTTGCAATTTGCAATATTTACTACAGTTAAAATAGTTGTCATTTCTGTATAGCATGCTGTTACAACTTGGTTCTATAGCTTTATTACAATAATGCACAGTACTATACCGTATG
The DNA here is from genome assembly GCF_000817695.3 of Arachis duranensis. Classification (NCBI taxonomy): domain Eukaryota; kingdom Viridiplantae; phylum Streptophyta; class Magnoliopsida; order Fabales; family Fabaceae; genus Arachis; species Arachis duranensis. The sequence goes on along the minus strand of NC_029777.3, from coordinate 8,990,966 downwards.
ACTTTAATTTGTGTCGTTATTTTTGTCTCTTGGAACAGATGTCTGATCCATTAACTGCTCTGATGCATGCGGTCCAAGTGATGAATTTACTAAAGACCCTGATATTGAAGACACTTAGAGAACGCGAAGAAACAGCAACAGACGGTTATTCTCCCATGTCATTTCGCTCATCAGATTGCCAATCTGAGGATGAATATGACAGTCAGCAACTAACAGATACCAGCGGGGAATTGCGGGGAACAAAGTTAGATTATGACGATCATGATGATGATGCTAACTGCAGCCATAGCAGTGAAGGGGAAGAAGTGGAGGTTCAGTCTCTAAGCGAGAGAGAGCATTGCTTCTTGAAATGTTTGGATGAAAACACAGAAGAAGGATGCTCAGAACAAGAACCTCCTCCTGAACAAGAATTCTGTAGCCCCAAAAGTTGCTCTGGCTATAACAAGCAATCTGCTGTATCATTAACTGATATCAAACCTGGGAATTCGTGCTCAAGTCCCTCTTATGGAGACGATTCGAGTTCACCACTGACTGCGGAGGGGTCGAATGTCAACACAAGTAGCCCATCAACAGGAAGTACAGACACCAGTCATGTGGAGATAATAGATAAATTTGCAATATCTGAATCGTTGGGGCCACTGTTTTCATCTAGTTAAGAACCTTAGTGTCCTTTTTTAGCAGTGTGTTACTAGTAACTTGTATCAGATTGTCTCAACAAGCAGGGTTTGCTTGTGCAAAATAGTTGATAGATGGAACATGATTTGTTTGTTTGTTGTGGATTTTGTGAGGAGGTTATGTTCAGCTTAGGGCTGAATTTGATCTCTTAGTTCTTCTGTATGTTATAGTACTGAACAATTTCTAGAGGAGGGGGAAAAGAGGGGGGGAGGGGGTTGTTATGCATTAGAATTCTTAGGGAACTACCAAGTTTGATTTAACCTGAAAAATGTTGCTGTGTATGATGTGTATTATGTTCAAATTCAATATATTCCAGATTATATCTTTAGTTTAATAACTCCAAATCTCCATGTCCTTGCAAGATCTTGAATTTACCCTTTAACAATACTAACAATTTAATATAACTGTAGTATTACCATATTAGCAATTATTATATGGCAATTATTATTATTATTATTATTATTATTATTAAATTACTGAATTCTACGTCTTATTATCAGAAAACAGAAATTCAACTAATTTTAATTCAATCTGATTGAAATCCAATAATAAAGATTAGAATTTTCTGATAAAATATCTTTTCCTTTGACAAATTCACAATTAAGTATATGGTACTATGTGAGTTGAAAAGTGATTAATTTTTTAATTATATAAACATCACATCTTATATTCAAAGTTTCAACTATACAAGTAGTATACATGTCCAGAAACTCACCAAGAACTGAGGATTTTTAATGAGTGGGACCAAATGAAACCTATACTTTCCAGCTATTATGGCTGCTGGGCCATATGTCTTCCCAGGCTAACTTTCCCAACACCCAACTTTCCTAAATCTCACAGCCATGGAAAAACGTGATCATCTGAATTTCAACACATCTCAAACAAATGTTACTATTACAACTATAGTTACATAGCTTGAGGAATAACCATGTCACATCTGCCCTTCAAAATCAATCAAATAGTGTTATAAAGAAAAGAAGGGAGAATGATGATGCAGTCTACTACATTCAATTATAGGACTAAGTGCAGAACTTATTGAATCTTTGAAAGAGTGAAAATCATAAACTTTTTTGTGTAGTGTGTACAATTCTGTTCAAGTATGCATACAATTAAAGTGGACCCCCCAAACCCAATATTTTTAAGAATAAGGTTAAAAAAGAATAAATGCTTCTGGTGAAGCAAATCCTCAATTGGGATACTGAGAAACCAGAAAAGCAGTGATCTTTAGAAAAAGAAATGCTCACTCACAAACACAAATTGATCAAGAAGCTAAACAAGCTTCCCAGAACTGCCTGCTCTTCTCCACCTCATCTACTGGCTCAAGACATGAATCATCAGAGACACATGACTTATAATGTTCTTGCATCATCCCAAAATCTTCATCACAACATGAATTTCCACAAAAGTCACCTTTTTTCTTCACCCCATCTTGATCATCATCAGCAGAAGAAGCAGCATTCAAACACCCTTTTAGCTTCTCAGAAGGGTTCTCAAATTCATCATCATAGCTGCAAGATTGAGCATCATCAACATCTGCAATATTGTGAATTCCATATTCATAAGCATGTTGTTGTTCAACCATGTTGGGATTGATGAAATCAGCCTCAGAGTCACCACTGGCCTCAAGAAACATGTGGCCATCAGAAACATTATTAATATTATTATGACATGTGCCCTTCAAATCCATTGCAAAGGTTTGAGTCAGATACCTTGGAATCTGCTAAAGCAAACTTGGGCTGTGCCCTTCTTTCTTTCATTCATTCATTCAAAGCCTTTTTGGCCATTCTTAAGGTTCAGATTATGGGACTAGTAATCAGTGGTCACTATTAAAATGGAGAAGTAAAGAAGGGAATGGCCTCAAAGTTGGTCACTGTCTTCTAGAGGGGTGTGTGTATATGTAGCAACCAACATATTATACAAATGTGTTCATATATACTCTTCTAGAAGAAACCGTACACCATGACATAACTTTAATTACTTTATCATTTTTTTAATAATTAATATTTTAATATTCAATGTCTTTGATATATTAATTCAACACCAATCATTCAAAATTAGGTCGTACTTTTTTTAATTCATTAAAAATTCATATAATTACCCATCAAATTAGGCCTCACATTACATCATAATTGTGTTTTCACAAAATACAAGCTAAGATTAGTAATATTACTTAAAATTATGAGAGATATATTTCTTTTGGTAATTCTTTTAGTTAGATTACATAAAATTTAATATCAGAATTTTATGCTGCTGGTGACTTGACAGCCATATCTTTGTCATTTGAATGGAAATGATCATAAAATAAAAGTCTTTTTATTTTTATTATTATTTTTTCCTTCTTTCTTTTTCGTCGGTGCAAACACGGTACAATACAATATGTATCTTAATCTGCTATGATTGAATTTAAATCTATTTGCTTCCATGTGTCAAAGTTGATGGTTCTCAAATATCAAGTCAAGTTAGATGGAGCATGACTCTTACCAAACCACTTACGTTTTGTTTTTTGTTTTTTTTTTTTTCATTTTATATATATATTTTTTTTACTTTTCAACGTAGGAGCTGCCGAAGAAGCACGAGAGTTTTGAAGGTAGCCCGTCTTTCAAGTGAACTAGTTAAATCTTAAATAATCTGTCTAGACTTATTCAATAGTGCTCTCATGTGCTATATTGATTTATATTTTCTTATGATGATTATATATTTATTTATATGTTTTTATAATTAAGAGCCTTTTTAACAAAATTGTATTATTTTCCTAAAAATGAATATCGATATTCTTTTTTAAAGTACAACTCATAATTGCAATCAATAAACTTTGGTTAGCCATTTAATATATGATAATTTGAGAATAAAGACATAATGAATCTCGTGATTAGCTAATAAAAGAATCACTCATATCAGAAAGGACCATCGATAATAAAACTTCATTAGCTCAAGGTGAAGCACCAGCAATAATCTTTATCTTAAGCCTAATACCCCATTTGGATTAATGTCAAATTAACCTTCCAAGGTGCTCAATTGATAATTTCCACTAGGCTTTTTACAATAGTATATATCTATATTTTTTCCCATAAAAATTGTATAATATTAGTCACAATATTATATATTTTCTATTTGTATATAAAATAATTTGAATAAAATTGTAAAGAGATGAGTTAGGAGATGTGAAGTTATTATTGATTATCTTGATTTAAAATGATAATTTTTAATAATAGAAACATATTTCTAAAGACTCGAATGCTCGAGCTAACATACTTTATAAGAGATATTAAGTTAAAAATCATAATTAAATACACGTATTAAAAATAATGTGTACGAGAGTTGAGACGATGATATATATTTGCTGAAGAGAATAGATAGTATTAGGCTTAGATAGGAATGTTAAAACATTCTCCAATACTAATTTTCATTAAATGAATTCCTAAGTTGGAACTTTAGGCTAATATTAGTGTCATGATATAGGGAATTCCGTGTAGGACAATAGGCATGTAAAATACATATATTACGGGTTGCTATGGCCTGCAAAAAAACATATAAGGGTAGCCACTTGAAAAGAAAAAGAAACTGCTCAAATTTGGCCTACGTTATGGAAGAGAATGTTTTAAAGAGAGGATAGAGTTGTATGGAAATATGATAAACAAGGAATTTTCTCTATTAACTCATTTGTGCAGGTGTTGCAGGTGGACATGGCTCCGGCGGATATATCAAGCTACAGTTTCACAAGGACTATTTGGAAAGGCCTGGTTCCTCCCAGAGTAGAGTTGTTTGTCTGGTTTGCCCTGATTGGAAGAGTCAATACAAAGGAAAGACTGAGTCGGCTTGGGGTCATTCACCAAGAAGATAATCTATGTGTGTTATGTAATAATGGTGTTGAATATGGTCACCATATCTTTCTTGGTTGTAGCTTTTCATGGAAGGTTTGGTGTGCCTGGTTGTCATTTGTTAGAATGCAATGGGCTTGTCCAGGTACAGTGAAGGAACACTACCAAAGTTGGACTGAGAACTCAAAAACAAAGCAAGAGTGCAAGAGGTGGATGGTGTGCTTCTGTGCAATCATTTGGAACATATGGTTGGAACGGAATCGGAGGATATTTCAGAACAAAGGGAAAAGGGGTTGAGGAGATTATCAACTTGTCTTTTCTGAACTACAAGGAGTGGTTAGGTGCAGACCCCTTCTGTTGTTGATGGCAATGCCGGAGATGACAAAGGGATATCTACTTTCTCTTTTTATTCTTTTTTGTTCTTAGCTTGTTCGTATTTTGCTACTGTCTTGCTCCACTTGTTGTGTTGAACTTTTCGTTCAAAAAAAAAGAGAATGTTTCAAAGAGTTGAAAAGAAAGGGGGAAAAATCGGGACTAATAAAACTATCACGAGAAAGACAATGGCAGCGGCTACCATTTACGCAAGTAATCCACAACTACAAGCATAAGAGACGCGACCATGTGATTCACGATAAATAGTTAGACTTGAAAAATTAATGGCAAGTGTGAAGTGGCTCTTGAAAGGATCAAACTTGCGCGGATATGTTTTACCAAAAGGCATTAGCAGGATATTTATGAAATATAATTACTTTGATTTAATTAAGTGTATATCATAATGTCTCTGCCAATATTTTTTTTCCTTTGGTTTATAACAACAGATAAAATTTGTCAATTTTGTTTTGATTCTTTATCCACCTCCCACACCTAATTAAGTTAGTCCTTTTGTTTGCCTTAACAAGGAAAAATAATCATACTCCTCTGTGCTCAGAAAAAAAAAATAAATAATAATAATAACCGTAGATCATTAAGTTTGAAACATGGGATGTACCCATTAAATACAATGATAGAAGAAATAAAATAATAATCAAACGAAGAAACGGGACCACTTTTGGTGGGTGGCCACTCTATTATCAGAAAGAAAATAGAAAAGAAAAAATATATATAATAAGAATAAAAAAAGGTTTTTAATAAATTATAGATTAAAAACTTTGTTTTGCAAAGAATTTTTACTCTCGACAAGTCTTAAAAACTTTCGAAAAATAGATTGATCTCTCGATTATTTTAAAGAGAAATTAATTTATCTTATAATATTTTTTTAAGATATTATAATAAAAATTTTTAAAAATTTATTTATTCCATACATATTTTAAAAATTTGATGAAAACAAGAGTAATTAATTTGTCTAACGAAAATAATATTAAAAATTTATTAAAAATAAAATATTCAATTTTAAATTTATTCAGTACCAATTTAAACATTTACTCCTATAATAATAAGTAAGATTGACTTTTGTGGTGGGCACATGGTAGGAATCACATATCTATCTGTTATGATGCTTGTGGGCAATTGTTATTGCCATTAGCTACCCAAGATCCCAAAAACAAGTTACTGACAATCATGATTAATGGTTTCCAAGGATGATTACTTATAATTATTGATTGTATTCTATATTTCTATAGCAGCCAAGAAATTACTAGCTTAAACATCAATTTTGGGATATAAAAATTGATTTGTACACTAAAAACATTATAAAATTTTTTGGTGGGTGGGATGGCCTGATAGTTTTTTCCCCGTATTTAGTAAGGCATGCATATATAATACAGAAAACAGAAAATATCCGTTCCAAAAAAAAAATTTGATATTTTATTTCTAAATAAATTTTAATTTTTAAAAAGCTTTTGAGAATTATTCTTATTAAACAGATTAATTTTTTTGTTGTTTTAAAAGATAATTAATTTATTTGATAATAATATTTTTTAGTGACTTAATTGTCTTATAATAGCATTCGTTAAAAACTTATTTGTATCATAAACATATTGAAAATTTGATTCAAACGATAAAGAGACTAATTTATTTGCCAAAGAGTAATTCTCAAATATTTTAATAACAATAAAAAAATTGTTAAGAAGTAAAGTCATTACAGATTAATTAAGTGTTTATTCTATATAATATATATTGGTCTAGTCCATGAGAATTATAAATTGGACGAAATATTTTTATATAGGATAGGAGAAATGGTCAATTTTGATTTAATCAACTAATTAATTAGCTGAAAAAGTCAATAAGGTCATAGTTTCGAATTGCTGGGTGGAGAAAAGAAAACCAATGCCGAAAGTTTTACCAAATAGAGTCCACTTTTTTCCTCTTGCTTTGGGGTAATTAAAAGTGAATTCAAGTTTTAGGATCATCATCGCGTCATCATCAATGGCAATAAATATCGATTTAAGACTTAACATTAAATTATTCAGATCAATAATCACTACACTAGCGATTGACTTTGAGTACAAGAATATTCAGATGGGATATTTTTGAAATATAATTAATTTAATAACTAGGACTTCATATTTTTGGGTAAAGCATTTTGTATTCCAGCATTAGTTGATGCTTTTCGATTCACAGGGCTGTCTTTTATTATTGTTGTGGATAGAGCATACTTCTTAATGAAATGGAAAAATAAAATAAAATATGTATTATGATTTATGATAGAGGGGGAAAAAGTGTTTATTCTCTTGTTAAAAAGTTTTGGTTTGTAAATGCCATAAGAGGGAACTGATGGAGGATGCTGACAATCGAAAAGAGTATTAGAGTTTAGACGGAGTCTAATTGTCTACCACAAGATTTAGTCAAATAGGGATTACATAGTCTTTGTCAGTATTTCGTTTGCATTCCTTGTTGACTTTGATGGATATGTAAACTTTCAGATTGTGAATTTGTGTTTTAGGCTTCGGTCGTGACGTTTATTGGAAAAAATAAAGGAAAATCTTTGAATAAACACAGTAAATGAAATGGACTAGTTATAGTTTCTTGACAATTCGGGGGGTGGGATTGAATAAAAACTAGTCAACGAGTGTTGAGTTAAGTTCCAAAATAATCTTTAAAATTGGTGTGGTACACCAAAATCGGTTTTTAAATTTTAATTGCACAAGTTACGTTTTTAAAATCAATAAAAATATCAGAAAAGCTCTGCATACAAGCCATTAGGGCTTGTATGCTTTACAAGTTAATTAACAAATAAAAACCCAAAACGCGCTGCAAGGGTTACGTCCCACACACGCGCTATATAAAGATCCCGCGTATATATAACTACTAAATTTAAAAGATTTGTTTCCTTCTTCGTTCTCCTTATCTCTAGATTTGCCCGTTCTTCTTATTTCCTTCTTCGTTCTTCTTCTCGTTCTTCTTCTTCTCGTTTTTCTCTCTCTGTAACTCCAGTTTTGTTTTCTATTCGGTTTTTTTGTTTTCTGAAATCAAAGTTTGAACTCGTTTTGAAGATAATGGATGATTCAACCTCAGATTGTTAGCTTAATCAGGGTGAAGTGGATTATGAATTTGAATCTAACGAAGTTCCTGAGGTTTGATTTACATACGATTACTCTGAATTTTGTTGCAGTAATTTGTATAGCATTGTGCAGCTGAATAATTCGTGAACATTGACTGTGAAACTAACGCGTGAACATAAATCTGTGGATTGAATCTAATGTATTAGTTTTGATTGATTATCTGGAATTTATAGCAGACGCTCGGGTGTAGATAAGAACTTTTTGGGTGTATTGTTGCGGGAAGTGTGGGTGTATTTACAGTTTATGGCTTTTTCTGTTATTTTATCTCAGTTGTTGTCGTTCGGGTGTATTATATCAGACATGATTGGGTGTGTTTTTAGTTTTTGACATGGTGTATTCTGCAGCATGTATATTTACAGTTTATTATTTTTTTTGTTATTTTAGCTGAGTTGTTGTCGTTCGAGTGTATTATATCAGACATGATTGGGTGTATTTTTATTTTTTGTCATGGTGTATTCTGCAACCTGTGTATTTACAGTTTATGGCTTTTATTATCATTTTAGTTGAGTTGTTGCCATTTGGATGTATTATATCAGTAATGATTGGGTGTATTTTTAGTTTTTGACATTGTGTATTCTGCAGCATCTCTCTGTTATTGATGACCAGTTTGTTTCGAAGATTGGAATGACCTTTACCACCCTTGAAGATGCTGGAAAATTTTACAGGAACTACGCCAAGGCTGCAGGTTTTTCTATAAGAGTTCGGAGCACAAATAGGAAGGGAACGAGATTAAGAATCAATTAATTACATGTAGCAGAGAGGGAAAATGGAAATCTAAAATATCTCTGAACAAGAAGACGAATCCAACAGCCGGTTTAAACTGTCCTGCAAGAATTTATATACACACATTGAAGGATGTTGGTGCTTGGATCATTTCAAAGGTTGTGCTGGATCATTCACACCCTTGATGTCCAAGTAAAGCAGAGATGCTCAAACAGCACAGTGAACTAAGCATGTCCATTCGTCGTACAATAGAGAATAACGAAGAGGCTGGTATTAGACCAAGCAAAAGTTACCAATCATTTGTTGCGGCTGCCGGTGGTCACCGCGAGTTAAATTTTATTGAAAAGGATGTGATGAATTAGATTACGAGAGCAGTGCGTAATGTTTCTGAATAAGAAGATGCAAAGGAATTCGGGGAATATTTGCTACGAATGAAAGAGAAGAATCAGAATTTCTTTTTTGAGCTTGAACTCGAGGAGGATCAATCAATTAAGCTGGCTTTTTGGACCGATGCAAGAAGTAGAGCTACCTTTGAGTATTTCGGAGATGTTATTTTATTTGACACCACCTACAAAACAAACAGGTAACAAACTGTCCCTTTTTATGATTCTAAATTAATGTAATTTTATGAATCCGCGGCAGAGGTGTATATTGGTTGTTTTTTGGGTGTATAAAAAGCGTTTGTTGGGTGTACCTAATGATTTTTCATTCTACACTATGGTAATTTGTTTAAGGTATAATTTGATTTGTGGTTCTTTTGTCGGGGTGAATTACCACGGTCAGTCAACACTTCTTGGATGATCTTTGATGAAAAATGAAGAAATTGAATCATTCAAATGGTTATTTCAATGTTGGCTTCGTTGCATGGGAGGAAATGCTCTGAAAGGGTTCCTCATCGATCAATGCGCATCAATGAAAAGGGCTTTAGAGGCCTGTATGCCAACAACAATTCACCGTTGGTGTATTTGGCACATCATGAAGAAGATTCCAAGTAAATTAAACGGGTACAAGGGACATGCAGAAATTGAACAAGAAATGAGCCAAGTTGTTTGGAACTCTCATAGTAAAGACTCATTTGATAGGAATTGGAATGATTTTCTGCTGAATTTTGGTCTTGTAGACAACAAGTGGCTTTCAGGTAATGTTTGTTTAAAATCTGCAGCAGAGGTGTAATTTAAATTTATGTCGGGTGTATTTATAGTCTATTTTTGGGTGTATTCTGTAAATCTCTATGAAGACCGTCATATATGGGTTCCAATCTATTTGGATCACCATTTCTGGGCAGGGATGAGAAGCACGCAAAGGAGCGAGAGCATGCATTCATTCTTTAATAAGTTTATTACCCGAAATAGCTCGCTTATTCAATTTGTCAAACAATACGATAATTGCCTCGGAAGCAGGGAGCAAGCAGACAGAGAATCAGATGCTGCAGATTTTCATATGGTCATACCGTGTGCAACCAAATCCTCCACTGAAGCTTAGTTTCAAGATGTGTACACTTATCAAAAGTTTAGGAAAGTCCAAGCACAATTCAGAAGAAAGGGCGAATTGCATTACTAGATTAATAAATTTCGCTCTAGGCTATTTAGTATACGAAGTTGGAGAACAAGTTTCCAACTCAATATTCAACAAGTTTGTGGTTACTTACGACTCAGTAGCAGCCGAGGTATGATGAGTTTGGAAAACTCTAAATTAATATTTGTGATGACTGAACATTATTAATATAATTAATTGTAAAATTAATTTTGGATTAAATGTTGATTAAAATAATTTTGCAATGCAGGTTTATATTGGGCCGAAAAATTAAATGATATGATGCAAGCCTAAGTGTGAATTCATTCAGCATTGATGTAAAAATGTTTTGTTTGTTGTGGCTGAATTATTATTCTTGTTATTGAGCCAGAATTTGCGATACAAGCCCAATTAAAACTCATGCTCCAAGACCATTAAAGTTGGTCCGAAACCAATCTTAAGAAGTAAGCAAAAGTTTTGCTTCATGCTTCCAACGGATTCTTTTAATCAAGTGATGGAATTCAAAAGTTATCAAGAAGAGTTAATACTTGTATTGGAAATATGAGAGAGATTATACAATTGATTTGATGGCTCATTAATGCTACACGCCACCAAGAAAGAAAGGGGAGTAAGAATTAATTCAGCTTGTTTTACTTTATTCAAATCCATTACATGCTTTTATTTCTACTTTATCTTCTCTCTCATCTCTTCTCTTATTTTCGGTCACTTTCATCACAGCAACCATGGAAGCTTTTGGAAGCTATCAAGATGAAGCTAGGAGCAAGCTAAAGACCATCACAATGATGGCACGAAAAAGAAAACATAAAAAATGTAGTGGCTGAGATTCTTATCACTTATGGTAAGATATGGTGATGAGATCTTAGCTTCTCCATACCAAAAATGGTTGAAGAAGATTTCGGCCAGCAAGGTGAAGATCCTTGGAGGGATAGCTTGTCTCTGATTCCGCTCAACCACCACAGGAAGTAGCTAGGGTGGCTACGTGATGGAAGAGGCAAAGATTAGAGCAGATGAAGCTATCATCATCATGAAGCATCAAGAGCCAGAAATTCAACTTGGAGAGCAAGCCAAGGATGGAGCGCTTGGATTGATGAAGATTGATGACCAAGGAAGGACTAGAGGTAATTGCATGTTGGGTTTTGCATGAGTTATCTCCTCTCTCTTTCTGGCCGAACCGGTTTTGTTTTTGAAGAAGAAGAAGTTTAGCTTGGTTTTGTTTGGTTTTAACTGTGAAGGCTTCTCTCTATAAGTAAGAGTGAACAGTCAGGGTTTGATGCAAAGGAGAAAGTGTGAAAGTGCGAGGCACAGTGTTCTCAGAGCTACCTGAGCTAACAGATTTCTCTTCTCCTTCAATGTATTCTGTTTTGTATTTTTCTGTTTAATTTTGTCATGTCTTGAGTCTCATGGAAAAAGGCAAACAGTGAGGTTTGTGTGAAAAAGCCATAGAGCGGAAAAAGTCAGAGAGTGCAAAATTAAAAGAAAAAGCCAAAGATGTCCTTAGAGTTTCTTTGTTCATCTATGTTGTGTTTCATGATTCTGTGGGAATCCCCTTGTAAGTTGGGTTAGCACTTTACAGTCTGTAATCAAGAAGATTATAGTAAAATTCCATCATTGTTGTGATGGAGACTGGATGTAGGCTAAACTGCACTTAGCAGCTGAATTAGGATATATCTGGGTGTAATTTTCTCTCTCTTCTACTACATTTCTGTTTCTACTGCACAGGAGCTGAAACCGAAAAATATCTCGTGCCAAGTGACGAGACAAAAATAAAAGTCTCGTGGCTAGGGACGAGACAAAAATAAAAAAGTCTCCTCAAAGACCAACAAGTGTAATTAAAAAAAAAGGGGCTAAGATTCAACCCCCCTTCTCTTAGCCACTAAAAACCATCAATTGGTATCAGAGCTTGGTCTCAAAGAGATCAAGCTTGGCAGCTTGGAGAAAAGATCCAGATGTCAGAAAGAAGTGGCTCAAATCTTGTGTCTTACAACCTTACAGAAGGACAATCAAGCAACAGACTGCCTCTTTTTAATGGGAAAAATTATACCTATTGGAAGGAGATAATGAAAATCTTTGTGCAAGCAGTAAACTATAGGCTTTGGAAGATCATTCTAGAGGGTCTACAATTTCCAACTAACACAAGTGCTGAAGGAGTAGTCACACTTAAACCAGAAGCAAGTTGGACTGAGGAAGATAGAAAGAAGGTAGAGCTAAATGCCAAGGCTGTAAATCTACTCAATTGTGCTATCAGCTTTGAGGAATACCGACGGGTATCACGATGCACAATAGCAAAGGAAATTTGGGATAAACTGCAAATCACTCATGAAGGAACCACCATTGTAAAGAAGACTCGGATAGATATGTTGAACAGAGAGTATGAAATGTTTGCAATGAAGGAAGGAGAATCTATTGATGAACTATTCGAACGGTTCAACTCCATCATTGTTGGCTTGGATGCTATGGGAATAACACATTCTGATTCTGTGCTCGTGAGAAGAGTGTTGAGATGTCTCACTAAAGAGTGGGAAACAAAAGCCTTAATTATTTTTGAGAGCAGTAGCCTTGATTCCATGACATGTGATGATTTGAGAGGAAACCTTCTTGCTTTTGAAAATACTTATTTGAAAAAAGATTCAAAAAAGAAAGGAATTGCTTTTTCTTCTGTAACTAACCCCCTAGATGATGAATCCAGTGATAACTCCTCTGAAAATGAATTTGTGTCGTTTGCCAAAAAATTCAGAAAAATGGTAAAGTTCAAAGGCAAAGGCAGCTGCTCAAGGAAAATGAAGAAAGACCTTAGCAAAGTAACTTGTTACAACTGCAAGGAAATGGGGCACTTCAAATCTGATTATCCCAAGTTAAAGAAGGAGGAGAAGCAAAAAAGGGGAAAGAAGAAGGGTCTGATGGCATCATGGGAAGACTTGAAAAATGACTCAGACAGTGATAAAGAATCCGAGACCAAGTCACAGCCTTGTCTCATGGCAGATCATATAGATCAGGTAGTCTTTCATAACCCTGACACTGAAGACCTTCATCTTATGATAGACCACCTCTCTGAAAAAATAAGATGTTTTTTGCTTGATAATCAAGATCTTGAACAACAAATTATCATTCTTAAAGCTGAAAATAGTTTTCTAAAAGAAAAGCTAAGGGAGGCCGAAACTGCTTGTGATCTTGTGGAAGAAAATAAGCAGTTGAAAGCTCAACTTAGAAGTTGTGAAAGTGATCATTCGGTAGTTGCATATGTAAACTGTTTTAAGAAAAATGAAGAGTTGCTGAAAAAGGTTAGAAGCCTTGAAAATGACTTAGCCAAGTTCACCCAAAGTTCTAAAAATTTAAATCAAATATTGGCTAGTCAAAAACCACTCTTTGATAAAGATGGTTTGGGGTTTTATAAATCTGATGAGAAACCCTTTTTAAAAAATAGAGCCTCGTCTTCTAATGACACAAGGTTTCAAGATCCCACCTACTTTAACAAAACAGCAACTCCAAGGTTTTGTAGGCTATGCAACCGAAACGATCATTTTTCAATTCAATGTTTTTTTGGTGAAAGAATGATTGGTGATAAAGTTTATAAAGTTGTTTTTGATTACAATGGTTTGGGACATCGGAGATGGTTTAACGTGAAAGGATCCAAGAAGATTTGGATACCTAAGGTCACTTAAGCTCATTTTGTAGGTATGCCTAGCATCCAAGAGGAAGGAAAATATGTGGTACATGGACAGCGGATGCTCTAGGCACATGACCGGAAAGACAACCTTCTTCATAAAGCTTGATGAATATGATGGAGGACTTGTGGTGGACAAAATTGTGATCAACAATAATGGCTCTTTGGCATGTGCCAAAAAGACTAACTCAGCACTTTCTTTCCACAACTCCGTTCAACTTAACCAGCAAGTGTACTGGGTCATCCAAGTAATACCTTACGTGAGTAAGGGTCGATCCCACAGAGATTGTTGGTATGAAGCAAGCTATTGTCATCTTGTAAATCTCAGTTAGGCAGATTAAATTGGTTTATGGTGAGTTCGAAAATTAATAAATAAATAGAAAATAAAAGGGATAGAAATACTTATGTAAAGCAATAGTGGGAATTTCAGATAAGTGTGTGAAGATGCTGTGCTCCTCTCGTATATCTATTTTCTTATTACATTCATCCAATCCTTCCTACTCCCTTCCATGGCAAGCTGTATGTAGGGCATCACCGTTGTCAATGGCTACATCCCATCCTCTCAGTGAAAAC
>NC_029777.3:8975811-8976107 GCF_000817695.3 Arachis duranensis | reverse complement strand
TAATTGATGCATAAATCCACTTCCGGGGCCCACTTGGTGTGTGCTTGGGCTGAGCTTGATGAATTCACGTGTAGAGGCATTTCTTGGCGTCAAACTTCAAGTTATAACGTGTTTTGGGCGTTCAACTCCGGATCATGACGTTTTTCTGGCGTTTAACTCCAAACAGCAGCATGTACTTGGTGTTCAATGCCACGTTACGTCATCAATTTCCGAATAAAGTATGGACTATTATATATTTCTGGAAAGCTCTGGATGTCTACTTTTCAACGCCGTTGAGAGCGCGCCAATTGAAGTTA
>NC_029777.3:8974208-8975558 GCF_000817695.3 Arachis duranensis | reverse complement strand
TGAAAACATCCCTAAAAGTAGCTTAAACTTACTAAAAACTACCTAAAAACAATGCCAAAAAGCGTATAAATTATCCGCTAATCACAACACCAAACTTAAATTGTTGCTTGTCCCCAAGAAACTGAAAATCAATTAGGATAAAAAGAAGAGAATATACTATAAATTTCAGAATATCAATGAATATTAATTCTAATTAGATGAGCGGGACTTGTAGCTTTTTGCTTCTGAACAGTTTTGGCATCTCACTTTTTCCTTTAAAGTTTAGAATGATTGGCTTCTCTAAGAACTTAGAATTTTGGATAGTGTTATTGACTTTCCTAGTTAAGCATGTTGATTCTTGAACACAGCTACTTATGAGTCTTGGCCGTGGCCCTAAGCATTTTGTTTTCCAGTATTACCACCGGATACATAAATGCCATAGACATATAACTGGGTGAACCTTTTCAGATTGTGACCCAGCTTTGCTAGAGTCCCCAGTTAGAGGTGTCCAGAGCTCTTAAGCACACTCTTTTTTGCTTTGGATCACGACTTTAACCACTCAGTCTCAAGCTTTTCACTTGGACCTTCATGACACAAGCACATGATTAGGGACAACTTGATTTAGCCGTTTAGGCCTGGATTTTATTTCCTTGGGCCCTCCTATCCATTGATGCTCAAAGTCTTGGATCCTTTTTACCCTTGCCTTTTGGTTTTAAGGGCTATTGGCTTTTTCTGCTTGCTTTTTCTTTTTCTTTCTATTTTTTTCGCCTATATTTTTTTCTCTTTTTTTTCGCAAGCTTTTTACTTTTCACTGCTTTTTCTTGCTTCAAGAATCAATTTTATGATTTTTCAGATCATCAATAACATTTCTCTTTGTTCATCATTCTTTCAAGAGCCAACAATTTTAACATTCATAAACAACAAGATAAAAAATATGCACTGTTCAAGCATTCATTCAGAAAACAAAGAGTATTGTTACCACATCAATATAATTAAATTAAATTCAATGATGAATTCGAAATTCATGTACTTCTTGTTCTTTTGAATTAAAACATTTTTCATTTAAGAAAGGTGAAGGATTAATGGATTTTATTCATAGCTTTAAGACATGGTTACTACATACTAATGATCATGAAGTAGAGACACAAAACATAGATAAACACAACACTAAAAACCAAAAATAGAAAGAAATAAAGAACAAGGAATGAATCCGCCTTTAGTGGCGTCTTCTTCTTGAAGGACCAACAATGTCCTTAAACTCTTCTATGTCCCTTCCTTGCCTTTGTTGCTCATCCCTCATTGCTCTTTGATCTTCTCTTATTTCTTGGAGAATGATGGAGTGCTCATGATGTTCCACCCTTAATTGTTCCA
>NC_029777.3:8972359-8973848 GCF_000817695.3 Arachis duranensis | reverse complement strand
CACATATGTCCATTAGGACTTGGTCCAACCTTTGATTAAAGTTGACCTTTCTAGTGTAGGGGCGTTCATCTCCTTTGCATCATGGGCAAGTGAAACGCCAACCTCACATTTTCCAGACTAAAATCTAAGTATTTCCCCCGAACCATTGTGAGATAATTCTTAGGAGTTGGGTTCATACTTTGATCATGGTTCCTAGTGATCCATGCATTGGCATAGAACTCTTGGACCATTAAGATTCCGACTTGTTGCATGGGGTTGGTTAAGACTTCCCAACCTCTTCTTCGGATCTCATGTCGGATTTCCGGATACTCATTCTTCTTGAGCTTGAAAAGGACCTCAGGGATCACCTTCTTCTTTGCCACAACATCATAGAAGTGGTCTTGATGGCTTTTGGAGATGAATCTTTCCATCTCCCATGACTCGGAGGTGGAAGCTTTTGTCTTCCCTTTTCCTTTTCCGGCCTTAGGTGCCATTGATGGTAGTGGAAAACAAAAAAGATTGTGCTTTGACCACCACCAAACTTAAAATATTGCTCGTCCTCGAGTAATAGAAGAAAGAAGAGAAGAAGAAAAAGAAGAAGAAGAAGAAGAGAATATGGTAGAGGGGAAGAGATGTAGGTTCGGCTAAGGTGAAGAAGAAGGGTTATGTTGTGTGAAAATGAAGTAGAATGGAAGGGTATATATATAGGGAGAGGGGGAGTGAAGTTTCGGCCATTTAGGGTGGGAAAATTGGTTTTGAATTTTGAAGGTAGGTGGGGTTTATGGGGAAGAGTGGATGGATGTGAGTGGTGAAGGGGGTGATGGGAAGAGGAATTGAGGTGATTGATGAAGAGTGTTGGGAAGTGTGACATGGGGAATACAAATCACAAAAATAGGATTAGGAGGTAAGGAGGGAATATAGTAGGTGGGGATCCTGTGGGGTCCACAGATCCTAAGGTGTCAAAGAATTCCATCCCTGCACCAAATAGGCATGTAAAATGCCTTTGCACCCCATTCTGGCGTTTAAACACCGTGTGGTGCACATTCTGGGCGTTCAACGCCCATGTAAAGCATGTTTCTGGCGTTGAACGCCAGTTTCATGCTTGTTACTGGCGTTCAGCGCCAGCTTTTCTTCTCTAGGCACATTCCTGGCGTTCAGCGCCAGGATGTTGCTTGTTTCTGGCGTTCAGCGCCAGAATGATGCTCTATTCTGGCGTTGAACGCCGGCCAGATGCATCTTACTGGCATTGAACGCTAGCCTGTGCGTCTTCCAGGGTGTGAATTTTTTCTTCTGTTGTTTTTGATTCTGTTTTTATTTTTTTATTTTTTTTATTTTTTCGTGACTCCTCATGATCATGTACCTAACATAAAATAACAATAAAATAAAAATTAGATAAATAAAATTGGGTTGCCTCCCAACAAGCGCTTCTTTAATGTCAATAGCTTAACAGGGGCTCTCATGGAGCCAAAAAGGTGATCAGGTCAATGTTGTATAGTCCCAACACCAAACT
>NC_029777.3:8972040-8972274 GCF_000817695.3 Arachis duranensis | reverse complement strand
TGACTCTGAACTGAGAGAAGCTCTTCATGCTTACTCTCTTTTGTCACAGAGGGATGGCCATGTGCTTTAAACACAAGGTAGCCCCCATTCAATTGAAGGACTAATTCACCTCTGTTAACATCTATCACAGCTTCTGCTGTGGCTAGGAAAGGCCTTCCAAGGATGATGCATTCATCCTCTTCCTTCCTAGTGTCTAAGATTATGAAATCAGCAGGGATGTAAAGGCCTTCAACA
>NC_029777.3:8943794-8971353 GCF_000817695.3 Arachis duranensis | reverse complement strand
AGAAGATGATGGATATGGCTTGCTATTGTTCAGCCTATTGCGTCCACCATTGTTAAAGTCTTGTTGAGGCTTTTGTTGATCCTTCCATGAGAAATTTGGATGATTTCTCCATGATGGATTATAGGTGTTTCCATAAGGTTCACCCATGTAATTAACCTCTGCCATGGCGGGGTTCTCAGGATCATAAGCTTCTTCAGAAGCTGCCTCTTTAGTACTGTTGGATGCATTTTGCCATCCATTCAGACTTTTAGAGATCATGTTGACCTGTTGAGTCAACACTTTGTTCTGAGCCAATATGGCATTTAGAGCATCAATTTCAAGAACCCCTTTCTTCTGAGGTATCCCATTATTCACGGAATTCCTCTCAGAAGTGTACATGAATTGGTTGTTTGCAACCATGTCAATGAGTTCTTGAGCCTCTTCAGGCGTTTTCTTTAGGTGAATAGATCCACCTGCAGAATGGTCCAATGACATTTTCGAGAATTCAGATAGACCATAATAGAATATATCTAATATGGTCCATTTTGAAAACATGTCAGATGGACATCTTTTGGTCAGCTGCTTGTATCTTTCCCAAGTTTCATAGAGGGATTCACCATCTTTTTGTTTGAATGTTTGAACATCCACTCTCAGCTTGCTCAGCTTTTGAGGAGGAAATAATTTATCCAAGAAGGCAGTGACCAGCTTATCCCAGGAGTTCAGGCTATCCTTGGGTTGTGAATCCAACCATATTCTAGCCCTGTCTCTTACAGCAAAAGGGAAAAGCATGAGTCTGTAGACTTCAGGATCAACTCCATTCGTCTTTACAGTCTCACAGATCTGCAAGAACTCAGTTAAAAACTGATAAGGATCTTTAGATGAAAGTCCATAAAACTTGCAGTTTTGTTGCATTAAAGCAACTAGCTGAGGTTTCAGCTCAAAGTTATTGGCTCCAATGGCAGGAATGGAGATGCTTCTTCCATCAAATTTGGACGTTGGCTTTGTAAAGTCACCTAGCATTCTCCTTGCATTATTATTATTTTCGGCTGCCATCTCCTTCTCTTGTTCAAAATTTTCTGAAAGGTTGCTTCTGGATTGTTGTAATTTAGCCTCTCTTAATTTTCTCTTCAGAATCCTTTCAGGTTCTGGATCAATTTCAACAAGAGTGCCTTTATCCTTGTTCCTGCTCATATGAAAGAGAAGAAAACAAGAAAAGAAAAAGGAATCCTCTATGTCACAGTATAGAGACTCCTTTATGTTAGTAGAAAAAGAAGGGGGTAGAAGAAAGAAAAGTGAAGAATCCAAACACAAGGGATATGTTGGGTTCGAATTTTTAGATGAAGAGAAGTAAAGAGAAGTGTTAGTAAATAATTAATTAAAATAGAATAAGAGAAGAGAAGGAAATTTATCTATCAATAAATTATAAATTTTTTATTTTTATTCTATATTAAAATTATATATAAAAAATAAATATAAAATTTTAAATAATTAAAATTATTAATATATATAATATTAAAAGTATAAATCAAATATATATAAAATATGTATATTAATAATATTTTATTTTTATACATATAAAATCAAGCTAGTTTACTAATTAATAACCTCAAACTCAATTGGATAGAAGAAGAGTGGTTATTGGCTCTTTGGGAGTAAAATGAAAAAAAGCGTGGTGGAGTGGTGGAGTGATGGTGAGAAATCAGCATTGTAATATGGTTATCCGTTATATTCGATTCGTCACAGTGCGTTATTTTTTTAGTGGCTATTTTTTTACACATAAAAATAGACTATACTAAATATATTAAAATTAACCTAATTGTTTCAACTTGTTGAAGCGGACCAGATTTTCTTAGGAATCTATTTGGTTGCCTATGAGTAACGATTTTGAATTGAATCGTTACCTCGGATGTTTTTTTTTTTATTTATTTTGTGAGACGAATCTGCCATGCCTTAAGCAATTAACTTGGATTAGCTTTTGGATTCAATCCCAGAGGTTTGAGCCCTTTTTTGTTTCGGACTTTCAGATTTCACAATATTGGGCCTTATTGGGCCTAATCTTATTAATGATTAACTCATTAGTCCGTTTAAGTAAGTGTCAAAAGTTCGAATAATGTCTTGTGCATGTAACAATCTATTGGCCAGCAATAAATTCTTAAATGAAGCTCAAATCTGCAATAAATTAGTCATTAGCCTGCTGAATTAATAATAATAATAATAATAATAATAATAATAATAATAATAATAATATAGTAGTATTCCAAGGCAACCCTCCTAGTTTGCAGGGGATTTTTTTTCTTTTTTTATGTTAAAACGTAACTTTCGTTTTTTTTTTGTTCTTTAATATTGCAGGATTATAAATCTGCAAGTTTAAAATTGACTAAATCCCCATTTTGGTCCCTGAGATTCACGCGATTACTTATTTTGGTCCCCGAAATTCAAAATTAACTATACTGGTCCTCCAGATTTAAGTTTAGGCACCAATATGGTCCCTCAACTCTTTCCGGTGATGATTAAGCAAATGGAGTGCTGAGATGACACCCTTCCTGTCACGTTGGAGGCTGTAACGACTAGTTGATGTGGCAAGGATTGTATTTGTATCCAATTTAGTCCCCATTTATTAAAACTTTGTTATTATAACTCAGATAAATAATAAGATAATTAGGGTTTCATGGACTAAATTGGATACAAATACAACCATTGCCACATTAACTAGCCGTTACAGCGTCCAACGTGATAGGAAAGGTGTCATCTCAGCATTCCATTTGCCTAATCATCACCGGAAAGAGTTGAGGGACCATATTAGTGCCAAAACTTAAATCTGGAGGATCAGTATAGGTAATTTTAAATTTCAGGGACCAAAATGAGTAATCGCGTGAATCTGAGGGACCAAAATGGGGATTTAGTCGTTTAAAATTCTATACAACACATCATAATATTTGATTTTTTTGGTGACCGAAATAAATTAAACAAAAAAGATAAAACAAATAAAATAAAGAATTGTTTAAATAGGGAGACAGTCTCGTTTAAGACTACTCTTAAACTCCTCCCAAAGTGAAAGAAGCTCCACATGCGAAAGTTGTAACTTCATCGCCATCTTTGTCATAGTATCTGCTACTGTGTTTGCATCTCTCATAATCAAACGAAAGTCAACACGCCAATTCCAATGCATAATATCTCTTATTTTGAGCACCAATGGATCACTAAACCCAAAACCATCTTGTGTAACAAGATTAAATGCTTCCACACAATCCGTCTCACAAATAACATCTCGTTGACCCACATCCCAAACTAAGAGATATCCTCTCAAAATAGCAAACAATTCTCCTTGAAGAATACTATTACTCTCAATCATTCCCAAACACCCCCTTTGCCAACTCCCAGTACAATCTCTAATAACACAAGCAAAACCAACACTATCACCCGAACCAAAATAACTAGCATCACAATTAATCTTAAAAGTATCAATGGATGGGGGATTCCAAAAACCATTTAGAGTAGAGGGAAGGGACATACGTTGTAATTCAAAAATATTCCTAAGCTCCTTTTCTGAAGTTAATGCCAGACAAATCACTTTTTTCGGAGGCCAAGTTTCATGGGGATTAAAGATGTCATTATTCCTTGCTCGCCATATCCACCAAAGTCCCGAAAAGAACTTGAACGGATGCTCTCTGCTATGATACAAGAACCAGTTCTTCAAATCCAAAGGATGACAAGAAATATTCAACCTATACCAGACAAGCTGAGCTTTTGGACAATCCCGAATACAATGTAAAACCGATTCCTGGCTAGAAAGACATCTTGGACACCTATCCGATGACGACATCCCTCTTCTAAAGCAAAAACTTGCAATAGGAAGAGCCTCCTTAAGACACAACCAAGCCAAAAACTTATGCTTTTCCGGAACAAGCTGACGCCAAAGCCAAAGCCAGTTCTCCCGCTCCTCCCAACCAAACAGCTGCTTACACAATCACAAGTAACCATTGCATGAGTCATAGACTTTGGCAGCAGACCCACTCCGATACCAACCCACTTCCGGACCTGTTTGTTCATCTGAATTGTAAGAGAGAATATTACCTTTCAGATTTTGAGGTAAAGGAGAATAAAGAGTATCCAAATGCCACCTACCAACCGACCAAATATCTTGTATCCGGAGATTCGAATCAGAAATGTGAACATAATCCATCTCATTAGATAACCGTCCTTCTCTCCTCCAGCTAAAAAACAAAAAATTCTGGTTCAAATCTCCAATACACCAAGCAAACCCATCCTTCAACACTTCCCAAGTCTTGCAAAGACACCTCCAAATGGGAGAGTCCTTGTTCTTAGAATAACTAAAACAGTCATATAGAGATGATCGATATTTGGCATCCAACAATTGGACCCATAGCTTGTTTGGCTGCTGGAAAAAAGTCCAAACTAGCTTCCCAAGAAGAGCAATATTTACACAATAAGGATCTCTAATCCCCAAACCTCCATATTTTTTTGGAGTAACCAGTACCTTCCAATTAATAAGGTTCAATCTTCTTCCATCAACTTGTCCTTTCCAAAGAAAATTTCTCATCATAGACTCCAATTTACTAATGATTCCTTTGGAAAAAATAGAGACCTGCATCTGGTATGTGGAAATAGCGGCGGCAACAGAATTAACCAAGCAGAGTCTATCAGCCCGATTGAGTAAACTCCCTTTCCAGCTTGCTAGCCTACTCTGAATCTTATCCAGGACACCATTGAAAGCTGAACGAGTCACCCTAGAATGGCTAAGGGTAACCCCAAGATACTTGCTCAGGTCTTGGACAAATCTGATAGAGGATACCCCAGTGAAAACCTCTTTTCTTGTTGCAGAGACATTCTTGGAGCAAAGTGCTTTAGACTTTTCCACATTAATCTTCATCCCAGATGCTTTGCAAAAAAGTCTCTAAAACCAACATCATATTTTGTACTTGTCTCTTTGTAGTTTTACAGAATAGAAGCAAGTCATCCGCAAACATTAAGTGGGATATTCTTGGTCCCCCTCTAGAAATAGCAACAGGCTCCCACAAGCACAAATCAACCTGATGACTAATAAAGCATGCCAATCGCTCCATACACAACACAAAAAGATAGGGTGACATAGGGTCTCCTTGTCTAAGGCCTCGGCTAGGAGTAAAGCCATTCAGACGACTCCCGTTCCAAAGAATAGATAAGGAAGAAGCAGTGACACAATTCATAATCAAATTAAGTGTAGGAATAGGAAAACCAAAGCTCTTAAGGGTATGAGCTAAAAACCTCCAGTCAACTCTGTCATAAGCTTTCTTCAGATCAATCTTAAAGGCCAGTGTGCCTTTCTTTGATTTAGTCTTCTTCATAAAGTGGAGGACTTCTTGAGCAATAATGATGTTGTCAGGAGTTCCTCGTTCCGGAATAAATCCTCCTTGAAGCGGGCCAACAATCTCCGCAAGATGAGGACGAAGCCTATTAACAAGGACCTTCATGATGATCTTGTAAACTACATTGTAGAGACTAATTGGCCTGAAATCTTTCATAGATACCGGTGATTCAACCTTTCGAATGAGAACCAGTAAAGTCTCCAACATTCTCGGATCAAGAGTAACACCGGAAAATGCCTGCTTAACCATCTTCCAAACATCAAGACCAATGATCTCCCAATATTCTTTGAAGAAGAAAGCTTGAAACCCATCAGGACCCGAAGCTTTAAAAGAGTTCATGTGAAAAACAGCTGTTCTGACTTCCTCCATAGTAACTGGTGCCATAAGATTATTGCAAGCTTCCTCATTCAGAGAAGGAAGAGGCACATCACCAAGGCAACCCAAATCAACATCATCCAAATGACAGAATAAGCTTTTATAGAAAGACTCTGCTTCTTGACTCAAAACCTCTGGATCAGTTTCCCACACTCCATCCTTGAGAAAAAGGCCATGAATCTTATTATGCTTTCTTCGCGCAAGAGTTTGAATATGAAAGAATCTTGTGTTCCTATCTCCGAACCTTACCCACTGCTCTCTAGACTTTTGGAACCATAGGAGCTCTTCTTGCACTAAAGTATTATTATAATCATCAAGCAACTGTTGCTCTTTCTGACGCAAATAAATATTATCCACCACTTCCAAATACTTTTGTAAGTAATTAATCTGCTACTCTAATTCACATTTCTTAACAAAAATGTTACCAAATACCTTCGAATTAAACTCTAGTGAATTCTTTTGTACTTCCGAAAGATTGCCATGAATCCCTCTATTACTAGACCACCATGACTGGTTTACAATATCCCTATACCCAGCATGAGTAGCCCAAGCAGCAACAAATCAGAAAGGTCGATTCCCTTTAGGCTGAGGACGACCTTTACAATGCACCAGAATAGGGCAATGATCAGACTGAAGCCTATTTAAAACTTCTGCATAAGCCTCTGGAAAGATAGATAATCAACTACTATTTATATAGACTCGATCAAGCTTTTTTGCCACGTCAACATAATTTTTCACCCTCCTGTACCAAGAAAATCGCCTCCCAATAGTCTTCAGATCAAACAAACCACTATCCCCTAATGAAGTAGCAAACATGTCTGCTCTTTGATGAGAAAATTGACAGCCCTTATATTCATGAGAAAATTTGACTTCATTAAAATCACCAAGAACAATCCAAGGTCCTTGAAAAACCATGGATTGTGCAACAAGATAATCCCAAAGGAAAACCCTTTTATTAAATTGAGGACTACCATAAATACCACTACACCTCCAAATTAAATTATCAAAGTGAACCTCCACAGTAACACCCTAATCAAAAGCATCAATGAACTTACAACAAACACCCTTCCTAGAGGATAGAAACCAAATACCTCCCTTATGCCCCTCTGCTTCTACTATACCAACAGAGTGATACCCCAACCTTTCCCAAAATAATTTTAAATGCTGAAAAGGGGAGTGAGTTTCAACCACAATAAAGAAAACATGTCTAAATTTTCTAACAAGTTCCTTACAATGCACCCGGGCTAACTTATTAGAAGCACCCATAATATTCCAAACAATCATATTTAAACTATCCATAAATAATAGGGACAGAATAAATAAGAACATAAACTCTAAACAGAATCACCAACCTCAATAGGTGGTTTGTCCTGCGGTACTGGCACACTCTGATCCTCAATAATTGCCACCTTCGGACCCCCCGACACTACACCTGCCATGCTTTCATCTACTAAGGTTTCCTCCGTTGTGCCACCATTTTTATCAACTGGCGAGTTCTGCAAGGAGGAAGGCGGAGGACGCTTCCGTAGAGAAATTCCACGATGTGCAGGAGTTTTGCGCGATGGAGATGGCGCAATTTCATGTTTTTCTCGCTTCCCCATCCTAATGCCAATTGATTTGCCTCCATCACCATGCAAATTGGGCCTTGGAACCCTTCTCGAACTAAACTTGTGCTGCTTTCCATCTTGGTCCTTCAAACTTGATGACTGGCCCATTGTGAATTTTCCCTTACACAACACTTGTTGCAAGCCTTCTCCATCATCCATGCATGCCTCATTAACATGACCATCAGGCACGTGAGGAGCCAATGATTTCGTAACCACATCCTTCCCTTTAACAACTCCTAATTTCTCACCGAAATTATGAGGATTCTCACCCAAATCACGAGCTTCTGATTCGGCCTCTTTTTAAATCTCATGATTGTTGTGTGGCACTAGTGTCGGGGCTTCATTATTTTTTTCATCACCAAAGGAATTTCCGTTTCCTTCCAAGGACTCCTTCTCCATGCCCAACGATCTATCATGCCCATACCCTGCACAAGTAGCACAAATCAACTGTAAACTCTCGTATTCCACTTTATAAGTCACACCCTCCACTATAATATGTTTGATTACAGGCAACTCAAGATTAATTTGAACACAAGCTCGGACATATTTTCGTCTTTCTGCAAGCTTAGTGGCCAAATCTACTTTTACCGGAATCCCTATTGCAGAAGCAATTCGCAGCATTACTTGTTCTTGGTAGCACCAAATTGGAAGTCCCGAGACTCGAATCCATACCAGCATTGATCCAAAGGATTTTTTGCATCGCCTAAAATCCACATCCCATGGCTTTACTGCAACATAGTAACCGTCTATCAACCACGGGCCACCAAGAATGACTTTCTCACGATCTGCAGCAATATCAAATTTAACCAAAAAATATCCAAATCTCACATCCAACAAATCAAACCCTCCTTTGATGGGCCATACTATCCGAAGCTTATGCATGAGAGCCGTGTAGCCATAATGCTTGTCCAGCACCTTGATCACGATGGCTTCCCTATAAGGTTCAGCTAGACAGCTCTTTACCTCCTTGGTAAAACTGACACTTGGTGGACGAGAATCACCTTGTTTACCTGTCACCGTTGCGATACCATCCTTGAATAAAGACCCTACTAATGCAAAGGCTTTAGACTTTTATGCACCAATGACTTTATCTCTAAAAGAGACTTTCGATGGCTTTCCTAACCCCTCTCGAGAAGAACCCTCCTTAACACTGGATACACACCCACCCACGCTATCCCCCTTATCTCTTCTAATGGCATGGCCATCTTTCTCACCGTGTTTCACCCTCAACCGCTCACCCCCACTATCGCCTTCTCTCATTCTCCTTGAGTACGGAGTACGTACTCTTTCTCTGCTAGGATATTTTTTACAACACATCATAATATAATATGTGTGAATAGCACTATTTTTTTATTTGTAAATTATTTTTTAATAAATGTAATTATTAACATTATTTCTTTTTTTTTTTACTTGTTTGCAAATGTAATTACTATTAGCAACAAAAGCTTATTTATGATTTTTATTTAATATACAAATATTTGAAANATATATATATATTCTCAATTAATTTAAAATTAAATTTAAACATCCAATTAAATTCTTTATTCTAAATTTTTTTAATGTATTATATATACAAAAATATTGCTCTTCATACAATAATAAACCAATTTTATCTGAATTTTAACTAATATTCCAACATCAAATCGAACAACTTTTTAGCTTTTAGAAAAAATGTAATTTCTTTTTGCACTATAAATAAAAAAAACATAGTTTCTTAAAATTATTTTTCATCGGAACTACATTAAGTAAATTTTTTTATTATTTAAATGTATATATATTAAACATAAATATTTTATATATGTAATTAATTTTAATTTACATTTGAGTTCGAATAGTGCATTATTATTTGAAAATTAAACTATAGTTTATCTATAGTTTCATAAACACACCAAAATTAAACTAAAATAGTGCATTATTATTTGAAAACTATAACACTACAGGCCTATATTCAAACTATAGAATATGATGATAAAATAAATTGCACTATAGGCCTATAAAACATAGCCAGCAAACAAAAAAATTTGTGCCAATATTACAAATAACATTCTCTCAAAACAATTGCAAATTCAATTCAATTCTAAAAAGTTGCTACTATTCCATGAAACAGTAACATACATACACTGAGATAGATGATTTTGTCCATCATCTCAATTAATCAAATCTATCATAAGACACATCCATATCCACAAAATGTGTATATATCATGGTTCTGAAAACCGAACCGGACCGGCCGGTTCAACCGGATTAACTGGGAATCGATCACCTAATCGGTCCGAGTAAGTTCAGAAACCGTCTAGCAAAAAACCGATAAAAAAACCGGTCAAACCGACGGTTAACCGGTAAACCGGTAGAACCGTCCGTTTTTTAACGGTTTTTGGTTTGAAAAGAAACTCTGAACGGCGTCGTTTTACACTTTTATCCAAAAAAAAAAAAAAGAAAAAGGTGAAACGAACTAAGCTAACCCTAATCCCTAAATCACCCATCGTACTCAGCAGCAACAACAACTTATCTTTGCTCTCTTCTCTGCCCAAATCCCTTCTCCGTTCTCCCTTCTCCCTCACTCTCATCAGTCTCACTCACCAAAATGGCACAAAATCCCTAACCCACTACGGCGCTACTTCCCTCTCTCTCTCTCAGCCAGCAGCCCCTGTCTCTCTCAACCAACAGTAGTCACCGCCTCCGCCGTTGCCGAACTCTTCTCGTCAGCCAGAGGGTGCCTCGCCGCCGGCAGTGATAGATAGAGGGTGCTTCGAGCTCTTGGCCGTCCATCCTCGTCTCCTCCTCGTCGTCGCCTTTGGCCGTCCATCCTCGTCTTCTCTACATCGTTTTCATCTTCGTCGTGTGGTCTTGCAGATCGAAGCGCGGTCGGCTGGATTCCTCCATTGTTGGTGAGTTTGCTCGATTCCGTCTGTCTCGTCGTTCCTCCCTTGCCGGTAGTCTTGTCGCCTGTTTTGTTCCTCCGTCTGTTAGTTTGGTCGCCTTTGCTCCGCTTTAGTTTTTCCCTTTTGTTAATTTCTATGATTTTGAGGTTCTATTTTTTAAAGATTCAATTCTGTTTGCTTCAATTTATGGTCGTGTATTTTGTTAATTTTACTGAGTTACTGAAATCTGAGATCTGATTCTTGAGTTGCTGTTTCTTTTTCTGTTTGTTGTGTTCTGAATCTGAATTGGGGTGAGTTGATATTTTGTTCTGTTTGTTGTGTTTTGAATTCTGACTTCTGAATTAGAGTTGGTGGTGGTATGATTAATTTTGTCATGGTGTTTTACATTGATCTGCTTATGAGGACATACATGTATTACAGACTTACAACTACTTTATACAAATTTGTTAGACCCAGCAGAAAAGTTGCAGAAGACATGCCCAGAAACAGAATAAAATATTCACCCTCATGCCCTCATCTTTATTCCCTTCCATTTCAGCATTGTTAATTCTACAATAATTTCTTTCTTTAATTTCTCCTTTTACCCTAAATTTAGGAAATTAAATGTTGGTTTAGATTTTTCTTATTTTAATTGTGAAAAGAATAAGATGAGATCAGATTTTAGTTTACTTACCAGATATTGTTATGATAACAAAAAAAGGTCATGCTACATGTTTCATTGTGTGTTTTTTTTAATAATTTTATTTAATATTTAATTAAACCGGTTGAACTCCGGTCGAATCTTTAAACCAGTAAACCAATCACTTTACCGGTTCATTGACCGGTCCGGTTCTCGCAACCTTGGTATATATCAATATTATCAATATCAGCTGTAAGCTACTGTTTATACTTTGTAGTAACTAAATGTCTAAATCCAGCAACCCTTTAAACAAAGCTCATATTTTTTATATTTTCTTCATTCAATTTCTGAAATAAAGGGAAAAAAAAAGAAAAGAAAGTAATGACTTCAAAATCTTGAATGTTCTTCAATTCCACTTTATCCATTATGTAATTAAAAGCACGAGATAAATTAAATGGAGTTGCTATGTTCAATAATTATTGGCTTGATCTAAATTTTTTGTTCAAAAGTCTTCAAAATATAAAAATTTACTTATTTCTACATCTTTTATAACCTTTTTCTTAACTCCAATTATTACACATTTTCTCTCCTCAAAGTTTTTGTGATAATTTGTATAAGTAAAATTCATAAATACATAAATAAGTCATACTACGACAGAAAAGACTAAGCCTATTAACCACTTTCTATTGCTAATTGATTTACCTTTTTAACTTTCTTTTTTCTTTTCAAATGAATAATACCTATATAGTATATACACACATGGAATTCTAAATTCACCAAAAAAGGATCATTTAAAAAGGTATAATGTAAAAATAAAGCTAATCATTTTGTGCCTTATGTTTTTTCATCAAAAGCATATTTTCAAGTTCATAATGCAACCAGCAATTGAAAAGTACAATTGTTCAAACTTAGTTTTAACAAAATTGATTTGAATAAATCTGAGCGACAACTAAGTAAATACAAAAGAAAAAAAAATGAAAATATATTGAAACCAACATACGGGAAAAAGAATACATCAAGCATTAAACTAAAACACTGAACAACAAAAAGAATATGAACAAATAATTTTGTATTGCTACCATATTTTCTGCTTTACTTCATCATCATAGGTAAATTCACCCATAATCTGAGAAAAGATTAGCAGCCAAAATGCAGCAATATTTGGACCTTTCACTTTGTGTGTTATGTGCTGGGAATTGAAAACAATAAATAGTTAAGGTCAGCATATCAAGTAATGTAAATGGAACAACAATATGATGCTAAAAGCATGGCCAATGAAAGTATGAAGGCATAGTAGTACAAAACTAACTTCAAAAATTAATATAAGTTGAAAGTAACTTGAGTTATCAACCGCATTAATGTCCTATCAATTACTATCAGTATCCAAATGATATATAGAAGAGAATCACTTATTTCTAACTGTACTTTTTAAACCATAACATTGGGTAATTAGAATTGCTGGTATCATAACTTCTACCAAATTCAAATTAATAAAGCAAGTCAAAAGAAGTTTTGCATATCATGTTTCAAGAAACTAAAGAAAAAAAATACGTCTAAGAGATCAAGAAAGGACAAAACTGATTATACCAATATTAACATGTGCTGCCATTTCTACCATAAACAAAATATGAATAATTGATTACTAATGTTTAAAATTTTTTAAAAATATGATGAAAGAGAATAAAGTATCAACTGAAATACCACCTTTGGTTTTCGTTAAAAAATTAGGAACAAAAGAAATTACACATTTTTCACACTGAAATTGATAAATCAGTTATTAAAAAATTTATCTTAAAAGATAAAATCAAATCAAATTAATCACTTTTTTAGATTGTTTAGATTCACTTTGAACTCTTTTTATTACTGTCACTCTGTCAGTTGTCTATAGGAAAGAAAAGACAGGGGGGAGGTTTTCTTGTTAACCTGTCAAGTTAGTATCAATATTTTTACATCATAAACAAATATAAACTTTTTATATTGTAGACATTGAAGTGAAAAAAAAAAAATGAAGACCTTCCCATAATCCTTAGATCCAACTTTGGTGCGATACCCTTCACATATAAGGTCCTTGTTTTACAGATTCCAAATGTATTATGAGAAGCAAACCAAGATGCACTAATAAACGTTACTGCCTTTTTCTATTAATTACTCGCAACTTTTTTGAGAGTTTTTACTTTCTTTTCCTTTTAAGAAAGAAGAGCTCCTGCTTGTGTTTTATTAATGGATAATTTAGATATTCATTAATACTAATTTAATAAATTATTCGCAATTTCACATTTTTGAATTAGTTTATACTTATATATGTGTAAATGTGTAATATAATGTTTAAGATTAAAAATTATTCAATCTATTCGATAAAAAAATTTCAATACAAGTGTTAGATGACTTAAATCCAAAATAATAAATAAATAAATTTAAGTTAGTTAAAAGATAACTCATTTATTTATTTAATTAAATATTGAATCTTTAAATTTTATTTTGTATAAATAGTAATTTATTAATTAATTACAGATTTTTATATAAAATTTAAATTTATGATAAATTAATTTTAAATAATAATAATAATAATAATAATAATAATAATAATATCCTATATTTTAATAAGAGTAGTGTTATTTATTCATCTAGTTTAATACTTATTTAAGATATTAAATTAAATTTAAATGTACGAGACATTGAATGAGTTAAAACTAAATTAAAATTATAATTTAAATCTCTTTGGATCACCAAGTTAAATAATTGTAAACTAGCAAAGAGATGTTATTGCCACAACTAATATAACAATAGCATTTTCCATCCTTGAAATCAAAATGTCTAAAGGATTCCCTCTAAATTTTAAATTTTATTTTAAAGGATAAAATATAATTTTTTATTATTTATTTTATAAATAAAATTAAAAAAAATATAAGAGAAAAATTATTTAAAAGTGAGAAATCATGTTTTACCTTTTAAAGTAAAAATTTAAAATTTAGAAGATCTAAATTTCCTAAACAAAGAGATTCATGGTATTGGTATGGTTGCTAATTTGATCTCTTTTTGTTTTTTCTCTTCTTCTAATAAAAAAAATATTAAAGATCAATAGTTTTGTTAATATCATTCAATATTCAATATTTTAGGTAATATTTTATTGTTATACTATTAATACTTAGAGTTTAGAATTTAAAATTTAGTATTCATAAAATGTTGATAGAAATTATAAATTTTATTGATCAGGTAATGTTTTAATATTTATTGAAGACTTACATTTTAAATATTTAAATATCTTCTTTAAGTAGAAATCTCTTTTAAATTTGTTTGATTTTTTTATAAATATTTTTTTTATTTGTCTTGTATTATTTTTTATTATTGGGATTTACTAAAAATCAAGTATATATATTTTTTTATGCTATTTTTTATGCTATTTTTATTATTGGAATTTACTTGTATATAAATTAAATTTCACGTATATTTATATACAAGTATATTTGTAATTAATTTTGATGTACGACTATTATTTTTAATAGAAAAATATTGGTGTTACACAATAAAATATATATTTATACAGTTATTATGCAAATCCCAAGTTAAAAAATGCAACTTGTATTTTGTATTTTCGAAATTTGTTTAAGAGTAACCGAAATGGAGGTTGCGTTTTAATAATAATAATAACAACAAAAGTAGGGCTAATAATAATAATATAATAATGTTAATAGTACTAGTATTTCTAATATTGACTAACAGTAACAATAATATAACCAAAACTGGTGAACAGCCATTACAATAATAAATATATAGTCCTAGAGTTAGAAGTGAGTCAAATTGAGTTGAATTAGATCAAATTCAAGTTTAACTCACGAAAATTGAGTTTGGCTCATGGCTCGATTCATTAAAAATTGAACATATTTTTTAAGTTTAAATTCAGCTCATTGAAAACTCACGACTTTTATATATATATAATATTAAAAATATAAATTAAATGTATATAAAATATGTATATTAATAATATTTTATTTATATACATATAAAATCGAACTAGTTTACCAATTAATAACTTCAAACTTGACTAGATGAAGAAGAGTCATCACTGACTCTTTTGGAGCAAAATGAAAAAAGCCCAACATGGTGGAGTCAGGATTGATGGTCCTTTCTGATGATCCGTTATGTGAGAAGGGGTTGTCGAGGGTGAGCTTCTCCTTTGGCGGGGCGATGTTCAAGGGGTCTGTGGCACTATGAGCCGAGCCTTTGGAGTTCTCTCCATTGTTTTGCGTTGAGAGCTCGGCTATCCTCCGTACCTCCGCCTGAAGCTCAGCGATCTGAGCTAGGAGGTCATCCTGTGATAGTTGTGGATTTTCCTTGTCAGCCATGTCCAAGGATCGGGAATCCTGCAAAATAGGGTAGAAGACTAAACAAAGAAAAAAGTGGGGTTAGATGTACTCCGGCCCCACGGTGGGCGCCAAGTGATTCGTCCGAACACCAGGGAGGCCGAGCTTAAGCACTTCCGAGCAAGCCGTCAACTGGGAGGAAGAGCTTTACGTCGGCCAAGGTCAAACACCGCGGCGGGAATACCTGCAAAAGATACTCCGACGCTCAAGTTAGTAATGATCTCAGAAAAGAGAGAGAGAGTAATTAAGTGAGTTTAGAGTAAGAGGGTAAGAAACTGAAGGTGATAGAACCTGAGCCTTAGTCGAGTGTGTAAGCTAGGTTTTATAGGAGTTAGTTTCTACCCGTTAGTGGGTGATTCCTAGTTTATAGATTAGTTAAGATATTCTGTTTTGGTGCTGTAGACCAGTTGAGCACGTTTCTTATCTTCAGTTGGGTAATGCTGTTCGGTCCTGATCATGTGCCGAGATTTTCGGAATTGGCTGATACGGGACCGAGCTTTGTGATGCACGTGTCTTTTTATCCGAATGGGTGACGCCGAGCTTATCTGCGTACCAGCCGAGCTTATTGGGCGGTTGGCGCAACGTCGGCCTCAAAGTGTTTGCTTGCCGAATATGCCGGGTGACCAAGGATACAGGTAACGTATCATAGCCCCCAAGCTAGCCTTGGTGTGGATAGGACTAAGGCGAGCTTTCAGACCAAGGACACTGGATCCTCGGTTGCCGATTTTGTCTATCGTGTATGGTCCTCGTAGCCCCCAAGCTCGGCTTAGTGGGGTGTGTTGGTTTTGAAACGTTTTTTGGTAGCATTAAATGCTTATTCCGGTTTCTCGCGCCCTCATGAATGATTGATTTGATTGTGCTGCGCGTTCCAAGGAATCCTTGACCGTCTGATCTGGGAGTGCTGATCGTGGGTTCTCTGATGGCTATGATTAAAGGGTAACGCTTCATTTCTAACTGCTACCTATTCTGTAATAAGCAAGGCTTTTTTCTCTTTGTCTTTTGTCTTGGAAACTTCTGCATTTGGGGAAATAATGAGCCAGAAAGGTGAGTGTTGATTTTGAGCTTTTAAACTGTTCCTCCTGTCTTTACTTTCAGTCTTCTTCTATTTTGTTCTATGGAGGGGGGAGATTCTGGTACGGGTAAGGATGGTGTGTATGGTTGGATTGATTCAAGGGTTAAGGAGTATGTGTCTTTATTTTGTGATAAGGAATCAGTTGACATGTTAGGGTCGAATGTATGGGTTAGGAGTGGTAGTGGTATAAGGATAGAGGTTTTTCCCTGTGAGGCTAGTGACCGGGTTTACCATCGTCGCGATGATTGGGCTTATTTTTATATGTACAGTTGTTTGTTTACTGAGTTGGGGGTTAGGGTTCCGTTCACTGAGTTTGAGTGCGGCGTTCTTTACTGGTTAAACTGTGCTCCCAGTCAACTTCATCCGAATTCTTGGGGGTTCGTGAGAGCTTTTGAAGTGTTGATGGGTTTTCTTGAGCAACCGCCTTCTCTTCGTTTGTTCTTCTCTTTATTTCAGGCAAAAGGGGTTGATCGGGGTGTTTGGGTTAACTTAAGTAGTTATCCACGTCGTGCAATTTTTGGCCTTTACAAATCCTCCTTTAAGGACTTTAAGACTATGTATGTTAAAGTGAGGAGTGTGCCTGAAGAGTTTCCCTTCTACTTGAATGAATACCTTGTTGAGAGATTCCCTTTATTTTGGTGTTCTGAGCCCATGCAATCTCTAGATGCGGATGATAGGTCGGTTGACGATCAGCTTGTTATGGAATTTTTATTTGACAAGTTGGGCCCCAAAGGATTGTTGTCCGTGTCCGAGTTGTTGAAATGGGATACAGATAGGGTGGCTTGTCTGAATTATCTAGGTAAATTGGTCATTTTTGATTCACTGTTTGTTTGTTTTTGGTTTGTTCTGATCCTTTGGCTTTGTTGCATAGGTGAGAAAGTGCCCACGATTACTACTGCTGGTTTGAAGTTATTCTTTAGCCAGCGAAAGAAGGCTGAGAAAGAAGGATCAACGACCAATGCTGAGAAGGGCTTTGCTGTTTGCCCTGAGCCTGCTCTCAAGGCGAAACGAAAGAGAGGTCATGTAAGAGAGAAGGTTGCTGGGATTTTAGAGAAAGGGGACTCTTCCATGGAGCTTCAAAAGGTGGAGTCGGCTTATGAGTCTCAGAAGAAACTTCATGGATATTCGGAGGATGTGCATTGTCGGTCTTTGTGGGGTAAGTTATATCCATTTTCGGTTATGGCGGATGAACTTTGCTGCTTTCCCGATGATATGAAGATGATTGAGGATATCGGGCATGTAGGAGTTAGCCGCTTCCTACAGGTAAATGTTTTGACTTTTATTTGGGTGTGTGAACGTTGTGATGTTGTTGTAACATGTTTCCCTTCTTTTTGTCTTAGGTGATCGGTGCCCGAATCGTCGCTGTTGGTCAAGCTGAAGAGCTGGCTCTTGAGAAGGAAAATAAATCTGCCGTAGATGTTACCAAGCTCTCCCTGTCCTTGGAGGAGAAAGAGAGGACTATCACGGAGCTGTCGTCTGATCTGGCTGAGGAAAAACGCCTTCGGCTTTCATCTGCGGAGGAGGTGAAGACTGTGAAGGCTGAAAATGTCTCCCTGGGGTCAAGGGTTAAGGAGTTGCAGCATGGAGTATACGAAGCCTTTGCACAAGGATTTGATCGTGCTGTCTCCCAAGTGCGGGTTCTTTTTCCTGATTCGGATGTGGAGAAGCTTGATGCGACCAAGGTGGTTGTGGGTGGACAGCTCGTGGATGATGAAGCTGCTGCTGGGAGTGAAAGTGAAGAGTCTAGTATTGGGGATAAGGCAGAATAGGCTTTAGTTTACTCTTTCTAATTTGTACAAGGTGTAATAGCTTTTGGACTTGTGGCTGTTTTGGTTTTGTTAAACGCTTTGAGCATTGATCTTGGTAGTTGTATTTTGTGTTCCGAGTGTGTTGCTCGGTTTGATTATGACTTAAATTGTTGAAAATGAAATCTGACATTTCGATAAATTATACCAACACGTTTTTATTGAGAGATGATTGCGTATGTGCATGGGTGGTGGCAGCCATCCTTGATCGAATTGCCAATGAGAGGAGTCGAGGTCCTAAATATAGGGCTTCTGTTTGAGCCTTTTAGATTTCGCTTGAATAACTTGGTTATCGCTTGTGTTCGTTTGTATTTACACGTGTTTCACCGAGTATTATTCTCAGAGCGTGAGCGTTGTATTCCGAGTATGAGGCTCGGGTTACGTTTAAATGTTCATTTGTTAGAAAGGATGGGGGTGTCAGTATGTACTTGTCCGAGTATTATGCTCGGCATGCGCATGTTGAGTTCCGAGTATGAAGCTCGGATTGGTATGTTTGTTAGAAACATTTTGACTTGTTTTTGTGGTTGGCATTTTCCGAGTATTAAGCTCGGCCAGCGATGGTAAGGTTCCGAGGATTATGCTCGGATTCTTTGAAATGTACGTTTGAACTGTCAGAATGCGAACCGTTTTGATTGCTCAATAGTTTGTATGAGTACAATAGTTTGTTGCGTCCGGCCTCATTAAAACCCTCTCCGAGTAAAACCCGTGTATTTCGGGAAAAAACCTTCGGAGGGGAAAAAGAGTACCATCATTTGCAAATTATAGATTACATCATGACTGATATTTTCTTAAGGAGGAGATGTTCCATGTTCCTGGAAGTTGATCTCCTTGAAGAGTTTCGAGCTTGTAAGCCCCCTTTTCCGAGATTATGAAGTACTCGGAAAGGTCCTTCCCAGTTTGCCGCCAATTTGCCATGTCCTGGAGGTTTCCGGGCTTCCTCTGTGCGCCTAAGCACGAGATCTCCATTGTTGAAAGATCTGGGAACTACTTTTCTGTTGTGTCTTTGCTCTAGGTATTGTTTTCTGGCCCGCTGTTTTATGGCCGAGATGTCTCTTTCTTCTTCTATGAGGTCCAATTCGGCTGTCCGAGCTTGTAGGTTGCTCGTTTGATCGTAGAGCTCAGTCCTTAATGTTGGGACGCTGACCTCTACTGGGATAAGTGCTTCTGTGCCATATACTAGTTTGAAGGGGGTCTCCCCTGTGGCAGATTGAATGCTAGTGTTGTAACTCCATAGAACTTCTGGAATGAGGTCTGCCCATTCTCCCTTAGCTTCGCCGAGCTTTTTCTTTAATCCCTACAAGATAATTCTGTTAGCTGATTCGACTTGTCCGTTAGTTTGCGGGTGCTCTACTGAGCTGAAAAGATGTTTGATATTAAAGTTTGTTAGAAAAGCGACGAGCTTATGATCTGTAAATTGTCTCCCGTTATCCGAGATTATCTCTCTTGGTATACCGTATCTGCATATGATATTTTTCCATAAAAAAGATCGCACTTTTTCTGCTGTTATGTGTGCTAGTGGTTGTGCCTCTATCCATTTAGAGAAATAATCTATTGAAACCAAAAGAAACTTTACCTGGCCTGGCGCTTTCGGGAAAGGTCCGAGGATATCTAATCCCCACCTATCGAAAGGCCAGCTTACCTCTATGGTATGGAGTTCTTCGGCTGGGGTCTCCGAGAGGGTGGCATGCTTTTGACAATTATCACATGCCTTGACTTTGGAGATACAGTCCCTTTTTATCGTCGGCCAATAATATCCTGTTCGCAGGATCTTTGCTGCTAATGCTCGGCCGCCAATATGGTTGCCGCAGACTCCTTCGTGTGTTTCGGCCATGACCTCCTCAGCCTCGTCGTTGCTAATGCACTTGAGTAGTGGTTGTGAATGCCCTCGTCTGTACAAAGTGTTTCCTAGCACTGTATAAAAGCTCGCTCTTCGTCGGAAGAGTGACAAGTTCGGCTCATCATTTGGTATAGTACCTGTGTTGATGTAATTGAAAAAAGGTATTTGTAGTTGCAGGGCGAGCTTTAGTCCAGCAAGTAGGGCCTCATATTCTGCCTGATTGTTGCTTGCGTTGAAGTGGAACTGTAGTGACTGCTCGGCCACCACCTTGTCTCCTTCTTTTAATAGTATCCCTGCCCCACTGCCTTCTTTGTTTGACGCTCCATCCACATGTATGCTCCAGTTGACCTCTGTATCATGTGTGTCACAAGTCATCTCCGATATAAAGTCGGCTAGTACCTGTGACTTCGGTGTTTTCCTTGATTCGTACTGGATGTCGAACTCGGAGAGCTCGACCGACCATTTTATTAATCTGCCGGTGAGCTCGGGTCTGGTTAGTATCTGCCTTAATGGTTGGTCCGTTCGTACTATGATTGTGTGGCTCTGGAAATAGTGCCGCAGTCTTCTTGCTGTTGTGATTAGTGCCAGTGCCAATTGTTCTATCTTCGGGTACCTTGTTTCTGTTGGTTGCAGTACCCTACTGATGAAATACACTGGGTTCTGCTTTTTTCCTGTTTCTGTTACCAAAACCGAGCTTATAGCATGGTTAGATACTGATAAGTATAAATATAATGGGTTACCTGTCTCTGGTTTCTGGAGGATTGGTGGTGATGTCAAGTGTTGTTTAAGTTCGGTGAAGGCATTTTCACATTCGTCTGTCCAGTTGAACTTCTTGCCTTTAGAGAACGTCTGGAAAAAGTGATAAGATCGGTTTGCCACTGCAGGTAGGAAACGAGATAAGGCGGCTATTCGTCCTGCTAGTTGTTGGACTTCTTTTATCGTCTTCGGGCTCGCCATGTTCAGTACGGCTTTGCATTTTTCTGGGTTGGCTTCGATGCCTCGCGATGTTAGCATAAACCCGAGGAATTTCCCTCCTTGGACTCCGAAAGCACATTTGTCTGGATTGAGTCTCATGTTGTATGCTCGGAGTTGTTTGAAGATTTCTAAAAGGTCGTCACAGTGTGACCCCTGCATGGGTGTTTTGGCTACCATGTCATCTACATAGACCTCCATGTTGCGGCCTATCTGTTGCTGGAATACCTTGTCCATTAGCCTTTGATACGTCGCACCTGCGTTCTTTAGGCCAAAGGGCATTACCTTGTAACAAAAATTTCCATGTTCTGTTATAAAAGCTGTTTTGCTTTGGTCTTCCGGGTGCATTAGGATCTGGTTATAGCCAGAGTATGCATCCATGAAACTCAAAGCTTTAAAACCAGAGGCGTTATCAACTAATTTATCAATACAAGGCAATGGATAAGCATCTTTGGGACAGGCTTTATTTAAGTTTGTAAAGTCGACGCACATGCGCCATTTACCTGAGTTCTTCCTTACCATTACCACGTTGGACAACCATGTGGTGAAACGAATTTCCCGGATGAAACCTGCATTGAGGAGCTTTTTGGTTTCTTCTAGTGCTGCTTGTTTTTTCTCCTCTCCGAGGTTCCTCTTCTTTTGTGCTACTGGTCGGACTGTTCTGTCAATTGCCAGCTTATGGCAGATGACTTCTGGACTTATTCCGGGCATATCATCCGGTGTCCATGCAAAGAGATCGGCGTTTTTGCGCAGTATCTGTATGAGTTTTGCTCGGTCTGCCCCTTTTAATGCTTCTCCAACATATGTGTATTGGTTGTCGTCTGCTGTTAGTGTTACTTGTTGAAGGTTGTCCATTGGCCGAGGTCTTTCGCCGAGGTCTTCCCTAGGGTCAAGATCGGCTAGTGACGCTGTGCTGGCAGACGTTTGGATGGCTTGGACCTGGGGCCGAGCTTCCTGTTTTGTTTGTACTGGTTTCAGACCGGCGTTATAGCATTGCCGAGCTTCTTGATGGTCGGCATACACCGTAGCGATCTTGTTTTCCTGCACTGGAAACTTGACACACAGATGTAATGTGGACACCACTGCCCTGAATGTGTTCAGTGCGGGTCTCCCAAGTATAATATTATAAGGGCTGTAACAGTTTACTATTAGGTATTGAATATCAATTGATTTTGCCATAGGGATCTCTCCCATTGTGGTCTTCAGCCATATGTGTCCCATGATGGGGACTCTCTCTCCGGAGAACCCAATTAGCTCTCCAGAGGAGGGTTGTATCAATTTTTCTGATAATTTCATTTTAGTAAACGTGGAGTAAAATAAAACGTCAGCACTACTACCTGGGTCTAACAATGTTTTTCTTACCAACAGATCTCCAACCTGGATTGAAATTACCACGGGGTCGTCGAGGTTAGGGCTTGCCGATTTGAAGTCTGTTTGGTTGAAGGATATTGTGACGTCTGGTCCTTTGTCCTTCTTTGGTTGTATGGTTCCTTCGATTGCCATCATTGCTCTGTAGCTCCGTTTCCTGGCCGAGCTTGTTTCTCCTCCGCTTGCGAATCCTCCCGATATGTGGTTGATGACTCCTCTTGGCGGGTCAGGAGTGATCCTCTCTTTTTTGTCATCAGCCGTTGCTTGCTTATGCTCTGTCCTGTCCGAGTTTCCTCCTTTGCCCTTCCGGGTCTCGATGTACTTGTCCAGGAGACCTTGGCGTGCTAGTCTTTCCAGGAGGTCCTTCGCGACGATGCAGTCATCTGTGGTATGACCGAACTTCCGATGGAATGCGCAGTGTTTTGTTTTGTCCACGAATCGTTGATCCTGGTAGTTCCCTGCTCGGGCTGGTGGTTTTATGATTTTGGCGTTGAGTATTTCTCTGATGATGTTTTCTCTTCTGGTGTTGAATCTGGTGTATGTGTTGTATTTTGACGCTGGCTTAGGAGGTTTCTTTGCGTCCCTGTTGCCTGGAGATCTGAAGGTTCTTTCCTCATCTCTCCGCTGTGGTTGTTTGTCTGATTTCTGGGCTTCTCGGAGTTCTTCAATCTCCATTTGTCCAGCCGCTCTTTCTCGGAATTCCTCTAGGGTTTTTGGTTTTGTTATGGCAATGGTCTCCCGAAATTTGCCAGGCCTGAGGCCGGCCTTGAGAGCGTGTAGGTGAACAGCTGGGTCCAAGTCTTGGATCTCCATGGTGGCGTCAGCGAACCTGGTCATGTAGTCTTTCAGGCTCTCATGCTGGCCTTGTTTGATGGTGCCGAGATAGTCCGATCCGTGTACGTAGATTCTTGATGTGGCAAAGTAGTCGATGAATGATCTGGCAAGATCTTCGAAAGAGGAAATTGATCCCTCAGGGAGTTTGGAGAACCAGAGCAATGCAGCGCCGTCGAGGTAGGTTGGGAATGCTCGGCAAAGGACGGGCTCGTTCTTAGGGCCGTTGAAAAACATCATTGACTGGAACTTCTTTATGTGAGCTCGGGGGTCGCCGAACCCTTTGTACGGTTCCAATGCTGTTGGGAGAGTAAAGTTTTTTGGCATCTGATAATTTGTGATCTCCTCGGAGAAGGGGTTGTCGAGGGTGAGCTTCTCCTTTGGCGGGGCGATGTTCAAGGGGTCTGTGGCACTATGAGCCGAGCCTTTGGAGTTCTCTCCATTGTTTTGCGTTGAGAGCTCGGCTATCCTCCGTACCTCCGCCTGAAGCTCAGCGATCTGAGCTAGGAGGTCATCCTGTGATAGTTGTGGATTTTCCTTGTCAGCCATGTCCAAGGATCGGGAATCCTGCAAAATAGGGTAGAAGACTAAACAAAGGAAAAAAGTGGGGTTAGATGTACTCCGGCCCCACGGTGGGCGCCAAGTGATTCGTCCGAACACCAGGGAGGCCGAGCTTAAGCACTTCCGAGCAAGCCGTCAACTGGGAGGAAGAGCTTTACGTCGGCCAAGGTCAAACACCGCGGCGGGAATACCTGCAAAAGATACTCCGACGCTCAAGTTAGTAATGATCTCAGAAAAGAGAGAGAGAATAATTAAGTGAGTTTAGAGTAAGAGGGTAAGAAACTGAAGGTGATAGAACCTGAGCCTTAGTCGAGTGTGTAAGCTAGGTTTTATAGGAGTTAGTTTCTACCCGTTAGTGGGTGATTCCTAGTTTATAGATTAGTTAAGATATTCTGTTTTGGTGCTGTAGACCAGTTGAGCACGTTTCTTATCTTCAGTTGGGTAATGCTGTTCGGTCCTGATCATGTGCCGAGATTTTCGGAATTGGCTGATACGGGACCGAGCTTTGTGATGCACGTGTCTTTTTATCCGAATGGGTGACGCCGAGCTTATCTGCGTACCAGCCGAGCTTATTGGGCGGTTGGCGCAACGTCGGCCTCAAAGTGTTTGCTTGCCGAATATGCCGGGTGACCGAGGATACAGGTAACGTATCAATAATAATAATAATAATAATAATAATAATAATAATAATAATAACCTGTTGTAGTGCTAAACTGCTAATAACAATAATAATCATAGTAATATAATAATATTCATAATACTAGTATATTCCTAGGCAACCCTCCTAGTTTGCAGGGATATTTTTTCTTTTCTTTTTTTTTTATGTTAAAGCGTAACTTTGGTTGTTTTTTTTCGTTCTTTAACATTGCAGGATTATAAATCTGCATGTTTATAATTTTGTACAACACATCATGATATAATACGTGTGAATAGCACTATTTTTTCTATTCGTAAATTATTTTTTGATAAATATAATTATTTGTATTATTTCTTTTTTTACTTGTTTGCAAATGTAATTATTATTAGTATAATAGTATTACTTTTTTATTCTTAAGA
Organism: Arachis duranensis; assembly: GCF_000817695.3. Classification (NCBI taxonomy): domain Eukaryota; kingdom Viridiplantae; phylum Streptophyta; class Magnoliopsida; order Fabales; family Fabaceae; genus Arachis; species Arachis duranensis. The sequence continues at coordinate 8,946,662 of NC_029777.3, read as the reverse complement.
TATAGGTCGAAATTTTTTTTTGTTTTTAATCTTTTTTTTCATATAAAATTGTCCGTAAAATTTAACTTAATTTTAAAATCATCATTTTTACCAAAAATTTTATTTTTATTACTAAATTACCCCTAGCTAAAAAAAGGGTTAAATTATAGGGAAAAATGAATCACGCAAAGAGGGGAAGAAAGAAGAACTGGGAAGAGAAGGTGGGAAAGGGAATCACGCAAGGGGGAAGGGAGGCCGTTGTCATCGTACTGGGCTCGTCGCCACCATTGAGCCACATCGTCGTCGTCGTTCTGAGCTGTTTCGTCATCGCTAGATCCACTACTGTTACGTAATATTTTTTCACATTTTTTATTTTAGAGAGAGAGAGAGAGAGAGAGAGAGAGAGAGAGTCGCCGCTATCACGCCAACTACTACTGCTGTCATCCGTTGAGCTTAATGCCGTCGCTGAAGCTCCTCCGTTACTTCGTATCTTCGCCGCTGGATCTCGCCACTATTCTTCTTTCTCGCTAGCTCGCCGTTGCTCCTCGCATATCGCCACTGCTCCTCATTGCTCGTCGTTGCTCCACGCCGCTGAGTTCCAATTCTGTTTTAGATTAACTTGATTATTTTGCTTCTGTTTCTAATTATTTTGCTTCTATTCCAATTCTGATTTTGTTAATCATACTGTTGTTGTTGACTCGATTCCATATTGGATATTGATTCCATCTTGGGTATTAATTCTATTATTTTTCTGTTTCTGTTTTGTTTCTTATTCTATTCCATTTTTTTGCTTCTCTGTTTTGATTTTTTGATATCTTTTAGTTGAAATTTTGTTGCTGTTGTATTCTTTTTTTCTGTTTTGATTTTTTGATATTCGTTAGTTGAAATTTTGTTACTGTTATTGAAATTATGTTGCTGTTGTTAAAATTGTAGTTGAAGTTTTGTTGAAATTCTAGTTGAAAAAGAAGAAAAAAAAAGAAATATGGTTGTGATTGAGATGAAGAACTGGGTACTGAGTATTGCTGTGATGAAGAAGAAGAATCGGTTATTTCGGAAAAGAAGAGAAAGGTTATTTTGATCTGAATAACAATTTTAAAATTAAGTTAAATCTTATGAACGATTTTGTATGCAAAAAAAAAATTAAAGACAAAAAAAATTTTCAACTTATACTGTAGACACTAAAATCATACTTAACCCATAAATTTATTTACCAAAATATTTTTTTTAACCGAAAAACAACATTTCACCTTTCTGAAACACAATGTAAAGGAACTTATTACTTCATCTAAAATAAATAAGTATGAAGGGAAAAAATTTTCGTAAACAATTGCTATTATTTGTATTTTATCAAACATAATGTATCTATCAAATCATATTTTTTATGAATTATTTTTTATACAACACCACAAATACAAAAGGAATTATTATAATTTAATAGTTACCAAAATTCTTAAAAAAGAAAAATCAAATTTCACTTTACTCGACAACCATTCAAAATTATTCTTTTAAATTTGTGAGAATGATAAAAAAAAAATACCAAATGTGAGATAGACTGAGAGAGACCAAATAATTATCCTAAATATCACGGTCCTCGTTATAATAGCAATAATATTAAATATATGCTAAAAATTAGTTATCAATCAATTATTGCTTATAAATATATATTTGACATCTTATAATTTTTTATTATATTATTGTAAATAAATTTAATTATTTTATTATGTTCAATTTAATTATTTTGGTAGCTAATTATTTAATTAAAAAATATAAATTAATATGTATAAATATCAATAAATTATATGTTGTATTTATATTTTATTTCAATTAATAATTATTATTTATATATTGTATTATTTTATTTTTATTATTTAAAAAAATAGTTTAATAATATTTTTAAAATAAACATATTTGAAAGGATGAAAAAAATATTAGAATGAAAAGAGGAATTTTATTGACTTTTTTTTAAATAATCTTTTTAATTTTTTTTCTGCGGATATATCTGAAATCTGATCCCATCCGCAAATATAAATTTCAAATCATATCTGAGTAGAGAAAATGTAAATATTGGATTCAATGAGTTTAGTATATATTAACTCGAGAGTTTGATCATATCCGATCTAATACGATTCGCTAACACTCTTAATCAAATCAACTATCTATATGGAATATATGTTAAAATACAAAATATAAATTAAAAATAAATTAAACAATACATATAGTTATATACAAATATATAGTAGCTAATTTTTTATAAGAGTGTAAATAGGTACGGATAACCCGATTATCTCATTAAATAGATACAAGTAACTCGATTATCTGATTAAATCCAACCAAATCCGATTTTATATTGAGCATTATACCTGATGGGTAATCGAGTAAAAATAAAATTCAATTATACTCAACCTTAATTTGTTCGTATATCAGATCTAGGAGGTCGATGAACCTAAACCGACCTGATGAACAAATTACCTAACATATTATATTAAAAAAACTATAATATTTATATAATTTAAATTTTACTAATTTTAATCTCATCTTAGTCATTAATTTTTTTTCCACTTTTCAGCATAATTTTTTGTGTTACGTAATATTTTTTCACATTTTTTTATTTTTGCATACTAAGCTCGCTGCCTTTCCTTTCTAGCTATCACTCTTTTCCCCAGAAATCAAAATCATCACCTTGGCATAGAAAAAAAAATGTCTTCTCCTCATGAAACGATAAGACCGATGACACTATCGCCTCTTGGCTTTGCTTTAATAGATTCTATTCGACTGTCTGACCCTTAAGTAAGGATGGTGAAACTCATACTTTCTTTATCCGCTATCGCTAAAGCATTTATTTTCTTGGTTGAAAAAGTGGTGCATTTCTGTTCTTTTGAAGAATCTCTT
>NC_029777.3:8921037-8943713 GCF_000817695.3 Arachis duranensis | reverse complement strand
TTGAACTACCGTAACCAGAGCTTTTACCCGACCCCCTAGCTTCAAGCTAGCCGTCTTGCTACCTTCTTAGGCTGACCGGATGGAAGTAGCCTCGTCACGTGGCGCCGGTATCGACCATTGCACGAGTGGAGTGGCCATCTCATTCAACACTTCTAAATATCTGATCTATTCCAACTCAAATTTAATCGGTTTAAATTTAGTCACAAAAAATATAATAACTTGATCTAACTCGAGCTGATCAAATTTAATTAGTCTAATTCTTAAACTCACCAAAACTCTCCCTAACGTGCTACTTTGATTATATCTCTAATAATTTTTTTGTATACACATAATATTTTATATATATATGATCATTAAATTAGTAATTAATTTTTAGTGTGTATATAATATTTTTAAAAATAAATTCTATTCAAATATATAATAGCTAATTTTTTATAAAAATGTAAATAGGTACGGATAACTTGATTATCTAATTAAGCAGATACAAGTGGGTCGATGAACCTAAACCGACCCGATGAACAAATTACCTAACATATTATATTAAAAAAATATAATATTTATATAATTTAAATTTTACTAATTTTAATCTCATCTTAATCGTTTTTTCTCACTTTTTAGCATAATTTTTTTGGATTACGTAATATTTTTTCACATTTTTAAATTTTTGCTTACTAATTTAATTCTAATTGGATTTCAATTATCCGATTTATTCCAACTCAAATTTAATCGGTTTAAATTTAGTCACAAAAAATATAATAACTCAATCTAACTCGAGCTGATTAAATTTAACTAATCTAATTCTTAAACTCACCAAAACTCTACCTAACGTGCTAGTTTGATTATATCTTTAATAATATTTTTGTATACACAAAATATTATATATATACTCATTAATTTAGTAATTAATTTTTAGTGTGTATATAGTTTTTAGTTAAACAAGTATAAAAGTTAGAAGAAGTTTAGAAAATAATCATGATTCTTAGAATGAAATTGAGCTATTCAAATTCGATTAACTAAAAACTAGTCACTAAATCTATTTGATTTAAGATAAAAATTGGTTGATAATAAATAAGTTAAAAAATCCAAAAATCAATCAAACTATTTTTTTTTAGTAAAATAATTTAAAAATAGTAAAATATTTTTTTAAATGTATATTTATATAAATATATTATTTTATTATATACGAATCAATTCCAATTAAATAACGATTTAATTTTTAAAAGACCAAACAAATAAATTTTATGAAAAAAAAAAAGCCAATGAGCACAATTTCAAATTAAGCTTCCAAGGTACATATTCTTTGTCCACTATTGTCTTTGCTTAACATTAGTTAAGCAAATTCCCTCAAACAAGAAATTTTTTAGGTGCTCATGCTTCTTGCCACCGGTTGTGGGGTGCTTCCAGCAGCTTAAAGGGACCATATGAATGAACTAATTTGCCATGAAAGGAAACTAGTAAATTAGTTCTCAATTCAAAAGTTGAAAATACAAAAATCTGGCCTTCTATATATTTTAATTCATGGACTTCCAACAAAAATTTTTAGAAGTTGCAAAATCAATTTCTAGGACTAGGACTAGGAACAATTCTAAAGCAGAGCAAAGTAGAGGCTCTACAAACACATTCAGCTTAAAATAGACAACCTAAGTCGGCAAGAGTAAAAGCGAAATCAAACAATCATGCCTTATAGCCATATAGAATATCAAGAACTGAACCGATAACCCCGAAAAATTTCTCTCGTTATAACCAAATTCACCAATCACATTATGCAAAATGCTTACAATCCATGTATGAGGGTTAGGAAGATAGTAAAGCTTTTAAATAACAGGAATCAAACCATTACTTCTATTACATAACCACCTTAGTACTAAAGTAACAAAAAAGGAATACCTGTGACCAACAAGGAACTGCATTACATCTGGACCAATTTTTTTAATAGAACTTTTAGTGCCAGTTTTATTTGAGAAGCATTTCAAAGCCACTTCAAATGTTGCATCCTCAGGAGAGCCATTTGACTTTCGAGTGTGAACAGAAGGCTGCAATTATGTATAAAACAAACAAAATTAAATAGAGATTATGAAACCTGTAGCTTACTATCCGTTGAGGCTCCATTTCAAAAGTAACAATACATAATATTAAGCAAGTAGATTTTCAAACAATCTAGCTGCTGATTACCTTAGTCATGTATTTCCACAGGTAATGCACAACTATTTCCAGTTTCCATTTTGGTTCACTGAAGGTCTGCAATCACGCTCAGTAAAAATAGAACGATTAGCCATAACATAACTGTCATGTCATCAATACTATGTAAATATCATATAGTGAGATTTATTTTGCTTCTTGATTAGTATAACTAGAAGAAAATGTTTCAAAAGGAAACGGATAATCCTGTACAGACAGCTATTTGCAAAAAGGGTGAGAGGATCACACTCAACCTTAAGAAATAGGGGGATGGTATCTATGCTGTAAGCTAGTTGATCTAAAATTATGTCCATCAAAGTCTGCATCAAAATAGGATGTAAGACATATTTTCGCCAGGAGCATTGAGTAAAACTGAAAAATCAATTGAAAGGAACCTAGAGAAACATAATTAATCGAAACAACTACCTCAGACCATCTGCTCTTGTTGTGTGGCCTTCAAGATCTGCTTTCTTCCTTGATATATCAAGGTCCTTAATCTAAAATCATCCAGAATATTAATTAAAAAAAATTGTTTGAACTTCAAAATACATAATCTTTTCAGAAACTTACCATAACAAAAAACTTATCCACAGAGACACAGATGTTTTTCACTACTTCATGTAAAGCAAAAGATAATACAGTATGAAAGTGTTTGGATAACTGAGATTCAGTATTCTTTTGAATCTCTAGATGTGCATGTTAGCTCAAACCAACAAATAAGCAAACCATCGAACACTTGGTGTGCACAGCGAAATTCATCTAACCTAACTGCTAATGAAAAAGAAAAAGAGAAGTTATGCAACCAACCTGCGTAGCCAAATTGAGAAAAGAAGATACTGGGACAAGAAAATATGACATTTGTTTTTAATCCTGCACCAAACCAGAAAAATTAAAACAATGAACAATATGTGCAGATATATGTAATACCGAAGAATAGGCTTGCAGGGCTGAACTTGATTTCATTTGCAGCCCCAACTACTACTAGGACACCAAATGTTTTCAGAAGTGCTATGTAAGGATCAAAAGGATGATCACCAATGATGTGTCAATTATATAGTCTAGTGTCTTTGTTAATCCCTACATGTATACATATATATAGCAATATTAGTCAACATTCAACTCAGTCATCATGTCATGAGGTAGAAATCTTACTGTTGCACCAAATGCTCTTACACTCATACACTATGAACCTATTTATAGAAAGGAAAATTAACAAAGTGTTACTATGTAATTATCGCTGATGATGCAATAGATTCCAAGTGGCTCATGGGTTATCCAACATATCTTACAATCTTCTTAAAATAAATGTCTTGATTTTTTTTCTCAGCCTTTTAGTTCCATCTGGGCAACGAGAAGGAAGTACCCACTTCCTGGAAACAAGTATAAGTGGACAAAATCTCCCTCAAATAGTAAGATTCACTATATGTTATTATTCAATAGAAAATATTATATGTTTGCATGAAATACAGTTCTGTCAAAGGTGCCAAAATTTGTCTATATTACCATCATAGATATAATCTAAATAAGCCTAAAATATTCATATTCAGGGTGAAAGCATAAACATTCAAGATCAAACCACATTGCAAGGTTTGAATTAATACAAAAGGCATTCGAGGTCAAATCATTCCTGAAGTTCCACAAAATAATAGACGCGTTACCTCTCTTCAATTACTGCTCTAAATGCGTCCACGAATACTTCAACATTCTGTTTTGAACATTAAAATTCAAAGGGAAATAAACCAAATTGGATATGATTTTAGGACCAAAACAAAGAGAAATAAAACCAAACTAATGAATAAATAAAAATAAATAAATAAAATGTGTTCCCTTGTTTTGCAGCCACTTATCCAGTTATCCTTTATTTCTACTCTCTCGCTGACACAGCCAAAAACTGACCATAGGTAAGGCTTAAATTGTTTAAGATATTTTGTAGTATATTTTGTTTAAGATCTGAAAAATCAATTTTCTGTAGGCATATGTACCTTAATAGCTCCTTTCAGCCCTTTCTTTGCATAATCAACTGGCGTCTGGTTATTTTCAATGGAGGCAATGCGGCCGCTAATGTCAATGAAGTCTCTAGAAGGAATACAAATTGGAGTCCCAACCTATCAAATAGAAGATATTACATACAAACTCATAGAAACCATGAATCACGAAACAAAATAGAATTAACAAGGCTCGTTCATTATACTAACAGTAGAACCCAAACAGATAAAGTCGGTTTTAATGATAAGAAAATTCTTTCAAGATAAGGTTTAGAGATCTCAATCAGAACAACAATTGGGTTGACTGGGATCACTCCAAAAGATAATGATGCAAAACAACATAAATTAGTAAATCAATGCTTTGAATTTTGAAAATGTGAATTAAATATATATTATAAACAATACCAGTGTAACAACTTTTTTTTCTTTAAGTGATACTATTTTATTTAGTACACATCTCTCCTTTGAAAACCTCATTCTAATCAGTCAACAGAGTAATTTAAATCTATGTACTTAGCACATTGCATTTCATGAACTGGTAATTATAGTTACCTCAGAAGCAGAACTCTAAAAGGCACAATAGATTATCTTCAACGCAAACTTTTAACCATAACAATTAATGGAGCTACTTTCAAAACCAAATTCGAACCTTGAAGAGGATTCAAGAACAAAAATCTAAACCATAAAATAAAAGTGGAACAGATTGAGTTTTAGATGCAATAATAACGTATGAACAATTGAATTCCAAACAAAATATAGATCAATAGAAATTCCAGAATCTAAAATAGATAAAGACATACATGTAGGTTTTAGATCTGGTGACACGATGACTCGACGAGGCTGTGAACGGCGAGGATGGATGGCGCGAGACAGAGAGAGACATAAGCTGAGCGGCGGCAGAGGAAGCTCGTGTAACGCGAGCAGCAGAGGAGGGAGCTCATGCGAGCGAGCGGCGGCGGAGGGAGCTCGTGCAAGCAAGCAGTGACCGAGGGAGCTCGTGCAAGCGAGCGGCGACAAAGCAGAAGCGACGGAGAAATCTGCTTGTAATTTTAATTTGTTGATATTTTTTACAGTAAAATTTTATTGGAAAAATCTGCTTGTAATTTACTATTTCTTAATAGTAATTCTTTATTAATTCGATGGTCGAATTTGAATGTGTATATAATAAAGAGTTAATATTCAAAATCGTCCCTGAAATATGCATTGTTCTCCATATGAATTCTCGAATGATAAAGTTAATTAAAATAGTCCCCGAAAGATGACGGACATGACCACTTTAGTCCCTCCGTCCTGAGCTGGCTAACGTTGGGTAACATGTGCCGTTAAGTGACCATGTGGCACAGTAACAAAATGACGCCGTTTTGAATTAATGGGTTCCAGGAGCTGAGATGACGTCGTTTGGTGTCCAAGAGAGATTCAAAATATTCTAACCCATCATCCCCTCTGTCAACAAGCATCTCACTCTGTTTCGCTCCAAAATTTGTCGTCTCCGTCAAGGTATGCCCTAACCCTTCAACCGAACACTTGAAGTAGGCCATCAACCTTCGTCAGCGTAGGAAGACCAATAGCCTGGAAGAGGTATCGCTACTGAATACAGAGGTAATCATCTCCTAGAGCAACATTGATAGTGGAGGAAGCCATCTCGACTATTATAGGTAAAGATGAATCGTTTTTCTTGTTTATTGAGTTATTATGTGGCGTGATGTCTTGATAGTGGCGTGAGTCATGGGTTCATCTGATTGTGGGTAGGGTTTGTGGTGAGTAAGAGTTTGCATGACTGTTGTTGTATGATATGAGTGGATTAAAATGGTTTGCTGTTACTGGCATTTGTGATGATTTGTTAGGTAGGATTCTTCCATTTTAGTGAGGGTTCTACTAGGTTGTTGCATGTTTGTTTTGGGGTTAGTGTTTGTTTTGGTATATTTTATTTTGTCTGATAATGGTATTATTGTCTCTGTTATTATAGATGGAGGGTTCTCCCATGACTTTTATCTTTTACCATGGTGGAATGTTTAAAAACTCTGTTGAGAGGGATATGATATATGAACCCGACAACACTAAAGTCTTGATGGGTGTTGATGGAGACACACTAGATGTGTTCTTTGTAAGCGGCTACTATAAGGAGTTGGTATATATTGAAGCTGGAAACTGTTGGTGGAAAGCTCCTGGAGTGCCACTCTCTTCTGGTTTGAGAAGCTTAGTTACAGATGCAGATTTGGTTGCAATGTGTAAGGATTGTAGGAGAAACTAGAATGTGATAAATATTTACCTTGAGCACTATATTTCACAGCTATATACAGTAGACAACATGGTTGAGGGTGTTGGCAATGTTGAAGCAGAAAGTAGCAAGCAACAGAAGTTTTTCCAAGCGAAGAGTAGCCATTCTGAACCTGGCAAGATGGCCACCACTAGTCACCCTGAGTCTAAGAAACAAAACCATGTGCCCACTAAGTCAATTCCACAGCCCAGCTCTCAGTCCAACAAGCCAACTATGAAGCCCAACTCTCAGCCTAATAAACCAGCAAAGAGGCCCAATTTTCAGCCCACTATGAAGGCCCACAAGCCCAGCCATGCCACAACGCAGCCCATGAAGGTTCCTTCGCAGCCCATGAAATCCCACTCTCAGCCCAAGAAGGTCAACCGTCAGGGCAGTGCAGTTCCACCTCAACCCAATACACCATCTGAGGAAACCAAGAACTCACAAGGGAATAGTAATAAGAACAAAGACGGTGGCAGTGGCTGCAGACTGACCAGATCTAGGAGGCATGTGAAAGAAGTTCCCATCCAGGAAGAAGACAGTGACTCTCATGACTCATATGAGAGTACTGAGAATGAATTATATAAGCCTCCTAAAGTTGTAGGAGACAACCTGTATAGCAGTGAGAGTGATACTGAGACTGACAACAGGAACAGTGGTGGAAGAAAGGACTCCAAATGTGAAGTAAGAGAGAAGCAAAGGCCTCCTAAGACAAGATTAGGGGACAAAAAAATAGAAATTGATGACTCTAGCTATGAGGGTTCTGAGGACGAACAAAGCTCTGATTCTAGTATGCTTACTTCCTTAGGGTTAATGGTTACTTAATTTATTTTGCATTTGTCGTATGGTTACCTTATGTGCTGAAATTGTTTTTTGGCAGATGTAGATGAGGATGATGATGACCTCGAAGGACACTCAGATGCTGACTCATGGTATTCAGAAGATTCTGGTAAACAGCTGGAGTCTGATGAGGAATCACCAACAGTATACCCTCAATTTAATGAGAAAACTAAGTTTGGGCAACTGAAATTTGAGGTTAGTATGGTATTTAAGTCAAAGTCTGAATTTATGTAAGCCACTAGGGATTACACAATTCAGTGGGGTAGAAATATTTCATTCGTCAAGAATGATAAAGTAAGAGTTAGAGCTGTTTGTAAGAGTGATGATTGTCTATGGGTTGTATACTGTGTATTTAACAAACCAGACAGGTCTTGACAAATTAAAACTTTGGTTGATAACCACACATGTCCTAGGAGGAGGAAGAATAGAGCTGCCACCCAAACATAGACACTTAGTAAATTAGTCCCTAAATTTAGGAAACATCCCACTATGAAGCACCGAGAGGTTTATGACTGGTTTGTTAGAAAGTGTAACGTGTATTTGAACAGCACATGTATCACTAGATCCTTAAAAGCTGCTAGGTAGGTCGTTGAGGGAGATGAAATAGCACAGTATGGGTTAGTGTGGGACTATGCTAATGAACTACTGACTAGCAACCCCGGATCCACAATTCAAGTTGGTGTCATCCCCATGCCCGAGAGTCCTCCCCTGTTTGAACGATTCTATGTCTGTCTCGATGCTTGTAAGAGAGGCTTTAAGGCAGGTTGTAGACCTTTGATAGGACTGGATGGGACGTTTCTGAAGACATTACATGGGGGTAAATTCTTACAGCATGTGGACAGGATGCTAACAATCATATCTTTGTGATTGCTTATGCTATCGTAAGTGTGGAAAATAAGGATAACTGGCAGTGGTTCCTGGAGCTACTGCACAAAGATTTGGGAGACTACAGGGAGAACAAATGGTGCTTCATCTCGGACATGCAGAAGGTAAGGATGATGTTGACATGATATATGGCATTCTGAGTATCAATTTGATTTAATGAATATCTTCTTAAGGACTATTTTGAATTAATGAATATCTTTTGAGGACCATATTGACTGATAATCTTTTCGTGTTTTATTAACAATGCAGGGTTTAATTCCTGCCGTTTAGGAGGTGTTTTCAAGGGTCCATCATCGCTTCTGCGTGTGGCATCTGTGGCGCAATTTCTCAAAACAATGGTCAAGCACTGAGTTAAAAAGATCTGGTGTGGGAATGTGCAAAATCCAGGACCACTAATGAGTTTAATAGAAACATGAACAGAGTTAAGTTGATAAATCAAAAAGCTTGGTAGTATCTAGACAAGTGGCCAAAAGATGCATGAACTAAGGCGCATTTCAGTGAGGTTCCTAAGGTGGATAACATATGCAACAACGCATGTGAGTCATTCAATGCCAAAATCAAGCACGAAAGGAGCAGGCCCATCCTAACCTTAGCTGAGGAAGTTAGAAGGATCATAATAAAGAGCATGATTGACAACAGGAAGAAGTTATAGAACTATCAAGGAATTCTTCCCCCTGTTCAGCAGAGTAGACTTGAAGCAATGACAACCTTGTCTAGCCATTGGGCTCTTCAGTGGTGTGGAGATGAAAAGGAAGAGTTGTACGAAGTGCATGGCTAGCCAACCAATATGGTTGTTGACCTGGGAAAGCATACCTGCACTTGTAGGTTCTGGCAACTAACATGTAACAATTTCAACATTTAGAGAAGTTTCATTCATTCGTGTTATTTGGTTTACTTAACAACATAATTTGCCTTATATAGGAATGCCATGTATGCATGCAATATCTGCCATACAGGATAAGAATGAAAAAAAGGCTGAGGAGTACTGCCATGACTTGTTGAAGATGGATGCCTATAGGAGGACTTACTCTTTCAATGTCATTCTGGTAAAAGGACATGATTTATGGGAAAAAAACACCACATCCTGCACCTGTCCCACCCCCATTTAAACAGAAACCTGGAAGACCGACAAAAAAAAGAAGAAGAGAGAAGGATGAACAGCCAACTGGGTCAAAGACAAAGATGAAAAAAGTACAACCCAATCATATGCATGTTCTGTGGTGAGGTTGGCCACAACAAAAAAAGCTGTGCAAAGAAGAAAGCTTTTGATGTTGAGAAAAATGCTAGGCAGATGCAGCTGCAACTGGCAGCTACTGCTCCTATTGCAGATGGAGCTGACCCTGAGGTGAATGATGTCCCTCTAGAACTTGATACTACTCCAGAAGCAATAACACCTCTGCCTTCACTTCTAGCACCGATCCAACCCCCTACAGAGATTGACATCAGCCAATCTGAGAGCATTCCACCAACACAAGCTACACCCCAGGTATAATCACTGCTGCAGTCTAAAAGCTAAACCTGTGTTTTATAAACTAACAACTGCTTTTGGTATTGGCTTATGTAGGACAAAGTTACAGCCAGGCCACCTAAATTACAGGTGATTCAAGCAAAAGTAAGAGCTAGATCCTCCCCTACACCTACTTCATCTACACCAGTGGCAATCTCGGCTGAGACCATCAAAAGGACAAGTTCTGCGACTACTAAGAAGTTGGCCAACTCTATGACTTTTGTTCCTACTCCAGGCTTCAAGCATCCTAGGAAGAATGATAAACCACATTGATGACAAAGCAATGTTTTCGGGCTGCTTTAGTTTTTTTGTATAGGGCAAATGAAGTAACATTTTGTGGTTATTGCAATCTGATACTTGTGATAGCCCTTCTCTTTTGGTGTAACCTTCATTTTTAGGATTGGATACCTTATGAATTGTGGTACTTATCTTGCAGACAATGTGACTATTAGCCTTGAATGGCAGCACAATGCTATGACTAACTTTAATTACTTATTCTGGATTATGGCTTAATTTTATAGCAACAGTGATATTGATTAGTTTGCAATATTCCACAATGCCAGTAATTCAGACTTTGGAGTTAACCTTAAACAGCACTAATCAAACGTCTATTCTCATTCAATCAAACCAATTCAATACACCATTACATTTCAACAGGATTTTATCTACTTACAAGTACATATCAAACAACAATGCTCACATTAATCACAACTATCACTAACATGAAAATTACTAGCAGTTTCAAATATCTAACTTCAGCTTCCAAGCTACCCAATTTCCATGTCTCCTTCACCCTCCATTCATCATACTCACTTTCAACATGCAATTCAGTTCTGGAATCTTCCTTAGCACCACCTTCAACCACTGCTTCACAGTCATCAGCATCAACCCACTTAAAGTAATTGCAGCGACTGTCCTTCTGAAAATTCAAAAATCAGAGAAGAATACAATGAATAACACCCAACAATGCAGAAGAAGATGGAAAAACTTCAAAAATTTCAAAACAACTTACCCGGTACCTTGAACATGCATAGAATAATATGTTTGGGTTCTCTGCTGTCCCAGATTTTTTTATCACAGCCTTCAACCCGCAGATACATGCTTCCTCGTGAGTCTTCCTCCTCATTCTCATTGAAGCACTGGAACCGTTACTCTCGTGCGACCGAAGAGATACCCCACCACTACGACATCTATTTCCCGTCTCCATCCTCCCAGCGACCCAACAATTCCAAAATGCCACTTATTTATCATCGCATTTAGGATTAGGGTTCATCATTTGAGGGACTGATTTGATTTCTTTAAACGAACTTACCTTGTCAGCAACCCCATCGTACACGTAGGCCTCAGCCACGCGGTCACTTAACGGCACACATCATCCAACGTTAGCCAGCTCAGCGGACAAATAGATGGAGGGACTAACGTGGTCATGTCCGTCATCTTTCGGGGACGATTTTGATTAACTTTATCATTCGAGGACTGATATAGAGAACGAGGTATCTTTCAGGGACGATTTTGAATATTAACTCACATAATAAACGACAATTATTAATATATAATTATTCAATCATGTTATAAATATACTAAAATTAGTCCTTAATTAAATATTTTATATACAAATACATATTTTGCATTTTATAAAACATTTTTTTATATTGTTGTAAATAAATTTGATTATTTTAGTAATTGAATTATTTAGTTCTTTATTTTTAATATTCAAAATTTAAAATTTTATTTTGTTAAAGATGATTAAACCAATAAAATTAAAATAGAGATTACAAATTAAATTGAATTAATTTAAATTATATTTCAAATTATAATAATTTAGAAAAAGGAATTTTTTTTTGGGAGAGTGAGTGAGTTAGTTTCTATGAGTGGTTAGTTAGTTACTGTGACTTAGTTAATTCTGTTAGTGTTTGGAGGAATGGCAGTGATCCTCTAGTGTATAAATCGGCATAGTTACACTAATAGTAATGTACTTGTACAATCTGGATATAACAAAATTCATGTTTTTTTTTTTGCTGTGCATTCTGATCTTGGTAATCAAGATCTCTAATATGGTATCATATAATTTTTTTAACAGCTTTGCAAACACTATTGAATAGTTAGAAACAATATATAATTAAGCAACTAAATAAGATGTGAGCATTATAATGTGAATCTAAAACAATTAAACATAAATTTATATTAATAAAAAAATCAAAATAAAAGATTTTTTTGCAACTAACAAACAGTAGAACTCAATTTAAATTATCCAATGAGTAAATATTCTGCACTTTAAAATTTGAAATTTGCCATGAACCTTGATATCATGCCAAGGAGTTCCAAAAATCCAAAATTCTTGATTTTCACGATCATGGTAGGCAATGCAACTAGGTAATTAAGATGTGGTTATGGAATACTGAAAAATGGGAGTCCAAGATTCTCCAACTCCATGTCTTTACATCATCCACATTGAGACAAGCAACTCATTAAAATACATGAAACAAAGAGAACTCTTGAAATCTACTATGGAGTCTTTACCTTGACCCCTGGGCGTGTTAGAGAAGAATTGGAACTGTTCGGTGTCAAAATTGAAAGTCCATATTGTGGCATTTCTATTAACATCTCTACCAATCCAATGAAATGCCCCCATTAAAATAAGTAGGATGGTCGAACACATATATCAAATGTTTGAGATAATCTACCTCAATATTTTTTCATGTCGATGTTCCAACTGTGTGCATTTGAACAACTATTCGATGATCATGTTTAAAGATATGGATTCTCATTATCTTGTATTGGTTTGTTTTGGGGTGAAAACCAAAACACCAAGATATTTGCTCGCAGGGTGTCAAGATTGCAGGCTGTTTTGGAAGTCTTATGAACTCACCTGTTATTGGGTTGCAAACATATGAAATGTCTCTATCTATTGACCACCTCATGTGAAAAAGACCATTACAAGAATGCACGTCAACATAAACTCTTTTATTCTGAAATGATTTGGGAATAGGGAGAGGAATCTCAAATTTAGGATGAAGTTTTATGCTGCTACTATTATTGGGTTCCAAGACCTCAAACAAACTGAGGCAGAATGAATTGTTTCTCCATTCAATTCAGTCATATTCAACAAGGTGAAAGATTTTTGAATGGCAGTGTCGGATCATGGTAGCAGGAGGTGTATAAGTAAAGAGTAACTTGGCAAAGTTTGGATCAGAAATCAATATATTTTAATGCTTGCAAACACATCTACGAATGAGAACAGATTTCATGGGAAGTCTAATAAAAATGTCGGTAATTATAACTGCAGGTGAAATTGCTTTTGGATGGCTGACACGTGTTACTATATGGTTTAAAAAAAATCGGTTTATTTTATATAAATGGTTTATTTAAAAAATCGGTTTGAATTGAACCAAACAGTTACTTTTATTCTCTTCTTCTTCGTTTCACACGTAAAATTCGTTCTCTTTCAATCCCTTTTTCAGAACTAATATGAAACTTTCAATTAGGTATGTTCCTTTTATTTATATTTCTTAATCAAATTTATTATTTCAAATGTATTTCTTAATTTATGTTTTTATTCATTCCTCTGCGAATGATGAAAATTATTTAATAAATACGTACATATTTATGTCATCACACCATTCAGGATCATAAATACCAAGATAATTCATGGCAATTTTATGTGATGGAAGACAAAAATGTAATTATGGTATAACGTAGACTAGTTTGATAGCATGAACATTGTTGAAATTTTGGCATGATCTCTTTCATATTTGTTATATATCTCTTTAGTTGGTGATGTTATAATTTATTGTGATGATATGATGGTAGTTTAATTGTATGAGTTAGGTCCTTTTTATTTGGTTGAATTTTTTCTATGACTATCCTATTCTTGATGACAATGTCAAAATAAATATTTTCATTAGTTATTCTTTTTTTTCTATATTTTTGAATCAATTTTATTTTGAAAAAAATTATTAAAAATTTTTGTTGTAAACAAAATTAATAATATTATGTTCAATTATTTAAGGAGACCAAATTATTTTTATTAGATACTTTTGTTTTATTGAAAATAAATTCTAATTTCATTAAAAAATAAATTTTAGTTGATAAGTAAAAACACAAAAACGTGCATGATAATGAAATCACAATTTCTAGACAAGTAAATTATAGTTTTATTATCTTAAAAAAATAATTTATTTATAGAATAATATTGAAAAATCAACAATAATTTACATGAAAATAGTTTATTAGTAAAATAAAAGTTAATTGATTGATTACCAGAAAATTTAATTTAACGATAAATTTGCAATTGAACATATTTTTACAACTTAATTTAAAATCTGTTTACAGCTTAATTTAAAAGTAACTGAAAATGTAAGTTATGGAAAACAAAACAAAACTCATCAAGAAAATAAAAACAGAGACACAAAAAAAAGGACAGATAATATTATTTATGCCATTCCTATAAAAAAAATCGTGAATTTTGTTTCTTTTTCAGAATACTAAATTTTACTTTTTCAAACAATTTGTATATATATATTTGACAAAAATTAAATAAAAAAAAGTTCAGATAAATTTAAAGAAAAATTGGTCAATATGAATAAAGAAAAAGAACATATCAAATTCATCTGTTAGGAATTTAGGAATAACACGTAGAAATAATTTAAATTATTTTAAAAGTAGTTATTTGGTCTATTTAAACCGGTTTTTTTAAATAAACCATTTATATAAAATAAATTAGTTTTTTTAAACCATACAGTAACACGTGTCAAATGATCCAGAAACAACTTCACCTGCACTGCAGTCGACTGCAGGTGAGTTTCCACCATAAAATAATTCAGAAAAAGAGAAAGAAGAAATTTACGATGTTGTTTTGTGTTACTTCAGGGAGAAACAAAAAATATAGTATATGATAAAAAATAAGTTAAAAGATACTTGGCTGCATTGATAAAAATATACTATATGATAAAAACTCAGGTAATATATGTTTAATAATTTTTTCTTTTTCTAAAAAATATTTTTGCACAAGTATATCACAAAAAGAAAAATATATTCACTTTATTGTGGAAGTATGTATTTTATAAGAATAATTATAAGCTAGTATTAGTCATTTTTTATTTTTAATATTAGATTAGTAATGGTGTTTTTTTAAATTATGATCTACTGTAGTATTTTTCTAAAATGTGGGATGATTTAATGTACAGAGTACAAATCGGACCGTCCAATTTCTGTACTCTAAATTTTTAAAATTTTTTAACATAAATCGGTGGGTCCGATTTGTGTACCCCCATAATTTTAAAAAACATCAAAAATCACCACGTTAAAATATAACACTCATTCTACTGTCATATCAAAATTTTTTAGCCATTAGTAATAGGCTTCATCAGTGATTTGAAATTAAGAGCATCTTGTCAAATATTATTAGCAATATTTCTAATGACTAATATTAAATAATCTACTGTACATATCATGCTTTGATTGATTTAAGAAAGATTGAGCTTATCCCTGCAACTGTGGCATAACACATGATGATTCAGGCCAACCTAATCTCCCCTCTATCTACAGATTAACAACCATTGTCCCAATTAGATTATTAGGTTCTTCTGGTATAGGTATAGTTTTTCCTCCAAAAGAGGAACAAGTAAAGGAAAGTCGACATTTAAATGATAATAAAGTGATAAAAATTATAAATAAAATAATAATTAATATCTCATTTTATAATTTTACCAATTGTTTATAATTAGAATAAATAGGTTTAATTTGATTGAAACTAATTAAATATATTAGAAAGAAAGAAGAAAAAAGACATAGAAAAGAAAACTGTTCATTCATTGTCATTTTACAATTCACAAAACACGATTCATTCGTTTTGAAGAGTAATTGGTCTAACAATACAAGTAATTAGAAATGAAATTGTAAAACTATAAATAACAGAATTAAATAAAAACCAAATACATGCAACACACTTTTTTACTGACGTTCTAAAAGAGTAATCCTCATAACCTACTATTGTTATGGAAATCATAATGGACTATGACTGCTCTGATGCCAAAGACAAATGGGCCAGCAAGAAACGCTAAGAAAAATTTTATCTAATAAACTATTTTATGGTTAACTATCAAACAATCTAACATGCCTCCTTCTAATTTTTTCACGAAGTACGTTTCTAATTTTCTAATAAAGTATTTCAGGTAGCTCTCAAGGATATTAGAAACCACAGGACACAAAAGAGCTAAAAACATAGTTCCGATATTATTAGATTCAGAACTAGGAATAATATCCCCATATCTTATTGTACTTAGAATAACTACTATGAAATAGATGGCATCCACAATTACCACAAACTTTTTTATAGAATTGTCTTTATTAGACTTATCCTTAAACTTCCGGATCAAGTAAACTAAAGCCCCAAACAAAAAACAAATTAAAAGCCATACTAAAAGTAACTCAGTACATTTCTTTTTAGGAGATAAGGGTGGGTCACTGTCATTATGTCCCTGAAATTAAATAGAGTTAACAATAATTAGTAATTAAATAATAGTTTTTTATAACAAATAAATTAAAAACATGTAAATAGTAATGTTAAAAAGAGTCATATCTTAATTATATCTAAAAAAATATTTTAACTATGTGTTTATTAATCTTTTATTTTGAACTATTAATTTTTAAGGATAAAATATATTTTTTGTCTCTAATATTTACAATTTTTTTAAAAAATACTCCAAACGTAAAATTTTATTCAATTTTGTATCTAGCATTTTCGATTCATTCAATTTTGTCTCTAATATTTTTTATTTGTGTCAAAACTATCATTAAAAATTTTCAATTTTATCCTTAACAGTTTACGTCAAATTAACATCTAGGTAATTTTGACACAAATTAAAAACGTTAAGGCATTAAAATTTTCAAAGAACATGACTTAGAAAAGCAATAACAAATTAAAACTAAAATTAAAAATAAAAACCTAATATTCCTTAGTATTTAAAAAGGGAAAAAACTATGTAGTGGCACTAGCATGCCTTAGAACATAGTTATTAAAACTATACCGGATCGACTGGTTTGATTAAAAAATCGGTGAATCAAATTCTAAATTAATTAGGTCCAACATTCTTAAAGTGTTAACAGAACATAATATCATTTCTTATCATTTGGTAAATTTATATTTATCTATACTATAATATTTATGAAATTATAATATATTACAAAAGTTTAACATACCTCTAGAGAAGTTGAGATATTGGTCTGGAAAGAGGGATTTATCTCGGGAAATAATTCAAGTACTCGATGCTGAAATCAAATGAAACAAAAAATATAATAGTTTTAGTTTTTATTTATATTTTTAGTACTTTCAAATAAATATGACCAAACTAATTAACTTAAAATACAGGAAAGCAATAACAAATTAAAACCGAAATTGAAAAAAAAATTAAAAATGTTATTATAGTATTTAGAAAGTAACGGACGATTACTATTTTCTTTGGTATTTGCAAAATAAATTAATATTTTTCACTAAAAATATTTAATATTCTTTAGGGAGCGACTATGATATAAATACCAAAAATTATTTAAATTTATATATTTATGATGACATATCTTAGAGTATAATTGTTAAAACTGGACCAAACATTCGATCCAAAAACTGATAAATCAGACGTTAAACTAATCCGATCCAATATTCTAAAAATATTAACAGAACATAATATAGAAAATTAACACACCTGTGAAAGGTTTGAGGTAGGCAACTGAAAAGAGCGATTTGGCAATTCGGCATCATCATGAAAATTAGGTTCACATGGCTGAGATCAAATGAAAAAAAATAAATATAATAGTTTTAGTTCTTATTCTTATTTTTGGTACAAATTGAATATATAGCTATATTTATTGTAGGACACTTAAAATGTCTTTATTTAATAATACTGTGACACTTTTGCATCAAATTTTTTAACGGTCACTAGTTACTATACTGAGTAGATCTCTCACTCTTTCTCATTTACAGATCTACTTCCTATTTCTTCCACGCTATTATTCACGCTCGTTTGATATGAGGAGAAGAGAAGAGATGAGAAAGTATCATCACAGCATAGCTTTCACCACACTGCAGTTTGCGTTCGCCGATAGCCATCGCCCTTCTCTTCCCCTCTTTTATGAGTATGAACCCTAATCTATTCTGTTCTTTTCATATTCTGCAGTGAAATCGCGATCCGATCATTCTAATTCAGAGCTCTCGCAACAGAGCAACCAAAACTTTCATGGATTTCGAATCAATCACTCAGGCCATGGATGGTATATCTTTCTTCTTTCTTTTTCATGTTTTTTATTTTTATATCTATGATACACATAATCTCCCTCCAGGGAGCAAATTTGCAAATTTAGGGTTCAGGAGGATCAAATTTGTGTATAATCATAATTAAAATTTGAAAATAGGGGATACTATGACTTTGTTATGCCTTATACGAATTTGTTAGCATTGAAGTTTCATGACTTTTATATATAATTGAAGATGTCTCCTTGTATTTTATTCTTGCCTAATGTTTTATATCAATAGAGTATGAGGGTTCCAAAAAAGATACTGTAGTTCAATGTTGAGGATGTGTTTACTTCATAAAGAGGATCCACTAGTAACTTACTTGGTGAGAAAATCCGCTAAGACTAGTATCTGATTGATGAGGATGGATGCCCTCCATTTCAAAATACAACACCTGAAGCACTTAAAAAACATTACTTAAAGTTATTGAAAAATGCTACAAGGCCTAGATATTTCAAAATAGAAAAATCTGTGTGAGTGCTTACCTGAGATCGACGGCGACTGGAAAATGAAAAAGAGGCCACCTATTTGGCTGCCTTTCGTGCTTAGAAGAGTGAGGACTTGAGAGAGACTTCTCTATGGCATAAAAAGGAAATAGTTGGAATACTATCTTTTTGAGTTCAAGGACGTGATCGCGGACGGAGATCGGCTCACAAAATGCAGCAGCTTGAGCGACTATGAGAGGCAGTGTGAGTGACTTTGAGAGGGAAGAGTGATCGTCTCTCAGAGAAATGAGAAAATACAGGTGACTAATGTAATATGGAACCAGTACCTTGAACGATTATGAGAGGCAGTGTGAGTGACTATGAGAGGGAAGCATAATCATCTCTGAGAGAAATGAGAAATGCATGTGAATAATGTAATATGGAATTAGCAGCTTGAGCGACTATGAGAGGCAGTGTGAGGGACTATGAGAGGGAAGAGTAATCATTCTGAGAGAAATGAGAAAATGCAGGTGAGTAATGTAATATGGAACCAGCAGCTTGAGCGACTATGAGAGGCAGTGTGAATGACTATGAGAGGGAAGAGTAATCGTCTCTGAGAGAAATGAGAAAATGTAGGTGAGTAATGTAATATGGAACCAGCAGCTTGAGAGACTATGAGAGACAGTATGAGTGACTATGAGATGGAAGAGTAATCCTCTCTAAGAGAAATGAGAAAATACAGGTGAGTAATGTAACATGAAACCAGCAGTTTAGGCGACTATGAGAGGCAGTGTGAGTGACTATGAGAGGAAAGCGTAATTGTCTCTGAGAGAAATGAGAAAATACAGGTGAATAATGTAATATGGAACCAGCAGCTTGGGCGACGATGAGAGGCAGTGTGAGTGACTATGAGAGGGAAGAGTAATCGTCTCTGAGAGAAATGAGAAAATACAGGTGAGTAATGTAATAAGGAACCAGCTATGGAACCAGCAGCTTGAGCGACTATGAGAGGCAGTGTGAGTGACTATGGGAGGGAAGAGTAATCATCTCTGAAAGAAATGAGAAAATGCAGGCGAGTAATGTAATATGGAACTAGCAGCTTGAGTGACTATGAGATGCAACGTGAGTGACTATGAGAGGAAAAAGTAATCGTCTCTGAGAGAAATGAGAAAATGCAGGTGAGTAATGTAATATGGAACCAGCAACTTGAGTGACTATGAGAGGCAGTGTGAGTGACTATGAGAGGGAAGTGTAATCGTCACTGAGAGAAATGAGAAAATACAGGTGAGTAATCTAATATGGAACAAGCAGCTTGAGCGACTATTAGAGGCAGTGTGAGTGACTATGAGAGTGAAGAATAATCATCTCTGAGAGAAATGAAAAAATGCAGGTGAGTAATGTAATATGGAACCAGCAGCTTGAGCAACTATGAGAGGCAGTGTGAGTGACTATAAGAGAGAAGAATAATCGTCTCTAAAAGAAATGAGAAAATGCAGGTGAGTAATGTAATATGGAACCAGTAGCTTGAGCGACTATGATAGGCAGTGTGAGTGACTATGAGAGAAAAGAGTAATCATTTCTGAGAGAAATGAGAAAATGCAGGCGAGTAATGTAATATGGAACCAGTAGCTTGGGCGACTATGATAGGCAGTGTGAGTGACTATGAGAGGAAAGAGTAATCGTCTCTGAGAGAAATGAGAAAATACAGGCGAGTAATGTAATATGGAACCAGAAGCTTGAGCGACTATGAGAGGCAGTGTGAGTGACTATGAGAAGGAAGAGTAATTGTGTCTGAGAGAAATGAGAAGATACAGGCGAGTAATGTAATATGGAACCAGCAGCTTGAGCGACTATGAGAGGCAGTTTGAGTGACTATGAGAGGGAAGAGTAATCGTCTCTAAGAGAAATGAAATGCAGGTGAGTAATGTAATATGGAACCAGCAGCTTGAGCGACTATGAGAGGCAGTGTGAGTGACTATGAGAGGGAAGAGTAATCGTCTCTGAGAAAAATGAGAAAATGCAGGCGAGTAATGTAATATGGAACCAGCAGCTTGGGCGACTATGAGAGGCAGTGTGAGTGAGTATGAGAGGGAAGAGTAATCGTCTCTGAGAGAAATGAGAAAATGCAGCTGAGTAATGTAATATGGAACCAGCAGCTTGAGCGACAATGAGAGGCAGTGTGAGTGACTATGAGAGGGAAGGGTAATCGTCTCTGAGAGAAATGAGAAAATGCAGGTGAGTAATGTAATATGGAACCAGCAGCTTGGGCGACTATGAAAGGCAGTGTGAGTGATTATGAGAGGGAAGAGTAATCGTTCCTGAGAGAAATGAGAAAATACAGGTGAGTAATGTAATATGGAACCAGCATCTTGAGCGACTATGAGAGGTAGTGTGAGTGACTATGAGAGGGAAGAGTAATCATCTCTTCAGTATGAGTGACTATGAGTGGGAAGAGTAATCATGTCTGAGAGAAATGAGAAGATGCAGGCGAGTAATGTAATATGGAACCAGCAGCTTGAGCGACTATGAGAGGCAGTGTGAGTGACTATGAGAGGGAAGAGTAATCGTCTCTGAGAGAAATGAGAAAATGCAGGCGAGTAATGTAATATGGAACCAGCTGCTTGAGCGACTATGAGAGGCAGTGTGAGTGACTATGAGAGGGAAGAGTAATCGTCTCTTAGAGAAATGAGAAAATGCAGGCGAGTAATGTAATATGGAACCAGCAGCTTGAGCGACTATGAGACAGTGTGAGTGACTATGAGAGGGAAGAGTAATCGTCTCTGAGAGAAATGAGAAAATGCAAGTGAGTAATGTAATATGGAACCAGCAGCTTGAGCGACTATGAGAGGCAGTGTGAGTGACTTTGAGATGGAAGAGTAATCGTTTCTGAGATAAATGAGAAAATGCAGGTGAGTAATGTAATATGGAACCAGCAGCTTGAGCGACTATTAGCGGTAGTGTGAGTGACTATGAGAGGGAAGAGTAAACGCCTCTGAGAGAAACGAGAAAATGCAGGTGAGTAATGTAATATGGAACCAACAGTTTAAGCGACTAAGAGAGGTAATGTGAGTGACTATGAGAGGGAAGAGTAATCGTCTCTGAGGGAAATGAGAAACTGCAGGTGAGTAATGTTATATGGAATCAGCAGCTTGAGTGACTATGAGAGGCAGTGTGAGTGACTATGAGAGGGAAGAGTAATCATCTCTGAGAGAAATGAGAAAATGCTGGTGAGTAATGTAATATGAAACCAGCAGCTTGAGCGACTATGAAAGGCAGTGTGAATGACTATGAGATGGAAGAGTAATCGTCTCTGATAAAAATGAGAAAATGCAGGTGAGTAATGTAATATGGAACCAGCAGCTTGGGCGACTATGAGAGGCAGTGTGAGTGACCATGAGAGGAAAGAGTAATCGTCTCTGAGAGAAATAAGAAAATGCAGGTGAGTAATGTAATTTGGAACCAGCAGCTTGGGCGACTATGAGAGGCAGTGTGAGTGACTATGAAAGGGAAGTGTAATCGTCTCTAAGAGAAATTTGAAAATGCAGGTGAGTAATCTAATATGGAACAAGCAGCTTGAGCGACTATTAGAGGCAGTGTGACTGACTATAAGAGTGAAGAATAATCGTCTCTGAGAGAAACGAAAAAATGCAGGTGAGTAATGTAATATGGAACCAGCAGCTTGAGCGACTATGAGAGACAGTGTGAGTGACTATGAGAGAGAAGAATAATCGTCTCTTAAAGAAATGAGAAAATGCAGGAGAGTAACGTAATATGGAACCAGTAGCTTGAGCGACTATGATAGGCAGTGTGAGTGACTATGAGAGGGAAGAGTAATCGTCTCTGAGAGAAATGAGAAAATGCAGGTGAGTAATGTAATATGGAACCAGCAGCTTGAGTGACTATGAGAAGCAGTGTGAGTGACTATGAGAGGGAAGTGTAATCGTCTCTGAGAGAAATGAGAAAATGCAGGTGAGTAATCTAATATGGAACAAGCAGCTTGAGCGACTATTAGAGGCAGTGTGAGTGACTATAAGAGTGAAGAATAATCGTCTCTGAGAGAAATGAAAAAATGCAGGTGAGTAATTTAATAGGGAACCAGCAGCTTAAGCGACTATGAGAGGCAGTGTGAGTGACTATGAGAGGGAAGAGTAACCGTCTCTGAGAGAAATGAGAAAATGCAGCTGAGTAATGTAATATGGAACCAGCAGCTTGAGCGACTATGAGAAGCAGTTTGAGTGACTATGAGAGGGAAGAGTAATCGTCTCTGAGAAAAATGAGAAAATGCAGGCGAGTAATGTAATATGGAACCAGC
>NC_029777.3:8918851-8920005 GCF_000817695.3 Arachis duranensis | reverse complement strand
AGTGTGAGTGACTATGAGAGGGAAGAGTAAACGCCTCTGAGAGAAACGAGAAAATGCAGGTGAGTAATGTAATATGGAACCAACAGTTTAAGCGACTAAGAGAGGTAATGTGAGTGACTATGAGAGGGAAGAGTAATCGTC
This sequence comes from Arachis duranensis, assembly GCF_000817695.3. Lineage (NCBI taxonomy): Eukaryota > Viridiplantae > Streptophyta > Magnoliopsida > Fabales > Fabaceae > Arachis > Arachis duranensis. Next base: position 8,919,864 of record NC_029777.3, on the reverse strand, counting down.
TCTGAGGGAAATGAGAAACTGCAGGTGAGTAATGTTATATGGAATCAGCAGCTTGAGTGACTATGAGAGGCAGTGTGAGTGACTTTGAGAGGGAAGAGTAATCATCTCTGAGAGAAATGAGAAAATGCTGGTGAGTAATGTAATATGAAACCAGCAGCTTGAGCGACTATGAAAGGCAGTGTGAATGACTATGAGATGGAAGAGTAATCGTCTCTAATAAAAATGAGAAAATGCAGGTGAGTAATGTAATATGGAACCAGCAGCTTGGGCGACTATGAGAGGCAGTGTGAGTGACCATGAGAGGAAAGAGTAATCGTCTCTGAGAGAAATAAGAAAATGCAGGTGAGTAATGTAATTTGGAACCAGCAGCTTGGGCGACTATGAGAGGCAGTGTGAGTGACTATGAAAGAGAAGAGTAATCGTCTCTGAGAAAAATGAGTAAATACAGGCGAGTAATGTAATATGGAACCAGCTCTGGAACCAGCAGCTTGAGCGACTTTGAGAGGTAGTGTGAGTGACTATGGGTGGGAAGAATAATCGTCTCTAAGAAAAATGAGAAAATGCAGGCGAGTAATGTAATATGGAACTAGCAGCTTGAGCGACTATGAGAGGCGGTGTGAGTGACTATGAGAGGGAAGAGTAAACGCCTCTGAGAGAAACAAGAAAATGCACGTGAGTAATGTAATATGGAACCAACAGTTTAAGCGACTAAGAGAGGTAGTGTGAGTGACTATGAGAGGGAAGAGTAATCGCCTCTGAGAGAAACAAGAAAATGCACGTGAGTAATGTAATATGGAACCAACAGTTTAAGCGACTAAGAGAGGTAGTGTGAGTGACTATGAGAGGGAAGAGTAATCGCCTCTGAGAGAAACAAGAAAATGCACGTGAGTAATGTAATATGGAACCAACAGTTTAAGCGACTAAGAGAGGTAGTGTGAGTGACTATGAGAGGGAAGAGTAATCGTCTCTGAGAAAAATGAGAAAATGCAGGCGAGTAATGTAATATGGAACCA
>NC_029777.3:8914396-8917413 GCF_000817695.3 Arachis duranensis | reverse complement strand
AGAGAAATGAGAAAATGCAGGTGAGTAATGTAATATGGAACCGGCAGCTTGAGCGACTATAAGAGGCAGTGTGAGTGACTATGAGATGGAAGAGTAATCGTTTCTGAGATAAATGAGAAAATGCAGGTGAGTAATGTAATATGGAACCAGCAGCTTGGGCGACTATGAAAGGCAGTGTGAGTGATTATGAGAGGGAAAAGTAATCATTTTTGAGAGAAATGAGAAAATGCAGGTGAGTAATGTAATATGGAACCGGCAGCTTGAGCGACTATAAGAGGCAGTGTGAGTGACTATGAGATGGAAGAGTAATCGTTTCTGAGATAAATGAGAAAATGCAGGTGAGTAATGTAATATGGAACCAGCAGCTTGAGCGACTATTAGAGGCAGTGTGAGTGATTATGAGAGGGAAAAGTAATCATTTCTGAGAGAAATGAGAAAATGCAGGTGAGTAATGTAATATGGAACCAGCAGCTAGGCGACTATGATAGGCAGTGTGAATGATTATGAGTGGGAAGAGTAATCATCTCTGAGAGAATTGAGAAAATACAGGTGAGTAATGTAATATGGAACCAACATGTTGAGCGACTATGAGAGGTAGTGTGAGTGACTATGAGAAGGAAGAATAATCGTCTCTAAGAAAAATGAGAAAATGCAGGCGAGTAATGTAATATGGAACTAGCAGCTTGAGCGACTATGAGAGGCGGTGTGAGTGACTATGAGAGGTAAGAGTAATCGTCTCTGAGAGAAATGAGAAAATGCAGGTGAGTAATGTAATATGGAACCAACAGCTTGAGTGACTATGAGAGGCAGTGTGAGTGACTATGAAAGGGAAGTGTAATCGTCTCTAAGAGAAATTTGAAAATGCAGGTGAGTAATCTAATATGGAACAAGCAGCTTGAGCGACTATGAGAGACAGTGTGAGTGACTATGAGAGAGAAGAATAATCGTCTCTTAAAGAAATGAGAAAATGCAGGAGAGTAACGTAATATGGAACCAGTAGCTTGAGCGACTATGATAGGCAGTGTGAGTGACTATGAGAGGGAAGAGTAATCGTCTCTGAGAGAAATGAGAAAATACAGGTGAGTAATGTAATATGGAACCAGCAGCTTGAGTGACTATGAGAAGCAGTGTGAGTGACTATGAGAGGGAAGTGTAATCGTCTCTGAGAGAAATGAGAAAATGCAGGTGAGTAATCTAATATGGAACAAGCAGCTTGAGCGACTATTAGAGGCAATGTGAGTGACTATAAGAGTGAAGAATAATCGTCTCTGAGAGAAATGAAAAAATGCAGGTGATCAATTTAATAGGGAACCAGCAGCTTAAGCGACTATGAGAGGCAGTGTGAGTGACTATGAGAGGGAAGAGTAACCGTCTCTGAGAGAAATGAGAAAATGCAGGTGAGTAATGTAATATGGAACCAACAGCTTGAGTGACTATGAGAGGCAGTGTGAGTGACTATGAGAGGGAAGAGTAATCATCTCTAAGAGAAATGAGAAAATGCAAGTGAGTAATGTAATATGGAACCAGCAGCTTGAGCGACTATGAGAGGCAGTGTGAGTGACTATGAGAGGGAAGAGTAATCGTCTTTGAGAAAAATGAGAAAATGCAGGCGAGTAACGTAATATGGAACCAGCAACTTGAGCGACTATGAGAGGCCGTGTGAGTGAGTATGAGAGGGAAGAGTAATCGTCTGTAAGAGAAATGAAAAATGCATGTGAGTAATTTAATATGGAAACAGCAGCTTGAGCGACTATGAGAGGCAGTGTGAGTGACTATGAGAGGAAAGAGTAATCGTCTCTGAGAGAAATGAGAAAATGCAGGTGAGTAATGTAATATGGAACCAGCAGCTAGGCGACTATGATAGGCAGTGTGAATGATTATGAGTGGGAAGAGTAATCATCTCTGAGAGAATTGAGAGAATGCAGGTGAGTAATGTAATATGGAACCAACATGTTGAGCGACTATGAGAGGTAGTGTGAGTGACTATGAGAAGGAAGAGTAATCATCTCTGAGTGAAATGAGAAAATGCAGGCGAGTAATGTAATATGTAACCAGCAGCTTGAGCGACTATGAGACAGTGTGAGTGACTATGAGAGGGAAGAGTAATCGTCTCTAAGAGAAATGAGAAAATGCAGGTGAGTAATGTAATATGGAACCGGCAGCTTGAGCGACTATAAGAGGCAGTGTGAGTGACTATGAGATGGAAGAGTAATCGTTTCTGAGATAAATGAGAAAATGCAGGTGAGTAATGTAATATGGAACCAGCAGCTTGAGCGACTATTAGAGGCAGTGTGAGTGATTATGAGAGGGAAAAGTAATCATTTTTGAGAGAAATGAGAAAATGCAGGTGAGTAATGTAATTGGAACCAGCAGGTTGAGCGACTATGAGAGGCAGTGTGAGTGACTATGAGAGGGAAGAGTAAGCGCCTCTGAGAGAAACGAGAAAATGCAGGTGAGTAATGTAATATGGAACCAACAGTTTAAGCGACTATGAGAGGTAGTGTGAGTGACTGAGAGGGAAGAGTAATCGTCTCTGAGAGAAATGAGAAACTGCAGGTGAGTAATGTAATATAGTACCTGCAGCTTGAGCGACTATGAGAGGCAGTGTGAGTGACTATGAGAGGAAAGAGTACTCGTCTCTGAGAGAAATGAGAAAATGCAGGTGAGTAATGTAATATGAAACCAGCTTGAGTGACTATGAGAGGCAGTGTGAGTGACTATGAGAGGGAAGAGTAATCGTCTCTGAGAAAAATGAGAAAATGCAGGTGAGTAATGTAATATGGAACCAGCAGCTTGAGCGACTATGAGAGGCAGTTTGAGTGACTATGAGAGGGAAGAGTAATCGTCTCTAAGAGAAATGAGAAAATGCAGGTGAGTAATGTAATATGGAACCGGCAGCTTGAGCGACTATAAGAGGCAGTGTGAGTGACTATGAGATGGAAGAGTAATCGTTTCTGAGATAAATGAGAAAATGCAGGTGAGTAATGTAATATGGAACCAGCAGCTTGAGCGACTAT
>NC_029777.3:8912909-8913727 GCF_000817695.3 Arachis duranensis | reverse complement strand
AATAATAATAACCTGTTTTTTTTTCGTTTTTAGCATTGTAGGACTATAAATCTGCAGCTCTATAATTTTACACAATACACCATGATATAATATGTGTGAATAACACTATTTTTTTATTAATAAATTATGTTTTGACAAATGTAATTACTAACATTATTTCTTTTTTTTTACTTGTTTGCAAATGTAATTACTATTGACAAGCTTATTTCTTCGACAAAAGCTTATTTATAATTTTTTTATTTAATATACAAATATTTAAAAATTATATATATTATCACTTGAAAGAGAGAAAAGGAAGGTACCGAACATTAGGAAAGCTAGATATTAAACTGATCCGTTCTAACATTCTAAAAAATTTTAAGATACTGGTAGCTGGTTTGAAATAGCCGTTTAATAAGAGTGATATGACGTTTCAATAGATAAATGAACTACTTGATTTTCAGATTAATCTTAGAATCAAATAAAAAAAGTTTTAGTTTTTATCCTTATACCAAAATAAATTATTTAAAAAAAATATCGTATCATATAAAAAATATTAATTGAAGTAAAAAATATAATATGATGTTAATAATTTTACTCTAAAATATATTTTTAAAAATATTATTAACAAAACATTTTTTAAATAATTTAAAAATATAACAAAAACAATTCATAAATATTATATTTTTTAAATAATAAAAAATTATATTTAGCAAATGAGTTATCTATTAAATATAAATTTTTTTTGACAATATTTAAATAAATAATTTAAAAAATGTAAAAAAAAATTCAAAGCTCTAATTTTTTTACTTTTTAAAAAATATAATCATTCATAAAAT
>NC_029777.3:8908258-8912726 GCF_000817695.3 Arachis duranensis | reverse complement strand
ATTTGAAAAATGACTTATCTATTAAATATAAATTTTTATGATAATATTTGAATAAAAATTTTAAAAAATACAAAAAATATAAAATAAAATTTAATTTCTAAACTTTTTTTATTTTTTTAAATATAGTCATTCATAAAATTATCAAATTTTAATAATAATAAATTTATGAACATCACCAACATTATAAAAATATTAACAGAGCATATGACATTTTATTGTTTAATGTAAGACCCGGTTAATTAACGGCTAATTAACCCATAAATGAGAATTTATTCTAGAAAGCCCAAAATGTGATTTTTATGGCTAAATGTGATAGAGGAGATTGAGACCAGAATTTCGGTACTAATTTATAGAATTCGGACCAAGATTGGACCGAACGGGTTAAACCAGGCCAACCGGACCCAAAGTGGGCCCTTGACCCAACTAAATTAAACCAAAATCCTAGTTTTCAGCACTCTCTCTCCTCACAACACTCAAACTCACGCTGAAATGGAGGCCATGGAGGGAAGAACACTCTCTCAAGTTCTTTCTCTCACTTGATTTTCAAACCACCATAACTTTTGATCTAGAGCTCCGATTGTCGCACCGTTTGCGGCCACGCGTTCACCGCGGAGAGCTCTACAAAATTCATACAATCAATCTTGAGTTAAGCCACGTTTTGCTCTTCGAATTTCTAGCCTTGATTTCGAGTTTCATGAGCTAAAATGTTGAGATTTTGGGCTCTTTGATGTTATAGGACCCAACTCTCTTGAAGGAGAAGGTTAATCTTGTCGCCTTGGACCTTGGGTGTGGTAAAATTCTCAATCCTAGTGTAATTTGTTGTTCTATGATGTTTGGGTATTGAGATGTTGTGTATGGGTATGATGATTGTGGCTTAGGTTGTGTATGTGTGAATGTTAGAGCTTGATTGGTGATATTGAAAAGTTTGAAAAGGGTTTGGTAGTGAAAAATCTGTTCTTGGAAGTGTTGAGGCCTTGAGAGCTTGAGGAAAAGTGGTTTGGAAGTGCTCCGGTTGAGCTTGGAAAATCGGCTAAGGTATGGTCTCGGTTTTTCGTATCTAATATGTAATGTGGTAGGAAATACTTAGGATAGAGGCCCTAAGATATGCATTGAATTGTTGATATTGTTGAATGGTTGATATATATGATGTGGTCATATATGTGATGATGATTATTGATGCCTTGATGGTATGATGTATGAGAAATATGCATGTTATGATATATGTTTAATGATTAATTATGGTTGAATTGTGGGTGGAACCATGTTGATGGTGAGTATAATATTGATTATGTACAATGATGGTTAATTGGAATTGGTGTTGTTGAAAATTGGCATGAGGAATAGTATATGATATGTCAATGTGTTTGAGTTTGAGCCACTTGGGTGAAGTGGGTTAAAATGATGGGATAGTGATTTTGGTGAATTATGGTAAAGTGTCAACGTGTGAGTTGAGGAGGCTTGATGTTGAATTTGATATATTTTGATTGATTTCAAAGAAAGGGATGAAATTGGCATGTTTTGATTGATTTTGAAAAGAGTTGAAAATTGCTTGTTTTGAAAATAGCACTTTGTGGTTTTGTATGAAAAATATGGTTTTTGGGCATACTTTGACGGGACGTAACTTGGACTACGGATCTCTGTTTTGTACCAAATCTATTTAGAAATGAAATTGGATCCGGGATGTCCATGCCGTTCGAAGAACGGGTGAAAAACGATATAAAATGAGAAAGTTATGTCCGTTGGAAGATTGGGGGTTGAATCTGTGAATTCTGCAGCTTTTAACTTAGAAAATTTTTAGCAGGATGACTCCCCACGCGTAGGCGCACTTGACGCGTACGCGCCGTTCTTCTTGAAAATGCCATCCACGCATGCGCGTGGTGTGCGGGGGCGCGCCGATGTGCTGCACCCAATGCCTAGCCATTTTTCAGAGAGTTGTGCTAGTCTTGTGTCTGGGGCACGAGAGCACCCACGCGTACGCGTGGCTGACGCATGCGCGTCGCTTGGCTATTTTTCAATCCACGCGTTAGCGTGCATGACGCATACGCGTCGATGAGTTTCGTGGCCATCCATGCGTGCACGTGGAGTGTGCGTACGCGTGGCCCTGTTTTCATCCCAAAGTTGATTTTTGAGTTTTAAAAGCCAAATCTCATACTTTTAAGCCTCCGATCTCACCATTTATGTCTTAAATCATTATGATATGCCTAGCAATGAGAAAATGAGCTAGGGGATGTGGTACCTTGCGAGTGAAGCAAGGGAAAAATGAATGATCAATGAGGATCAAGCATGACTATGTGAGATGTGGAGGATGGCGATGGAAGTGCTTGTTATGCCATGGGCCGAAGGGCCGTAATTGTTGATGAATTGGCTGGTTATGGATTTAACCGTGAGCCGGATGGCTAGATTATTGCCGTGTTACGGCGGAGCCATGATTATGGCTAAGTATAAATGCATATATGCTGTTGAATGAATTGTGAATGTTGCACTTCCACTGTTGGAGATGAGAGTTTCCCTGGGAGGAAGCAGTGGCTAGCCACCACATTCTCTAGGTTGAGACTCGAAGCTCTTCTGACCCTATGTCGTAAGTGTGGCCGGGCACTGTGAAAGACCCGAATGAGCTCGCCCCCGTAAATATTCACCAGTGAGGGTGATGGATATGGATCATGATTATGATCAAGTTTATGATGAGTATAACTCGAGTTGGGGATGCGCGACAGAGGGACAGTCCAATGGCTAGCTACCAGGACTTGTCGGGTTGGCTCTATAACCGACAGATGATATCATCAGCCACTAGGGACAGGCATTCATCATATGCATATTATGTGAATTGATTGAGATTGCCTATTTGACTGCATATTACCTGCTACTTGTCTAAATACCTTACTTGTTTCTATTTGTATATGTCTTGTTTGATATAACTGTGTTTGTTACCTTATACTCCTGTTGGTGGTTGGGAGGTATGAAGGAATTGGAAAGGGAAGTATTATTTATTTAGACTGAAAAATCTTTAGTTAGATGCCCTTTTTGGTTTAGCTTGTTTATAAGCTTTGAATTATCTGGAGGAAGTTCTAGGATTGCCTTCGGCTTTCCTATATTATTATGTATTATATATGTGGAAGCTGTTACCATGCTGGGGACCTTTGGTTCTCACCCATGCGGATTTTGTGATTTTCAGATGCAGGACGTGAGGTTTTCCACTGAGACATGCTGGAGACTTCTAGATTTGCGAAGATCCTTTGTTCTCGGGACTATGTTTTGGTCTATATGTTTTGCTTAGATACTTTTATCTCCATTAAATAATATAAACTGTGATGATTCCTTTTATGGGAGATTTTGGAGAATAGGTTTCTGTATTTGTGTCCCTTTGGATTTCCTTTGGGGTTTTCCTTATTTTATCATATGTATATATTGCTATGCTCAAATCGGTTATCTTTGTAGCCGGATTTTGAGTCTTGATATTCCTGTTTTTGACACTCCTTTGTATATATATAATCTCGCGTTGGTTTATCTCTTGTTCGTTACATTATCGATCGAAGTGTTGCGCTTTCGAGTTGCGATTTTTGTTTACCCCTTTTTCTACAAAGGCTCCTAATTATAATCAATCATTCATACTACTATACATACTAAATTTTTATTTTAGAGGTTGCAATACCTTGCCATCTCTGAATTATGACTTAAGCATAAGACTCTATATGGTATGGTGTTACATTTAACAAAATATAGTAACTTGCCTGGTGAGAAGACCCGCTAAGACTATTATATGATTGATGAGGATGGACACCCTCCATTTCAAAATACAACACTTGAATTACTTAAAAAACATTACTGAAAGTTATTATAAAAATGCTACAAGACCTAGATATTTCAAAATAGAAAAATCTGTGTGAGTACCTGAGATCGACGGCCACCTACTTGACTGCCTTTCGTGCTTAGAAAAGTGAGGACTTGGGAATGCGCACAAAATACAGCAGTTATGAGAGGAAGAGGTGCTTAAAAGAGCGAGGACTTGGAAGTACTCACAAAATACAGCAGCTATGAGAGGAAGATGTGCTTAGAAGAGTGAGGATTTGAGAGAAAGAGATGCTTAGAAGAATGAGGACTTAGGAGTGCTCACAAAATGCAGCAGCTATGAGAGGAAGAGGTGCTTAAAAGATTTGGGAGTCCTCACAAAATGCAGCAGCTATGAGAGGAAGAGTAATCGTATGAAAGAAATGAGAAAATGAGTAATGTAATATGGAACCAAATTAAATACATATATAATATGTTTGGAGCAAAATAAAAAAGTTACTGCATGGTGGTAGCATGGTGGCATGGTGGTGGAAAGTGATATGGTAATGCCACTTATGCGTGAGAACGTATTGCTAATGATCCCTTAGTACCTTTATTTTTTTAATGGTTATTTTTTTACATATGAAAAAGGATTATGGTAATATATACATTAAACACTAAACAGTCATAATAATAATAAATA
>NC_029777.3:8903866-8906069 GCF_000817695.3 Arachis duranensis | reverse complement strand
TAAAAATAATAATTAAATAATATTTAAAATATAAAATAATATTTAAATGATTTAAAAATATAAAAAAAGAATTTATAAATATTATATTTTTTGTAAGTTATAAAAAAATTCATATTTGAAAAATGACTTATCTATTAAATATAAATTTTTATGACAATATTTGAATAAATATTTTAAAAAATACAAAAAAATACAAAACAAAATTTAATTTCTAAATTTTTTTATTTTTTTAAATATAGTCATTCATAAAATTATCAAATTTTAATAATAATAAATTTATGAACGTCACCAACATTATAAAAATATTAACAGAGCAGATGACTTTTTATTGTTTAACAAAATATAGTAACCCGCTAAGACTATTATCTGATTGATGAGGATGGATGCCCTCCATTTCAAAATACAACACCTGAATTACTTAAAAAATATTACTGAAAGTTATTATAAAAATGCTACAAGGCCTAGATCGACGGCCACCTACTTGGCTGCCTTTCGTGCTTAGAAGAGTAAGAACTTGGGAATGCGCACAAAATACAGCAGCTATGAGAAGAAGAGGTGCTTAGAAGAGTGAGGACTTGGAAGTGCTCACAAAATGCAGCAGCTATGAGAGGAAGATGTGCTTAGAAGAGTGAAGACTTGAGAGAAAGAGGTGCTTAGAAGAGTGAGGTCTTAGGAGTACAGTGCTCACAAAATGCAGTAGCTATGAGAGGAAGAGGTGCTTAAAAGACTTGGGAGTGCTCACAAAATGCAGCAACTATGAGAGGAAGAATAATCGTATAAGAGAAATGAGAAAATGAGTAATGTAATATGGAACCAAATTAAATACATATATAATATGTTTGGAGCAAAATGAAAAAGTTACTACATGGTGACAGCATAGTGGCGTAGTGGTGGAAAGTGACATGATTATGCCACTTATGCGTGAGAACGTATTGCTAATGATCCCTTAGTACCTTATGTACCATTATTTTTTTAATGGTTATTTTTTTTACATATAAAAAAAATTATGGTAATATATACATTAACACTGAACAGTCATAACAATAATAAATATATAGTCTCATGTAATAATAATAATAATAATAATAATACTAATAATAATAGCACGACGAGATTGCACACAACAATATTACATAATAATAGCAGTAGTATTTAATAATAGTAACTACATCTAATAATAATAATAATAATAATAATAATAATAATAATAATAATAACCTGTTTTTTTTTTCATTTTTAGCATTATAGGACTGTAAATCTACAACTCTATAATTTTACATAATACATCATGATATAATATGTGTGAATAACGTTATTTTTTTATTAATAAATTATGTTTTGACAAATGTAATTACTAGCATTATTTCTTTTTTTTTTTAATTATTTGCAAATATAATTACTATTGGCAAGCTTATTTCTTCAACAAAAGCTTATTTATAATTTTTTTATTTAATATACAAATACTTGAAAATTATATATATTATCAGTTAATTTGAAGTTATATTTCAACATCTAATTAAGCTCTTTGTTTTGAATTTTTTAATATATTTTATATACAAAAATCTTGCTCTTAATACAATAAACCAATTTTATCTGAACTTTAGTTAATATATATTCCAACATCAAATCGAACAACTTTTTAATTTTTAGAAAAAATATAATATCATTTTGAATTACAAATAAAAAAATTAATTTCTCAAAATTATTTTCCACCGATACTACACTAAGTAAGTTTCTTTATTAATTTAAATTTATATTAAATATAAATATTTTATATATATAATAAATTTTAATTTAGTTCGAATCAAATAACATCAATTATAAGGAGATATTGATGTAGGTTTTTTTTCATTAAAAAACTTCTTATACAATAGTGCATTATTATTTGAAATGAATAATACCTATATACACATATTTCTTATACAATAGTGCATTTTATATACCATTTTCAAATGAATAATACTTATATACATATAAAATCGAGCTAGTTTACCAATTAATAACCTCAAACTCGATTAGATGGAAGAAGAGTCTTAATTAGCTCTTTTGGAGCAAAATAAAAAAAGTGTAGCGTGGTAGAGTAGTGGAGTAGTGGTGAGAAATCAGAATTGTAATATAGTTATCTATTATGTACTTTATGTACAATTCGTCACAGTGCATTATTTTTTTAGTGGTTATTTTTTTACACATGAAAATAGATTAT
>NC_029777.3:8893735-8902688 GCF_000817695.3 Arachis duranensis | reverse complement strand
AATACAAAAAAAATACAAAATAAAATTTAATTTCTAAACTTTTTTTTATTTTTTTTAAATATAGTCATTCATAAAATTATCAAATTTTAATAATAATAAATTTATGAACGTCACCAACATTATAAAAATATTAGCAGAGCATATGGCTTTTTATTGTTTAACAAAATATAGTAACTTGCCTGGTGAGAAGACCCGCTAAGAGAAGACCCGCTAAGACTATTATCTGATTGATGAGGATGGACGCCCTTCATTTCAAAATACAACACCTGAATTACTTAAAAAACATTACTAAAAGTTATTATAAAAATGCTACAAGGCCTAGATATTTCAAAATAGAAAAATCTGTGTGAGTACTTGAGATTGACGGTCACCTACTTGGCTGCCTTTCGTGCTTAGAAGAATGAGGACTTGGGAATGCGCACAAAATGCAGCAGCTATGAGAGGAAGATGTGCTTAGAAGAGTGAGGACTCTTTCGTACTTAAAAGAGTGAGGACTTGGAAGTGTTCACAAAATGCAGCAGCTATGAGAGGAAGAGGTGCTTAGAAGAGTGAGGACTTGAGAGGAAGAGGTGCTTAGAAGAGTGAGGACTTAGGAGTGCTCACAAAATGCAGCAGCTATGAGAGGAAGAGGTGCTTAGAAGACTTGGGAGTGCTCACAAATGCAGCAGCTATGAGAGGAAGAGTAATCGTACCAGAGAAATGAGAAAATGAGTAATGTAATATGGAACCAAATTAAATACATATATAATATGTTTAGAGCAAAATAAAAAAGTTGATGCATGGTTGTAGCATGGTGGCATGGTGGTGGAAAGTGATATGGTTATGCCACTTATGCGTGAGAACGTATTGTTAATGATCCCTTAGTACCTTGTGTACCATTATTTTTTTAATGGCTATTTTTTTACATATGAAAAAAGATTATGGTAATATAAAAAAAATGAAAATATATTGAAACCAACATACGGAAAGAAATGTTCTGTTTTCCCTGTTGAGTTTGTTGGTGAGTATTTTGTTAATTGGTATTTCGGATTGGTGCTTGCATACACATTTTATCAAATGATTTCAATGGCTATGAATTGGCATATATGTTTGGTATAGGTTGTGGAGGAGGAGTTAGTTTGCTGGAAATGATAGCTTGAAAAGTACGATAGAAATAGAATATATTCAATTCTGTATTCTATAGACCCCTTTCTGAGGATATATTTAAAACTTACAAGCAGCAGAAATTCTACCAAGAAGTGTTTTTTTAAATAAAAGAAATTATATAAATAAAGCTTAAAACCAAAAGACAGATGAACATTTAACTCTCATAGAAATCATGCTTGGTCTTTGCCAATTGCGCCATGTATTTAACTTGTATACTTGTCAACCAAACCGATGTCTTTGGCACACATTGTTACTGAATAATGAATGATGAATATTTCATTAACTTATGTCACATTGCTCTGGATCTTTCTTTCTTCTTATACTCTCTCTCTTCACATGAAGTCTCAGGGAATATTGCTCTGCCTCTTTGCTTGGTAATATGACTATGATCAATCATCTTTGTAGTTTAGGGAATTTTTTTATCTTAATTTTTAAGGTTAAATAGGCATATTTTGAAGGATAGCAAAGCCATCCTTCTTTTTCGGGTATTGATATCAAAGTCATCTTTATCCAATTAGTTTTCCTTTTGGATTAACAAATTAATTGAGAAGACAAAAAGATGGAAGGAGATTCAGTGAAGTTAATAGGATTTTGGGGTAGTCCAGCTGTTCTAAGAGTGAAGTGGGCACTAGCAGTTAAAGGAATAGAGTGCCAATATGTGGAAGAAGATCTCAGCAACAAGAGTGACATGCTCCTTAAATACAACCCTGTCTACAAAAAGGTACCTGTTCTTGTGCACCAGGGTAAGCCCCTTGCTGAATCACTGCTCATTCTTGATTATATTGACGAGACTTGGAAGCAAAACCCTCCGCCTTTTTCTTGAGAATTTAGTTCATTATGCTTCTATTATGTATCATATATTACTATCTAATTGAAATATACCTATATTATGTATCATATATTACTATTTAATTTAATAATCAAATGTGTCACATGACACTCTTATTAAAATTTTACAAAAAATATTTTTTTCCAAAGTTACTAAACTCTCTTTCTGAATTCTCTCATCTACGGATCTACCTCTCTCAATTTTTCTACTTTTCTCTACTATTTTTACTCTATATTAATTTATATTTTATATTAGTAATTTGACAAATCAAAATATATCATCCAATATTTTTTATTATAATTAAAATAAAAAATAAAATTTTTTCTTCCAAAATTAATAAACTCTCACTCTCACTCTTCATCCTTATCTTTCTCTCTCTCTTTTCTCTCATTCTTTGTTTTCTCTACCTTTCTATTCTACAGAAAATAAAATTAACAAAATAATAAAATTCAAATAAAAAATATTATTATTATATACATATTTTTTTAGTTTTTTATTTAGTTTTAAATTTTTACCGCTTATCTTTCTAATCTATATTTTCATTTCTCTTCTTTCAAATATTTATTACATATAATTTGAAGAGAATATTAATGTTATAATTAAAAATTAAAATCAAGATTTAATTGTTTTAAAAAATTAATATTGAGTTAATTTTATAACTATCAGTATATTTTTTTATACTAATATCTAATTATATTTTTATATACATAGTGAGAAAAAATATTATTTTTAAATAACAAGTATAAAAATTAATTATTTCTATTTGTGTAACAGGCTTAACACCTAATTAAATGTAAAAGTATACACGTTAAATTATTTCAAATTTTAAATCACGAATGTTAAAATTAATTATTAATAAAAAATTAGACTTTTTCATATAAAAATAATAACTAAATTTTTTATTATTTAATTTTTTATCTATAGATACTTTGGTCTTCTTAACCAAAAACTTTTGTCAACCTATGACTTTTTTTTGTAAAAGTAGTTTAATTTTATAAATTTTTTTCCATACATAATTTATAGTGGACTGTAATTTTAAAAAATGAATATTTTCATAATATTATTACAGTTAAAAATATTAGTTGATAACTAATGTTTAAAATTTTTCAAAAATATGATTGAAAGAGAATAAAGTATCAACTGAAATATCACCTTTGGTTTTTGTTAAAAAATTAGGAACAAAAGAAATTACACATTTTTCACACTGAAATTGATAAATCAGTTATTAGAAAATTTATCTTAAAAAATAAAATAAAATTAAATTTTTTTAAGATTGTTTAGATTCACTTTGAGCTCTTTTTATTACCGTCACTCTGTCAGTTGTCTATAGGAAAGAAGGGAAGGGGGGTCAAGTTAGTATCAATATTTTTACATCATAAACAAATATAAACTTTTTATATTGTAGACATTGAAAGTGAAAAAAAAAATTAAGACCTTCCCATAATCCTTAGATCCAACTTTGGTGCGATACCCTTCACATATAAGGTCCTTGTTTTACAGATACTTTTTTTAGAGTTTTTACTTTCTCTTCTGTTACGGATCCGACCCATGGATCCTACGCCCGGAATGGTCTTTGAAACCGGTTACCCGGGTCCGACCCACTTCGCCCTTCTAGAAGGCCCATAACCGGCCCTCTAGAACTCCTAACCAACTTTTGAATTCAAACGTCTCCCTTATCTTAGCCAAACAAGATAAGATAAGATAACTACCATCACCTATAAATAGAGGACCCAGGTCCCTCCAGGTATTCATTCATTCCTCATACCTTACACCTCTTAGATCTATTCTGACTTGAGCGTCGGAGTGTCTTTGCAGGTACCTCCCCTCCTCTTCATCTGGACAATCCAACATCCGACTCGACCCGCAGGTTCCCGATCCTCCTCCTAGATCGTATCAGAAACATTCTGTACATTGGCGCCGTCTGTGGGGACCTGCGACAGTCAAAACAGATGGAGGGTATCTTGGACGAAAATCCATCAAGCCAAGACGACTCCAGACCACGTCATCCGACCCCAGAGCAACAGGAGGTCATGAACCAAGCCCGGATAGCCAGCACCATCCACCGCACAAACGAGCACATGATCGCAGATCCACAACACCCCGAGAAAGCAAGGGACAAAGCGACACAGATCATTCAGGATCTCTGCCTCCGAGTCCAGGAACTTGAAGGTAAACTGACCGACAAAGGAAAATACGCCAACGAACACGGAAGCCAGGCAACGTCCAGGCCACGGTCCTACCGCGGAAGGTCGCCAACCCGGCAACACGATAGAAGAGATGATCGTAGCACCTCACGCAACCACCGACACGAGAAATCGCCAGAGCGGCGACACAGCAAAAAACATCACCGCAGCGCATCCCACGATCTGAGCCGTCAGCACGATTCGGACGAAGACCCGAGACGACGACACACCAAGCGCACAAGAAACGACCACATCATAATGGGAGCCACGCCCTTCACAGAAAGAATCTTAAGAGCGAAACTCCCCAGAGGCTTCGACAAACCCACCGACATGAAGTACGACGGAACTAAAGACCCTCAAGAACACCTAACGGCCTTCGAGGCCAGAATGAACTTAGAAGGAGCATCCAACGCGGTCCGATGCAGAGCCTTCCCAGTAACCCTTGCCGGACCAGCGATCAAATGGTTCAACGCCCTCCCAAACGGATCCATAACCAGCTTCCACGACATCACAAGAAAATTCATGGCCCAATTCACAACCCGAATCACCAAGGCCAAACACCCCATCAGCTTGCTAGGGGTCACACAGAAGCAAGAAGAATCTACAAGAAAATACCTCGACCGCTTCAACGATGAATGCCTGACGGTCGACGGACTCACGGACTCCGTCGCCAGCCTCTGCCTAACTAACGGGCTCATGAATGAAGACTTTCGCAAACACCTCACCACTAAACCAGTATGGACCATGCACGAAATCCAGAACGTCGCCAAAGACTACATCAACGACGAGGAAGTCAGCCAGGTCATCGCTGCCAACAAACGGCAGCACGTCGCTACCCAACACGGCAACCCGACTCCGCGTCATAACCCACCACCCAAAGAGAACCAACGAGACCACCTTAGACCAACCAACCGACCACCAAGAATAGGAAAATTCTCCAATTACACCCCCCTAACAGCACCAATTACCGAGATATACCACCAAATAGCAGATCGAGGCGTCATCCCCAAAGCCCGACCACTCAAGGAAAGGACAGGAGGAAACAAAGCCCTCTACTGCGACTACCACCGAGGATACGGCCACAAAACACAAGATTGTTTTGACCTTAAAGACGCTCTCGAACAGGCCATACGAGACGGCAAACTCCCAGAGTTCGTCAAATTCATCAGAGAACCAAGGCGCGCCGACAGAGACAAGTCGCCAGAAAGAGAAGGACGCAACCCGAGAACTCAAAAACCGCCCCCCAGGGAAAACCCCGAAGAGGATCCGACCATCATAGTGAACGTCATCACGGGCAAGGACGTATCGAATAAGTCAAAACTAACAATGAAAAAAGACCTCAAAATAATGGCCGTCAGGCACCACGACCCAGTCACCATAGCCGACAGCACGATAACTTTCTTGCCGGAGGACTGCCAACACGGCACCTCGGCCGAAGACGCCCCCTTCGTCATATCAGCCCGAATCGGAACAGGGCTAGTAAGAAGAATACTGGTGGACACTGGCGCCGACTCCAACATCCTCTTCCGAGGAGCTTTCGACAAACTCGGGCTCCGCAACGACAACCTCCAAACACACCGCCACGGCGTCACGGGCCTCAGAGACAACTTCCTCAAACCAGACGGCTCGGTTACCCTTCCCATCACCATAGGGACAAGCAATAAGAGAAAGACGATCTTATCCGAATTCGTAGTCCTAAAAGACTCCACAGCCTATAACGTCATTCTCGGGAGAAAAACGATCAACGACTTCTCTGCAGTCATCTTCACCAAATACCTCCTCATGAAGTTCAGGGCCGACGACGGCACCATCGGAACCATTCACGGAGACCGAGAAGTCGCAGCCGAATGCGACAACAATAGCTTAGCCCTAAGGAAAAAATCCCGGGACGCAGCCGGAATATTCCTTGCCGACCTAGATGCACGACTAGACGGCCAACCTAGACCGGAACCAGAAGGAGACATGGAAAAGCTACAGATAGGGCCAACCAAAGAAGAATACACTTTCATCAACAGAAACCTCCCATACGACCTCAAAGAAGAACTCTCCCAACTCTTGAAACAAAACAGAGACCTGTTCGCATTTACACCAGCCGATATGCCGGGAATAAGCCCCGACCTAATGTCTCACCATCTGGCAGTAGACCCCCTAGCCAAACCAGTGGCTCAAAGAAGACGGAAAATGTCACCAGACCGAGCCGCCGAGGTCCGAAAACAAGTGAAAGCCCTACTCGAAGCCAACTTCATCCGAGAACTCCCTTATACGACCTGGCTAGCCAACGTCGTACTGGTAAGAAAATCTAACGGGAAATGGCGAATGTGCGTCGACTACACAGATCTCAACAAAGCATGCCCGAAGGATGCCTTCCCCCTACCAAACATTGACGGGCTAGTGGATGCAGCATCCGGCCACCGATACCTCAGCTTCATGGACGCATATTCCGGCTACAACCAGATCCCGATGCACCGACCAGACGAAGAAAAAACCGAAAACACCAAATGCGACTCAACCCAACAAAATGCGCCTTCGGAATGGAAGCAGGAAAATTCCTCGGCTTCATGATCACGCAACGCGGAGTTGAGGCAAACCCAGAGAAATGTCGTGCCGTCCTTGAGATGACAAGTCCCAAAAACCTCAAAGAAATCCAAAAACTCACCGGCCGACTAACCGCGCTATCCCGGTTCCTCGGGGCATCGGCCCAAAAGGCAATCCCTTTTTTCAAACTTATGAAAAAAGGAACCCCCTTCAAATGGGAGATAGAATGCGAAGAAGCTTTCCAACACTTCAAAAGGGTCCTAGCGGAACCTCCAATCCTCGCAAAACCCCAAACAGGGGAAACACTATACCTGTACCTCTCCATAACGGAAGAAGCAATCGCAGCAGCACTCGTCCGGGAAAACGAGAAAAAGGAACAAAAACCCATATACTTCATAAGCAAGGTCCTACAGGACACAGAAGCTCGCTATTCACGCTTAGAAAAGCTAGCTTTCGCACTTCTCTCGGCATCCCGACGGCTACGACAATACTTCCAAGCTCACCCCATAACGGTCCGAACCGACCAAGCGGTCAAACAAGTATTACAAAAACCCGACCTAGCAGGAAGAATGCTAGCATGGTCCATCGAGTTATCCCAATTCCAGATCAGGTTCGAACCCCGAAACGCCATCAAAGCGTAGGCCTTGACCGACTTCATCGCTGAAATGACTCCGATCAAACTCACCTCCGAACCATGGAAACTGCACGTCGACGGCTCATCAAACTCCACTCACGGAGGCGCCGGAATTATACTCGAAAACCAAAACGGGATCATAATTGAACAATCAATAAGATACGACTTTCCAGTATCAAATAACCAAGCAGAATACGAGGCCCTCTTAGCAGGCCTAAACCTAGCCCGGGAAGTCGACGCCAAGGTACTCGAAGTAAATACCGATTCCCAGGTAGTGTGCTCCCAAATCAACTGGAGCTACCAAACCCGGGATCCCTTACTCCAACAATACCTCAATAAAGTGAGTGAATTAAAAGAAGGATTCGAAAACGTCACCATACAACATGTCCCCAGGGAACGAAACGCCAGGGCGGACCTACTCTCCAAGCTAGCCAGTACAAAGTCGGGACACGGCAACAGATCACTAATCCAGGAGGTCGTTAAGTCGCCTTCCGTATCGACAATAATCAACGCACATCTAACATCTTCAAACCGGGAGTCTTGGACATACCCTATCCTACAATACCTCCTCGACGGAACCCTACCACCAGACCCGAAAGAGGAAAGGCGAATAAAAAGAGAAGCCGCCAACTACACCATCATAGCAGGACAACTATACAAACGCGGATTCTCGCAACCCCTACTCAAATGTGTCGAACCCGGGGACACGGAGTACATACTCCGTGAGATCCACGAAGGCTGCTGCGGTCACCACATCGGAGGAAAAACGCTAGCCCAAAAAATCATCAGGGCTGGCTACTTCTGGCCCACAATCATTCGAGACTCCATACAGTTAACAAAAAGCTGCGACAAATGTCAAAGGCATGCCAATATCCACCAAGCCGCCCCACACCAACTCAGCATTATATCGGCAGAACGGCCGTTCGGCAGTTGGGGAATCGACCTCGTCGGGCCCTTCCCCACAGCACCCGGCCAACTCAGGTATCTCGTCGTCGCCATAGACTACTACACCAAATGGATTGAAGCCGAGCCCCTGGCCTCCATAACGGCGACCCAATGTCGAAAATTCGTCTGGCGACAGATCATTACCCGATTCGGAATCCCCGAAGTCATCATCTCAGACAACGGAACCCAGTTCACCGACAAAAATTTCAGAGAACTCCTAGAAGGATTGCGCATATCCCATCGCTTCAGCTCGGTAGAACATCCCTAAACAAACGGACAGGTGGAATCCGCCAACAAAATAATCGTTAAAGGACTCAAGAAACGACTCGACGAAGCCAAAGGACTATGGGCAGATGAGTTGGGATCAGTCCTATGGTCGTACCGAACAACACCCCAAACGAGCACGGGAGAAACGCCCTTCCGATTAACATACGGCGTAGAAGCAGTCATCCCAGTGGAAATCAGGGACCCCAGCCCCAGGAAAACGGTTGGAGGTAACGACGAAGAAGCAGAACGAGACCTCATGGACGAAGAAAGAAGCATAGCTCACGTCAAAGAGTTAGCACTCAAACAAAGAATCAGCCTAAGATACAATCACGGCGTTATCCGACGAGAATTTGCGGGCAACGACCTCGTCCTACGACGAAACGATATCGGCCCCCCGACCCCAGGAGAAGGAAA
>NC_029777.3:8868583-8893455 GCF_000817695.3 Arachis duranensis | reverse complement strand
CGAGGCCCAACCATTCAAATAAATTTTTTACAAGTTATTTCCACTTCATCTCCATTACAAGTCATTACTGTTTCTCAAACATGGAACAAAGACACGGCCATCACTGGAGGACTGATCACCCCCCAGGCCGAACACACGGATATCCGAAAAACTGACCAAACGAACGGTTACGATAAAACAAACGCTCAAATATGCAAAAAGGCCCGAACGGCCAAATAAACGCCACAAAATGGATCATACAAAGACCCAAAAACGGCCGAAAATACCATTAACAAAGTTACGGCCCTTGAGCCACTAGAAATATTCAAAAAACAAACAAAGTTCAAAACTAATTACAGAAAAACTACTCAATGTCGACAATCCGACCATCACGGACGGTCTTAAACGCTCCCATCACGGACACGTCCACGCCAGGGGCCAACACCAGAACCTGCGCCTTCATCGTCTCCTCGGTAGCAACGATGGCATCCCTAGCATCAGCCAACAGAGCCGTCTTCTCCTTCTTCAGAGCTTCAACCTCAGCCTTCAGAGTTTCCGACTCGGCGAGAAGCACGGCAGCTTGAGAACTCGCATCTGAAGAACGCGTCCGCTCCTCCGCCAATTGAGAAAGAAGCGAAGTCTCAACGCCGGCAAGTCGGAGAATCTCCGCCCCGGCATCCTCTGAAGACTTCACCGCTTTCTCCTTTGCAGTATTGGCGGCCTCAAGCTCCTCCTTCAACTTAGTCACATCAGCCTGAGCCTGCCGAAGCTTCTTTTCCAACAAACCCACTTGGGCCATCACGGGCTCAGCCTTCCGAACAACCACGGCAGAGCGAAGAAGGGCACGGTAAACCGACTTAGCCTGGAACGAGACGTCACAGCCATCAAAAAACGACTCCGTTCCAGGCATCAAGTGCTGATCAATAAAACCCGTAGCATCGAAGCGTCGGTCCATCACACTAGGAACCAAACCCTCCTCCTCAAAGGTCTCACTACCCGGCTCCTCAGGTCTACTCCTCTTCCGAGAAGCCTCGGCAGCCGTCATCACAACGACCTCAGGCGAGCCGGGAGGAACTTCAACGCCAGTAGGCGCCCCCGAAGGAACCACCCCCTGAGAAATAGCCTGAGAATCCACGGCCGGAGTCGAAACAGGAGTAGATGGAGACGACGACCCCTCCTCCCGAACCAACGCTGCCTTCAACCTTGCCAAAGAAGTTAGCCCGCCAGCCATCTCAACTAAAAGAAAAACAAGAGAGGAGTTAAAAAAAAAAAAGAAAGGAACACACCAATATATGTCCGACAAGCCTCAGGATCCCCCATAACGTCTCGAGGATTCAACGGACGTTCGCCAAACAAATGCCACAAAACGCTGGCAATATCCTTATCCTCCCGAGACAAATCATCATAGGAGATCTTAGTCAGAACCGACGGCCCGGCACCAAAATTCCAGTACGTCGGAAACCGGCGCTCGCCCTCCAAAGTAAGCCAAAACGGGTGGTGCCCCCGAACGGGACGCACCTTAAAGTACTCCCATTTAAATCCATGAAATGAATCCTCAAACAACCCAAAAATCCGACGATGAGGCTGAGCACGGAAAGACATATATCCTTTCTTGTGCTTCCCCTCCTTAGTCAGAAGAGTGCACAAGAAAAGAAAAAGAAAAACAGGAACCGAAGCCGGAAGATCGAGATACTGGCACACCAACTCAAAATACCGAACGGCTGCCCAGCTATTCGGGTGAAGCTGAGACGGTGCTACGGAGCACCGACTAAGTAAACCCTGGACAAACGGTGAGAATGGGAACCGCACACCAAGCCGAGTAAACATGGATTCATAAACCCACATCCAGTCCGGCACGGTGGGTGAACGGAGGTTCAAATAGCAAACGCGCTCGTCGGCATCAGGGAGCACGAGCTCGTATCGCCCCTCCTCTTCACCACCACCACAAATTGCCCCCTGGTCGCGGAGCCGTTGGAGATCACCCTCCGTCATCCGCGACGGAACACCCCATACATCGCTGGTCACCCAACCATAGCGATTGGGAACGCCCCTGGAAGGGGCTACTGGGGCACCCACACTCTCATTTCTCCGACGCTGCATACCTAAAACAGGGAGGAGCACCACCATCAGCCTACCAACTCTACACAGTAACAAAGACAAAAACCTAAACACCACTACCAAACCCAAACGCCGTGACCCACCACTACAATCAAGGTAAAAAACGGAGGTGCTCAGCCCCCTCCCCAAACTCAACAAAAACACCAAACATAGCAAACAAACAAAAAAAGGAAACAGGCAGAACAAACGCATGGCAAAAACAGAACAGGCATGCACAAACAAATATGAAAGAAAAAGGCAAAAAATACCAACCTGGTAAATTAGAAGGAAGCTTGAAGAAAAACAGAAAGAAGCGGAGCGGCACCAGAAAGCAAAACCACCGAGGAGTTTTTTCAGAAAATGAAGAGTTCCTTTTGAAAAAGAAAAAACGGACGAGGGAAATAAAACCAAAGCAAAACGGTTTCAAAAGAAAAGCAAAAAAGACACAACTAACCCTAGGCACAATGAAGACTCACGGGGGCAAAAAAGAGAAAATCCCCCCCCACAATAAATGCCCCCTCGGAAAAGCAAACTAATAAATCACGCCTCAAAGGACGCAACGGGCGCAGCAGGCACGGAAAGGTCACGTCAAGACCAAAATACGGTCAGAACGAATCTCTTACCAAACGAAATCGAGAAACCGACCTCGTCACCAAACGAACACTCGACAAAGCACTGGAGACACAATGAAAAACGTCTCACCTCCTAGCGACAAACCGACCTTGCTCGCTCTCCCGCTACGGGGGCAACTGTTACGGATCCGACCCATGGATCCTACGCCCGGAATGGTCTTCGAAACCGGTTACCCGGGTCCGACCCACTTTGCCCTTCTAGAAGGCCCGGAACCGGCCCTCTAGAGCTCCTAACCAACTTTTGAATTCAAACGTCTCCCTTATCTTAGCCAAACAAGATAAGATAAGATAACTACCATCACCTATAAATAGAGGACCCAGGTCCCTCCAGGTATTCATTCATTCCTCATACCTTACACCTCTTAGATCTATTCTGACTTGAGCGTCGGAGTGTCTTTGCAGGTACCTCCCCTCCTCTCCATCTGGACAATCCAACATCCGACTCGACCCGCAGGTTCCCGATCCTCCTCCTAGATCGTATCAGAAACATTCTGTACATCTTCCTTCTAAGAAAGAAGAGCTCTTGCTTGTGTTTTATTAATGGATAATTTAGATATACATAGAAATATATCTAAATTATCCATTAATACTAATTTAATAAATCATTTGCAATTTCACATGTATTTTGAATTAGTTCATATTTATATGTGTGTAAATGTGTAATATAATATCTAAAATTAAAAGCTATTCATTCTATTCAATAAAAAGAATTTTAATACAAGTGTTAGATGACTTAGATCCAAAATAATAAATAAATAAATTTAAGTTAGTTAAAAGATAACTCATTTATTTATTTAAATAAATATTGAATCTTTATATTTTATTTTGTACAAATAGTAATTTATTAATTAATTACAGATTTTTATATTTGTAAACTAGAAGAGAGATGTTATTGCCACAACTAATATAACAATAGCATTTTCCATCCCTGAAATCAAAATGTCTAATGAATTTTCTCTAAATTTTAAAGAATAAAATATAATTTTTTATTATTTATTTTATAAGTAAAACTAAAAAAAAATATAAGAGGAAAATTATTTAAAAATGAGAAATTATGTTTTACTTTTTAAAGTGAAAATTTAAAATTTTGAGAATTTAAATTTCCTAAACAAAGAGATTCATGGTATTGGTATGGTTGCTAATTTGCTCTCCTTTTATTTTTTCTCTTCTAACAAAAAAAAATATTAAAGATCAATAGTTTTATTAATATTACTCAATATTCAATATTTTAGTTAATATTTTATTTTTATACTATTAATACTTAGAGTTTAGAATTTAAAATTTAGTATTCATAAAATGTTGATAGAAATTATAAATTTTATTAATCATATAATGTTTTAATATTTGTTGAAGACTTACATTTCAAAAGTTTAAACATCTTTTCTGAGTAAGAGTCTCTTTTGAATTTGTTTGATTTTCTCATAAATATTTTTTTTATTTGTCTTATGCTATTTTTTATTATTGGAATTTACTAAAGATCAAATTCTAGATCTTTTAAATATAGAGTTCTAATACCATATTATAAAATCACTCATTCTAAAAATTTAAACTAATAAAAAAAATAATATTAATTATTATATCTCTAATAATTTTTTATTTATTAGGAATTGAGATCTTTGATTTAGGAGTGAGCATCAATTGTGCATTAGAATTTAGAACAGCTAAATCAGCAAAGATTTTGAGTAATAAGACAACCTACTTTTGCTTAAAATATGAATAAATTTAGGGTTAAGTATGATTTTGATTCTTAAGGTATAGGTCAAATTTTTTTTTTGTCTTTAACCTTTTTTTTCATACAAAATTGTCTCTAAAGTTTAACTTAGTTTAAAATCATCATTTTTACCAAAAACTTATTTTTTATTACTAAATTACCCCTAACTAAAAAAAATGGGTTAAATTAAAGGGGAAAAGGGATCACGCAAAGGGGGAAAGAAAGAAGAAAGGGGAAGGAAAGGTGGGGAAGAGAATCACGCGAGGGGGAAGGGAGGTCGTCGTCACCGCGTTGTCGTCGTCGTTCTGGACAGGCTGGACTTGTTGAGTTGGTCCAATCGTCTAGCGGAAGAAGCCTTCGAGCGGATTCACTCCTAGGAGCTTCCTTCCGACTTGTGTATTGGAGAGAATGGGGGGTGGTACCTGTAAAGACACTCCAATGCCTAAGTCAGCAAGGGTCTAAGCAAGTTTTTAGAGTATGGGGACTTCGAAATACCTGAGGGGTGTCAGTGTACTTATAGTGGTGAACCCATAACCATCGTTGGAGTGGTTTCGTCATTTTAGGAGGATAATTGTCCCTTTATCTTAGGGAGGTTGGGGTTTGACTTGTAGAAGGGGGTTGAGAGATTTTAGGGGCAGTTACTTATTTGAATGAGTGTTATCTGCCAGCTAATCTTCGTCCCCGACTTCTTACTGGTGGAACCTATGTCGAACTCGGCCTCACGAGAAGGTCGGTTGTAGGGGAAGGCCAATCTCGTGGATTAGGCCTTTACGTATTATTTGGATCTGGGCCTTGTAATTGGGGCAGGGTATGAACAAGAGTGAAAAGAGGAATTTTATTGACTTTTTTAAAAAAAAATCTTTTTAATTTTTTTCTGCAGATATATCTGAAATCTGATCCCATCCACAAATATAAATTTCAAATCATATCCGAGTAGAGAAAATGCAAATATTGGATTCGGTGAGTTTAGTATATATTAACTCGAGATTTTGATCATATCTGATCTAATACGATCCGCTAACACTCTTAATCAAATCAACTATCTACCTGAAATATATGTTAAAATATAAAATATAAATTAAAAATAAATTAAACAATACATATAGTTATACAGAAATATATACTAGCTAATTTTTTGTAAGAATGTAAATAAGTACCGATAACGTGATTATCTAATTAAGTAGATACAAGTAACTCGATTATCTGATTAAATCCAACTAAATCCGATTTTATATTAAATATTATACCTTATGGGTAATCGAGTAAAATTCGATTATACTCAACCTTAATTTGTTCGAGTATCAGATATAGGGGTCGATGAACCTGAACCGACCCGATGAACAAATTACCTAACATATTATATTAAAAAAACTATAATATTTATATAATTTAACTTTTACTAATTTTAATCTCATCTTAGTCATTTTTTTCACTTTTCAGCATAATTTTTTTTGTGTACGTAATATTTTTTCACATTTTTTAATTTTTGCTTACTAATTTAATTCTAATTGGATCTTGATTATCCGATCTATTTCAACTCAAATTTAATCGGTTTAAATTTAGTAAAAAAAAATTATAATAAGTCGATCTAACTTGAGCTCATCAAATTTAATTAGCCTAATTTTTATACTCACCAAAACTCTACCTAACGTGCTAGTTTGATTATATCTTTAATAATTTTTTTTGTATACACAAAATATTTTTTATGTATATAATCATTAATTTAGTAATAATTTTTAATATGTATATAATATTTTTAGTGTGTATTTAGTTTTTAGTTAAACAAGTATAAAAGTTAGACATACTTTATAAAAGAAGTTTAGAAAATAATCATGATTATGAGAATGAAATTGAACTATTCAAATTCGATTAACTAAAAACTAGTCACTAAATCTATTTGATTTAAGATAAAAATTGGTTGATAATAAATAAGTTAAAAAATCCAAAAATCAATCAAACTATTTTTTTTTTGTAAAATAATTTAAAAATAGTAAAATATTTTTTTAAATGTATATTTATATAAATATATTATTTTATTATATACCAATCAATTCCAATTAAATAACGATTTAATTTTTAAAAGACCAAACAAATAAATTTTATGAAAAAAAAAAAGCCAATGAGCACAATTTCAAATTAAGCTTCCAAGGTACATATTCTTTGTCCACTATTGTCTTTGCTTAACATTAGTTAAGCAAATTCCCTCAAACAAGAAATTTTTTAGGTGCTCATGCTTCTTGCCACCGGTTGTGGGGTGCTTCCAGCAGCTTAAAGGGACCATATGAATGAACTAATTTGCCATGAAAGGAAACTAGTAAATTAGTTCTCAATTCAAAAGTTGAAAATACAAAAATCTGGCCTTCTATATATTTTAATTCATGGACTTCCAACAAAAATTTTTAGAAGTTGCAAAATCAATTTCTAGGACTAGGACTAGGAACAATTCTAAAGCAGAGCAAAGTAGAGGCTCTACAAACACATTCAGCTTAAAATAGACAACCTAAGTCGGCAAGAGCAAAAGCGAAATCAAACAATCATGCCTTATAGCCATATAGAATATCAAGAACTGAACCGATAACCCCGAAAAATTTCTCTCGTTATAACCAAATTCACCAATCACATTATGCAAAATGCTTACAATCCATGTATGAGGGTTAGGAAGATAGTAAAGCTTTTAAATAACAGGAATCAAACCATTACTTCTATTACATAACCACCTTAGTACTAAAGTAACAAAAAAGGAATACCTGTGACCAACAAGGAACTGCATTACATCTGGACCAATTTTTTTAATAGAACTTTTAGTGCCAGTTTTATTTGAGAAGCATTTCAAAGCCACTTCAAATGTTGCATCCTCAGGAGAGCCATTTGACTTTCGAGTGTGAACAGAAGGCTGCAATTATGTATAAAACAAACAAAATTAAATAGAGATTATGAAACCTGTAGCTTACTATCCGTTGAGGCTCCATTTCAAAAGTAACAATACATAATATTAAGCAAGTAGATTTTCAAACAATCTAGCTGCTGATTACCTTAGTCATGTATTTCCACAGGTAATGCACAACTATTTCCAGTTTCCATTTTGGTTCACTGAAGGTCTGCAATCACGCTCAGTAAAAATAGAACGATTAGCCATAACATAACTGTCATGTCATCAATACTATGTAAATATCATATAGTGAGATTTATTTTGCTTCTTGATTAGTATAACTAGAAGAAAATGTTTCAAAAGGAAACGGATAATCCTGTACAGACAGCTATTTGCAAAAAGGGTGAGAGGATCACACTCAACCTTAAGAAATAGGGGGATGGTATCTATGCTGTAAGCTAGTTGATCTAAAATTATGTCCATCAAAGTCTGCATCAAAATAGGATGTAAGACATATTTTCGCCAGGAGCATTGAGTAAAACTGAAAAATCAATTGAAAGGAACCTAGAGAAACATAATTAATCGAAACAACTACCTCAGACCATCTGCTCTTGTTGTGTGGCCTTCAAGATCTGCTTTCTTCCTTGATATATCAAGGTCCTTAATCTAAAATCATCCAGAATATTAATTAAAAAAAATTGTTTGAACTTCAAAATACATAATCTTTTCAGAAACTTACCATAACAAAAAACTTATCCACAGACACAGATGTTTTTCACTACATGTAAAGCAAAAGATAATACAGTATGAAAGTGTTTGGATAACTGTGATTCAGTATTCTTTTGAATCTCTAGATGTGCATGTTAGCTCAAACCAACAAATAAGCAAACCATCGAACACTTGGTGTGCACAGCGAAATTCATCTAACCTAACTGCTAATGAAAAAGAAAAAGAGAAGTTATGCAACCAACCTGCGTAGCCAAATTGAGAAAAGAAGATACTGGGACAAGAAAATATGACATTTGTTTTTAATCCTGCACCAAACCAGAAAAATTAAAACAATGAACAATATGTGCAGATATATGTAATACCGAAGAATAGGCTTGCAGGGCTGAACTTGATTTCATTTGCAGCCCCAACTACTACTAGGATACCAAATGTTTTCAGAAGTGCTATGTAAGGATCAAAAGGATGATCACCAATGCTGTGTCAATTATAAAGTCTAGTGTCTTTGTTAATCCCTACATGTATACATATATATAGCAATATTAGTCAACATTCAACTCAGTCATCATGTCATGAGGTAGAAATCTTACTGTTGCACCAAATGCTCTTACACTCATACACTATGAACCTATTTATAGAAAGGAAAATTAACAAAGTGTTACTATGTAATTATCGCTGATGATGCAATAGATTCCAAGTGGCTCATGGGTTATCCAACATATCTTACAATCTTCTTAAAATAAATGTCTTGATTTTTTTTCTCAGCCTAAAACATAAGGCAGAAACAAAATATAACTTTAATTAATTGTTCCATAGTGATAGTCTCAACAGGGTATAGCTTCACTTATTCCACGTAGAGTCTAGGCACCCAAAAGTATAGCTTCACTAAAAAAATGAAATCTATAAGTCAATCAGTATCCGGGAAAGTGGATTGTAATCCTTTTCACTCTTTTAGTTATTAATGGAAACACACTTTCATAAAAGGTGTTCTAAGAGCTCTGCTCTTATAAATTTTAGTTCCATCTGGGCAACGAGAAGGAAGTACCCACTTCCTGGAAACAAGTATAAGTGGACAAAATCTCCCTCAAATAGTAAGATTCACTATATGTTATTATTCAATAGAAAATATTATATGTTTGCATGAAATACAGTTCTGTCAAAGGTGCCAAAATTTGTCTATATTACCATCATAGATATAATCTAAATAAGCCTAAAATATTCATATTCAGGGTGAAAGCATAAACATTCAAGATCAAACCACATTGCAAGGTTTGAATTAATACAAAAGGCATTCGAGGTCAAATCATTCCTGAAGTTCCACAAAATAATAGACGCGTTACCTCTCTTCAATTACTGCTCTAAATGCGTCCACGAATACTTCAACATTCTGTTTTGAACATTAAAATTCAAAGGGAAATAAACCAAATTGGATATGATTTTAGGACCAAAACAAAGAGAAATAAAACCAAACTAATGAATAAATAAAAATAAATAAATAAAATGTGTTCCCTTGTTTTGCAGCCACTTATCCTTTATTTCTACTCTCTCGCTGACACAGCCAAAAACTGACCATAGGTAAGGCTTAAATTGTTTAAGATATTTTGTAGTATATTTTGTTTAAGATCTGAAAAATCAATTTTCTGTAGGCATATGTACCTTAATAGCTCCTTTCAGCCCTTTCTTTGCATAATCAACTGGCGTCTGGTTATTTTCAATGGAGGCAATGCGGCCGCTAATGTCAATGAAGTCTCTAGAAGGAATACAAATTGGAGTCCCAACCTATCAAATAGAAGATATTACATACAAACTCATAGAAACCATGAATCACGAAACAAAATAGAATTAACAAGGCTCGTTCATTATACTAACAGTAGAACCCAAACAGATAAAGTCGGTTTTAATGGTAAGAAAATTCTTTCAAGATAAGGTTTAGAGATCTCAATCAGAACAACAATTGTGTTGAATGGGATCACTCCAAAAAATAATGATGCAAAACAACATAAATTAGTAAATCAATGCTTTGAATTTTGAAAATGTGAATTAAATATATATTATAAACAATACCAGTGTAACAACTTTTTTTTCTTTAAGTGATACTATTTTATTTAGTACACATCTCTCCTCTGAAAACCTCATTCTAATCAGTCAACAGAGTAATTTAAATCTATGTACTTAGCACATTGCATTTCATGAACTGGTAATTATAGTTACCTCAGAAGCAGAACTCTAAAAGGCACAATAGATTATCTCCAACGCAAACTTTTATCCATAACAATTAATGGAGCTACTTTCAAAACCAAATTCGAACCTTGAAGAGGATTCAAGAACAAAAATCCAAACCATAAAATAAAAGTGGAACAGATTGAGTTTTAGATGCAATAATAACGTATGAACAATTGAATTCCAAACAAAATATAGATCAATAGAAATTCCAGAATCTAAAATAGATAAAGACATACATGTAGGTTTTAGATCTGGTGACACGATGACTCGACGAGGCTGTGAACGGCGAGGATGGATGGCGCGAGACAGAGAGAGACATAAGCTGAGAGGCGGCAGAGGGAGCTCGTGTAACGCGAGCAGCAGAGGAGGGAGCTCATGCGAGCGAGCGGCGGCGGAGGGAGCTCGTGCAAGCAAGCAGTGACCGAGGGAGCTCGTGCAAGCGAGCGGCGACAAAGCAGAAGCGACGGAGAAATCTGCTTGTAATTTTAATTCGTTGATATTTTTTACAGTAAAATTTTATTGGAAAAATCTGCTTGTAATTTACTATTTCTTAATAGTAATTCTTTATTAATTCGATGGTCGTTGAGGGAGATGAAATAGCACAGAATGGGTTAGTGTGGGACTATGCTAATGAACTACTGACTAGCAATCCTGGATCCACAATTCAAGTTGGTGTCATCCCCATGCCCGAGAGTCCTCTCCTATTTGAACGATTCTATGTCTGTCTCGATGCTTGTAAGAGGGGCTTTAAGGCAGGTTGTAGACTTTTGATAGGACTGGATGGGACGTTTCTGAAGACATTACATGGGGGGCAAATCCTTACAGCATGTGGACAGGATGCTAACAATCATATCTTTGTGATTGCTTATGCTATCGTAAGTGTGGAAAATAAGGATAACTGGCAGTGGTTCCTGGAGCTACTGCACAAAGATTTGGGAGACTACAGGGAGAATAAATGGTGCTTCATCTCGGACATGCAGAAGGTAAGGATGATGTTGACATGATATATGGCATTCTGAGTATCAATTTGATTTAATGAATATCTTCTGAAGGACTATTTTGAATTAATGAATATCTTTTGAGGACCATATTGACTGATAATCTTTTCGTGTTTTATTAACAATGCAGGGTTTAATTCCTGCCGTTTAGGAGGTGTTTTCAAGGGTCCATCATCGCTTCTGCGTGTGGCATCTGTGGCGCAATTTCTCAAAACAATGGTCAAGCACCGAGTTAAAAAGATCTGGTGTGGGAATGTGCATGATCCAGGACCACTAATGAGTTTAATAGAAACATGAACAGAGTTAAGTTGATAAATCAAAAAGTTTGGTAGTATCTAGACAAGTGGCCAAAAGATGCATGAACTAAGGCGTATTTCAGTGAGGTTTCTAAGGTGGATAACATATGCAACAACGCATGTGAGTCATTCAATGCCAAGATCAAGCACGAAAGGAGTTTAGAAGGATCATCATGAAGAGCATGATTGACAATAGGAAAAAGTTATAGAACTATCAAGGAATTCTTCCCCCTGTTCAGCAGAGTAGACTTGAAGCAATGACAACCTTGTCTAGCCATTGGGCTCTTCAGTGGTGTGGAGATGAAAAGGAAGAGTTGTACGAAGTGCATGGCTAGCCAACCAATATGGTTGTTGACCTGGGAAAGCACACCTGCACTTGTAGGTTCTCGCAACTAACATGTAACAATTTCAACATTTAGAGAAGTTTCATTCATTCGTGTTATTTGGTTTACTTAACAACATAATTTGCCTTATATAGGAATGCCATGTATGCATGCAATATCTGCCATACAGGATAAGAATGAAAAAAAGGCTGAGGAGTACTGCCATGACTGGTTGAAGATGGATGCCTATAGGAGGACTTACTATTTCAATGTCATTCTGGTAAAAGGACAGGATTTATGGGAAAAAAACACCACATCCTGCACCTGTCCCACCCCCATTTAAACAGAAACCTGGAAGACCGACAAAACAAAAGAAGAAGAGAGAATGATGAACAGCCAACTGGGTCAAAGACAAAGATGAAAAAAAGTACAACCCAATCATATGCATGTTCTGTGGTGAGGTTGGCCACAACAAAAAAAGCTGTGCAAAGAAGAAAGCTTTTGATGCTGAGAAAAATGCTAGGCAGATGCAGCTGCAACTGGCAGCTACTGCTCCTACTGCAGATGGAGCTGACCCTAAGGTGAATGATGTCCTTCTAGAACTTGATACTACTCCAGAAGTAATAACACCTCTGCCTTCACTTCCAGCACCGATCCAACCCCCTACAGAGATTGACATTAGCCAATCTGAGAGCATTCCACCAACACAAGCTACACCCCAGGTATAATCACTGCTACAGTCTAAAAGCTACACCTGTGTTTTATAAACTAACAACTGCTTTTGGTATTGGCTTATGTAGGACAAAGTTACAGCCAGGCCACCTAAATTACAGGTGATTAAAGCAAAAGTAAGAGCTAGATCCTCCCCTACACCTACTTCATCTACACCAGTGGCAATCTCGGCTGAGACCATCAAAGGGACAAGTTCTGCGACTACTAAGAAGTTGGCCAACTCTATGACTTTTGTTCCTACTCCAGGCTTCAAGCACCCTAGGAAGAATGACAAACCACATTGATGACAAAGCAATGTTTTCGGGCTGCTTTAGTTTTTTTGTATAGGGCAAATGAAGTAATATTTTGTGGTTATTGTAATCTGATACTTGTGATAGCCCTTCTCTTTTGGTGTAACCTTCATTTTTAGGAATGGATACCTTATGAATTGTGGTACTTATCTTGCAGACAATGTGACTATTAGCCTTGAATGGCAGCACAATGCTATGACTAACTTTAATTACTTATTCAGAATGGCTTAATTTTATAGCAACAGTGATATTGATTAGTTTGCAATATTCGACAATGCCAGTAATTCAGACTTTGGAATTAACCTTAAACAGCACTAATCAAACGTCTATTCTCATTCAATCAAACTAATTCAATACACCATTACATTTCAACAGGATTTTATCTACTTACAAGTACATATCAAACAACAATGCTCACATTAATCACAACTATCACTAACATGAAAATTACTAGCAGTTTCAAATATCTAACTTCAACTTCCAAGCTACCCAATCTCCATGCCTCCTTCACCCTCCATTCATCATACTCACTTTCAACATGCAATTCAGTTCTGGAATCTTCCTTAGCACCACCTTCAACCACTGTTTCACAGTCATCAGCATCAACCCACTTAAAGTAATTACAGCGACTGTCCTTCTGCAAATTCAAAAATCAGAGAAGAATACAATGAATAACACCCAACAATGCAGAAGAAGATGGAAAAACTTCAAAAATTTCAAAACAACTTACCCAGTACCTTGAACATGCATAGAATAATATGTTTGGGTTCTCTGCTGTCCCAGATTTTTTTATCACAGCCTTCAACCCGCAGATACATGCTTCCTCGTGAGTCTTCCTCCTCATTCTCATTGAAGCACTGGAACCGTTACTCTCGTGCGACCGAAGAGATACCCCACCACTACGACATCTATTTTCCGTCTCCATTCTCCCATCGACCCAACAATTCCAGAATGCCACTTATTTATCATCGCATTTAGGATTAGGGTTCATCATTTGAGGGACTGATTTGATTTCTTTAAACGAAATTACCTTGTCAGCAACCCCATCGTACACGTAGGCCTCAGCCACGCGGTCACTTAACGGCACACATCACCCAACGTTAGCCAGCTCAGCGAACGAGTTGATGGAGGGACTAACGTGGTCATGTCCGTCATCTTTCGGGGACGATTTTGATTAACTTTATCATTCGAGGACTGATATAGAGAACGAGGTATCTTTCAGGGACGATTTTGAATATTAACTCACATAATAAACGACAATTATTAATATATAATTATTCAATCATGTTATAAATATACTAAAATTAGTCCTTAATTAAATATTTTATATACAAATACATATTTTGCATTTTATAAAACATTTTTTTATATTGTTGTAAATAAATTTGATTATTTTAGTAATTGAATTATTTAGTTCTTTATTTTTAATATTCAAAATTTAAAATTTTATTTTGTTAAAGATGATTAAATCAATAAAATTAAAATAGAGATTACAAATTAAATTGAATTAATTTAAATTATATTTCAAATTATAATAGTTTAGAAAAAGGAATTTTTTTTTGGGAGAGTGAGTGAGTTAGTTTCTATGAGTGGTTAGTTAGTTACTGTGACTTAGTTAATTCTGTTAGTGTTTGGAGGAATGGCAGTGATCCTCTAGTGTATAAATCGGCATAGTTACACTAATAGTAATGTACTTGTACAATCTGGATATAACAAAATTCATGTTTTTTTTTTTTTGCTGTGCATTCTGATCTTGGTAATCAAGATCTCTAATACGGTATCATATAATTTTTTTTACAGTTTTGCAAACACTATTGAATAGTTAGAAACAATATATAATTAAGCAACTAAATAAGATGTGAGCATTATAATGCGAATCTAAAATAATTAAACATAAATTTATATTAATAAAAAAAATCAAAATAAAAGATTTTTTTGCAACTAACAAACAGTAGAACTCAATTTAAATTATCCAATGAGTAAATATTCTGCACTTTAAAATTTGAAATTTGCCATGAACCTGATATCATGCCAAAGAGTTCCAAAAATCCAAAATTCTTGATTTTCACGATCATGGTAGGCAATGCAACTAGATAATTGAGATGTGGTTATGGAATACTGAAAAATGGGAGTCCAAGATTCTCCAACTCCATATCTTTACATCATCCACATTGAGACAAGCAACTCATTAAAATACATGAAACAAAGAGAACTCTTGAAATCTACTATGGAGTCTTTACCTTGACCCCTGGGCGTGTTAGAGAAGAATTGGAACTGTTCGGTGTCAAAATTGAAAGTCCATATTGTGGCATTTCTATTAAAATCTCTACCAATCCAATGAAATGCCCCCATTAAAATAAGTAGGATGGTCGAACACATATCAAATGCTTGAGATAATCTACCTCAATATTTTTTCATGTCGATGTTCCAACTGTGTGCATTTGAACAACTATTCGATGATCATGTTTAAAGATATGGATTCTCATTATCTTGTATTGGTTTGTTTTGGGGTGAAAACCAAAACACCAAGATATTTGCTCGCAGGGTGTCAAGATTGCAGGATGTTTTGGAAGTCTTATGAACTCACCTGTTATTGGGTTGCAAACATATGAAATGTCTCTATCTATTGACCACCTCATGTGAAAAAGACCATTACAAGAATGCACGTCAACATAAACTCTTTTATTCTGAAATGATGTGGGAATAGGGAGAGGAATCTCAAATTTAGGATGAAGTTTTATGCTGCTACTATTATTGGGTTCCAAGACCTCAAACAAACTGAGGCAGAATGAATTGTTTCTCCATTCAATTCAGTCATATTCAACAAAGTGAAAGATTTTTGAATGGCAGTGTCGGATCATGGTAGCAGGAGGTGTATAAGTAAAAAGTAACTTGGCAAAGTTTGGATCAGAAATCAATATATTTTAATGCTTGCAAACACATCTACGAATGAGAACAGATTTCATGGGAAGTCTAATAAAAATGTCGGTAATTATATCGACTAGAAGACTGGCGAAATAAGAATTTCGTATTTGGAATTTTCTGGCAATCTAAGTATAAAATAATTCAGAAAAAGAGAAAGAAGAAATTTACGATGTTGTTTTGTGTTACTTCAGGGAGAAACAAAAAATATAGTATATGATAAAAAATAAGTTAAAAGATACTTGGTTGCATTATAAAAATATACTATATGATAAAAACTCAGGTAATATATGTTTAATAATTTTTTCTTTTTCTAAAAAATATTTTTGCACAAGTATATCACAAAAAGAAAAATATATTCACTTTATTGTGGAAGTATGTATTTTATAAGAATAATTATAAGCTAGTATTAGTCATTTTTTTATTTTTAATATTAGATTAGTAATGGTGTTTTTCTAAATTGTGATCTACTGTAGTATTTTCTAAAATGTGGGATAATTTAATGTATAGAGTACAAATCGGACCGTCCGATTTCTGTACTCCAAATTTTTAAAATTTTTTAACATAAATCGGTGGGTCTAATTTGTGTACTCCCATAATTTTGAAAAACACAAAAAATCACCACGTTAAAGTATAACACTCATTCTACTGTCATATCAAAATTTTTTAGCCATTAGTAGTAGGCTTCAACAGTAATTTGAAATTAGGAGCATCTTGTCAAATATTATTAGCAATATTTCTAATGACTAATAATAAATAATCTACTGTGCATATCATGCTTTGATTGATTTAAGAAAGATTGAGCATATCCCTGCAACTGTGGCATAACACATGATGATTCAGGCCAACCTAATCTCCCTTTTATCTACAGATTAACAACCATTGTCCCAATTAGATTACTAGGTTCTTCTGGTATAGGTATAGTTTTTCCTCCAAAAGAGAAAAAGTAAAGGAAAGCCGGCATTTAAATGATAATAAAGTGATAAAAATTATAAATAAAATAATAATTAATATCTCATTTTATAATTTTACCAATTGTTTATAATTAGAATAAATAGGTTTAATTTGATTGAACTAATTAAATATATTAGAAAGAAAGAAGAAAAAAGACATAGAAAAGAAAACTGTTCATTCATGGTCATTTTACAATTCACAAAACACGATTCATTCGTTTTGAAGAGTAATTGGTCTAACAATTCAACTAATTAGCATGGTTCTGAAAATCGAACCGGACCGGCCGGTTCAACCGGATTAACCGGGAACCGATCACTTAACCGGTCCGGGTAAAATCAGAAACCGTATGGCAAAAAATTGGTAAAAAACCGGTCGAACTGGCGGTTAACCGATGAATCGGAAGAACCGTCCGATTTTTTAGCGGTTTTTGATTTGAAACTTAAACTGCTAAACGGCGTCGTTTTGGAGGTTAAAAAAAAAAAAGAAAGGTTAAACGCCTAAACAACGAAGACCTAATCTTAGTCTCACCCAGAAGTCAGAACAAAGAGAAATCACCGACGGCAACCACCACAGCATCCCTTCTCCCTTCTCCCTCACTCTCATCAGTCTCACTCACCCAAATCCCTAACCCACTACGGCGCTACTTCCCTCTCTCTCTCAGCCAGGCGCCAGCATCCCCGCCTCCTCGTCTCCTCCTTGTCTCTCTCTCAGCCAACAACAGCAGTCTCCAGCGACCCATCATCCGGCAAGCTGACCACCATTCTTACCTTCCTTCTTCTCTTCTCGCCTCTCCTCTTCCCTTCGAACGCTTCTGCCCCCCACTCAGCTCTCATCACTGCCACAGAGAGAAGTTGAATCTCTCTGCCCTGCATTGTTCCGCCGCTCGCGCCGCTCTCTGCGCCGCCGCGAGCTCAGTCGGCCACCACCAACTCTGGGCAGCACTACTTCTTCTCTTCTTCCCCTTTTCATTTCCCAGTCTGTCTCTGCTACATTCCAGGTCCCCTGCCTCATCCCTGCTTCCTGCTCTATTTCTTTACTTTCTTTTATTAATTCTGTTATTGATTTTAGTTAGATTGCTGATTAATCATAATATAGAATTAAGAAATTGGTATGAATGATGAGAAAGAGACATGTATGAGGAGGGGCCAGGGGGCATTGAACTATGGATTCTAAGAGGAGGAGTTCATGTTCTGTGGAGTTCTTATAGTCATATGCTTTTTCTCAATCGAAATCGAAGGATCCTTCAACAAGGTGTGGATTTCAAGCAGATTGATCTAGAATGGGACTGGTACATATATATTACAATCATTATTGTTGCAACACACTACTACTTAACATTTATTGGTGATAAAAGTTATTAGTGTTTGTGTTTTCCTAATTGTGGAATAGGGACAACTTCTTGATTCTTCAAGCACTAGTTGGGTCCATGGCTTGCTATGTGTTTCCATTTCTTCAAGATCTTCCATTATGGAATATGAAAGGTGTTGTTGCTGCTATGATTCAGCACGTGGGAGTCTCAGAGCCACTTTACTATTGGATGCATAGAAAGTTTCATGAACATCACTTTCTTTTCACTCATTACCATTCACTTCATCATTCTTCTCCTGTTCCGGGGCCATTTACTGGTGAGAAATTAACTCATTAATAATGATTAAACAAGTGCAAATAAATAATCTTGGAATAATAATGATGATGCAGCTGGAAATGCAACACTATTGGAGCATCTTGTTTTGACAGTGGTGATAGGAATCCCTGTTTTAGGGACATCCATAATGGGATATGGATCAGCAAGCTTGGTGTATGGTTATGTTTTGACTTTTGACTTTCTGAGGTGCTTGGGTCATTGCAATGTTGAAGTGGTCCCACATGAGACTTTTGAAAGGTTTCCTCTCCTTAGATACTTGATTTTCACACCAATGTAAGTCATGTTCTTAACACAAGTAACAGTTAAATAATAATTTATCCAAGATACAAAAACCAAAGTACATGTAGATATCTTAATAATTCTAAGAGGAGGAGTTCATGTTCTGTGGAGTTCTTAATAATTCTGTTTGTTAGGATAGATAGATATATATGCTGTTAGGTAGTTAGGTTGTGGTTAGAGGATTCTAGGCCTGATAATTGTTCCGTTCTTGATTATCCAACATGGCTTAATACTGCTTGTTCTTGATTATCCAACGTGGCACTTTTCAAATTCTTAATATCACTATATTTCTCTTCCTTAATGATCTATGAAGTTGTTTAGTTATAAATTTTGATATTTGAAGTTGTTTGTGAACCTCTAATACTAAGTTATGAATAATTTATTATGTGAAATTTTAAATTTTATTAAGTTAGAAATTATTGAATTTATATATTTATAATTATTTTTAAATTTTTTAATAATTTTATTTAATATTTAATTAAACCGGTTGAATTCCGGTTGAACCCCGGTCGAACCAATGAACCATTGAACCAGTGACCTCATCGGTTTATTGACCGGTCCGGTTCTCGCAACCTTGCTAATTAGAAATGAAATTGCAAAACTATAAATAACAAACTAAATAAAAACCAAATACATAAAACACACTTTCTTACTGACGTTCTAAAAGAGTAATCCTCATAACCTACTGTTGTTATGGAAATCATAATGGACTATGACTGCTTCGATGCCAAAGACAAACGGGCCAGCAAGAAACGCTAAGGAAAATTTTATTCAATGAACTATTTTATGGTTAACTACCAAACAATCTAACATGCCTCCTTCTAATTTTTTAACAAAGCACGTTTCTAATTTTCTAATAAAGTATTTCAGGTAGCTCTCAAGGATATTAGAAACCACAGGACACAAAAGAGCTAAAAACATAGTTCCGATTTTATCAGATTCAGAACTAGGAATAATATCCCCATATCTTATTGTACTTAGAATAACTACTATGAAATAGATGGCATCCACAATTACCACAAACTTTTTTATAGAATTGTCTTTATTAGACTTATCCTTAAACTTCCGGATCAAGTAAACTAAAGCCCCAAACAAAAAACAAATTAAAAGCCATACTAAAGGTAACCCAGTACATTTCTTTTTAGGAGATAAGGGTGGGTCACTGTCATTATGTCCCTGAAATTAAATAGAGTTAACAATAATTAGTAATTAAATAATAGTTTTTTATAACAAATAAATTAAAAACATGTAAATAGTAATGTTAAAAAGAGTCATATCTTAATTACGGAAAAGCTCTGCATACAAGTCATTAGGGCTTGTATGCTTTACAAGTTTATTAAACAATAAAATCAAAATACGCGCTGCTCCACGTACGTTGATTACACGCGCTATATAACATCCCGCGTATATCTAACTTCCAAATTTAAAATATTTGTTTCCCTCTTCGTTTTCGTTATTTTGAGATTTGGTTCTTCTTCTTCTCGCGCGTCTTCCCTCATTCTTCTCCATCGATCTTTTCCTCTCCTTTTCTCACTGGTATGTTCTTCGTTTACGTTACCTTTTTCTCTCTCTGCAACTCGAGTTTCATTTTCTCTTTTGATTTGTTGTTTTCTGAAATCAAAGTTTGAACTCGTTTTGAAGATAATGGATCATTCAACCTCAGATTGTCAGCTGAATCCAGGCGAAGTGGATTATGAATTTAAATCTAACGAAGTTCCTGAGGTTTGATTTACATAGGATTAGTATGAATTTTCTTTCAATAATTTGTATAGCATTGTGTAGTTTAAAAATTGCTGAACATTGACTGTGAAAGTAACAC
Organism: Arachis duranensis; assembly: GCF_000817695.3. NCBI lineage: Eukaryota > Viridiplantae > Streptophyta > Magnoliopsida > Fabales > Fabaceae > Arachis > Arachis duranensis. The sequence goes on along the minus strand of NC_029777.3, from coordinate 8,872,960 downwards.
GTTAACATGAATCTGTCGATTCAATGTATTAGTTGTGATTAATTACCTGAAATTTATAGCAGACGCTCGGGTGTAGATCAATTCTTCTTTGGGTGTATTTTAGCTAGAAGTGTGGGTGTATCTACACTTTTCTGGTTTTTTGTTATTTTTATTTGAGTTGTTGTTGTTCAGGTGTATTATATCAGATATGATTGGGTGTGTTTTTAGTTTTTGACATGGTGTATTCTGCAGCCTGTGTATTGACAGTTTATGGCTTTAAAGGTCATTCTGTAGTTGAGTTGTTGCGGTTCGGGTGTATCATATTAGACATGATTGGGTGTATTTGAATCATATCTATGGATTTATCACAGTTCTGACACGGTGTATTGTGCAGCCTCTCACGGTTGATGACGAGCTTGTTCCAAAGGTCGGAATGACCTTTACCACCCTTGAAGATGCCGGAAAATTTTACAGGAACTATGCCAAGGCTGCAGGTTTCTCTACAAGAGTTAGGTGCATAAATAGGAAGGGAAACGAGATTAAGAATCAACTGATTACATGTAGCAGAGAGGGAAAATGGAAATCTAAAATATCTCCAACCGAGAAGACCAATCCGACAGCCGGTGTAAACTGTCCTGCAAGAATTTATATACACACATTGAAGGATGTCGGTGCTTGGATCATTTCAAAGGTTGTGTTGGATCATTCACACCCCTGCTGTCCAAGCAAAGCAGAGATGCTCAAACAGCACAGGGAACTAAGCATGTCCATTTGTCGTACGATAGAGAATAACGATGAGGCCGGTATCAGACCAAGCAAAACCTACCAATCATTTGTTGCGGCTACCGGGGGTCACCGCTAGTTAAATTTTATCGAAAAGGACGTGAGGAATTACATTACCAGGGAAGTGCGGAATGTTTCCGAACAAGAAGATGCAAAGGAATTCGGGAAATATTTCTTAAGAATGAAAGAGAAGAATCCGAATTTCTTTTTTGAGCTCGAACTCGAGGAGGATCAATCGATTAAGCTGGCTTTTTGGGCCGATGCAAGAAGCAGAGCCGCCTTTGAGTATTTCGGAGACGTCATTTCATTCGACACCACCTACAATACAAACAGGTAACAAACTGTCCCTGTTTATGATGCTAAATTAATTTATTTTTACGAATCCGCGGCAGAGGTGTATATTGGTTGTTTTATTGGGTGTATTCGAAGCATTTGTTGGGGTGTACCTAATGATTTTGCATTCTGGACCATGGTAATTTGTTTCAGGTATAATTTGGTATGTGGTTCTTTTGTCGGGGTGAATCACCATGGTCAGTCAACACTTCTTGGATGCTCTTTGACGAAGAACGAAGAAATTGAATCATTCAAATGGTTATTTCAATGCTGACTTCATTGCATGGGAGGAAACGCTCCGAAAGGATTTCTCACCGATCAGTGCGCATCAATGAAAAGGGCTTTAGAGGCCTGTATGCCAACAACAGTTCACCGCTGGTGTATTTGGCACATCATGAAGAAGATTCCAAGCAAATTAAACGGGTACAAGGGACATGCCGATATCGAACAAGAAATGAGCCATGTTGTTTGGAACTCTCATAGCAAAGACTCATTCGATAGGAATTGGAACGATTTTCTGCTGAATTTTGGTCTTGCGGACAACAAGTGGCTTTCAGGTAATGTTTTTTTAAAATCTGCAGCAGAGGTGTAAATTGTACGTTCTTTCGGGTGTATTTTACTGTCTGTGTTTGGGTGTATTATGCAGATCTGTACGAAGACCGTCACATATGGGTTCCTATCTATCTAGATCACCACTTCTGGGCAGGGATGAGAAGCACACAAAGGAGCGAGAGAATGCATTCATTTTTTAACAAGTACATCACCCGAAATAGCTTGCTTATTCAGTTCGTCAAACAGTACGATAATTGCCTCGGAAGCAGGGAGCAAGCAGAGAGAAAATCAGATGCTGCAAATTTTCATACGATCATACCGTGTGTAACCAAATCCTCCATTGAAGCTCAGTTTCAAGATGCGTACACTCACGCAAAGTTTAGGGAAGTCCAAGCGTAATTCAGAGGAAAGGCGAATTGTATCACCAGATTAAAGAATTCCGCTCTAGGCTATTCAGTATACGAAGTCGTAGAACAGGTTTCCAGCTCAATATTCAACAAATTCGCGGTTACCTACGACTCAGTTGCAGCTGAGGTAAAATGCCAATGCTTATTATTCGAGTCGAGAAGGATACTGTGCCGTCACGCACTAAGCGTGTTAAGCTTCGAACAAGTAAGCCAAGTGTCCCCTAGATATATACTGGAACGATGGAGCAAGAAGGTAAAGAGGTGACACACACATATCAAGAGCAGCCACGACGAGCCACTGATGGAGCCAAGAAGCAAGAGGTTCGACCAATTGATTTTTCGTTCGCAAAATATTTGCGAATTTGCCTCCGAATCGGAGGAGCTGACTGCAATTCTGCACCGTGCGTACGATAACACCATGGCCGAGATGGAAGCATTAAAAGCCAAAAGGAAGGGGACATCTTCTTTATCCCACAAAGACGCCAACTTGGAATCCGTTAACGAGCTTCAAAGCCCGCCAAGGATTCGAACAAGAGGACGTCCAAAAAACAGGCTAGGTTCAAAGCTGGAGAAACAGATTGCAAATGCCACAAAGAAGAAGAAGACTAAAGTTTTAAGCGAGGTAAAAGTAATGTTCTTTAAATTTGTGGCGATTGAGTTTATTTTTTCGTTAATAGTTTAGCTAATGCGTGAGTGTTATATTCAGATAAATCTGTTTGATGCTGCATCAGCGGCGCATTCAAATTGCAGCCAATATCAAGGACACGTTATAAATTATCAGTTCAGGGTACCAGCAGCAGGGGATCACTCTTTGGGTGTATAGTTATATAGAATATGGGTGTAAAAGCACTGTTCTTTTTGGGTGTATTTTTGTTAATTCACAATTTACATATAGACACATATATAGATACATATAGAACAAAAGCTGTAAAAATTCGCAGGTTATGGGCGTATATTTTATTTGATGTTTTTCTTCATATTTTAGTACATGTAATTCATACATTTTGAATACAGCACAGAAAGTTGGGTGTATATTTTATTCAATCTTGGGTGTATTATTAGACTTGCATTGGGTGTAACAGTTTATAATTTATGTTTATATATGCCTTGATTTTTTGCTTCATATTTTACCACCTGTAATACAGCTTTTGAATACATCACAGGGCAGTTCACCATCACAGATAGTTTAACTATGGAAAAAAATATACATGTAATAGAAGTTGTTGATAAATGGAAAATATTTACATCATTTGTTCAATTTACAAACTACCCAGCAGTTGGATTACCCAGTTTCTATATCAGCAGAATTAATCTGACAAAACGGACTCAATAATACAGAGGATGGCTTCGACAGCCTTATAGCACTACTCTCTTTAATTGCCCGATCTCTCTATTTATTCATCTCACTGAATAGTATCCGGGAAGCATACTCCACTCTATAGTGGTCCACCTCCTCCTACAATTAAAAAGTATGTTATGTTTAAACAGAAATATTAATTCAGTAAAGTAATACAGAGTTATATAGTTCTAAAGACAGTTACCTGTGGCCAATTATCACATTCATACTTTCCCTTTTTAATGTTTTCCAGCTCAATTAACTCAAGCCACTTCATTACGTAGATAGCGCAGTCATAGCTGAAAATGAAGAAAATAAATTACAAATCTCATTTAGGAAAGTTTAATGTTCAGAGTCACAAATTTATACCTTGTTTTTTGCCCTGATATTTTAACATATGATGCTTTAATTTTCTTCTCGTTCTCCCCTTTCGCCAGAGGTTCCCCGCCAGCATATGTTATCAATCTTGAAAATACATATCCCTTAAATACCAAAACAAATCAGTAATACACCCGAATGAATGGACAAGATACACCCAACTGAATGCACAATATACAACCAACACAACTAACGAAATAGACCTATCTATTAAAGTAAAGAAGATAGAGGCAACTTACAGTGAATTTATTAATGTCCTTTCTCTCATCGCTTGGAGCTTTTTTGTGTAGCGGGTCAAGTATTTGACATTTCCGCTTTGTTCTATTTATCAGCCATAACCACCAATGCCCCGAGTGGCAAACAGGAGCAAAAATATGAAGGATTGCCACATTTCAACAGTGTGTTATTTTATTTGGCATATAAGTAAATAAGCGAACTAACAAATTTAGCAAACGAAAAACTTACATATGGATGCGAACTTAATTTTTTTCTATCTATGAAGGGAATGAAACTCGGGTAGGCTTCCACCCTGAATTCCTTTTTCGTTTTCGGGGATATGAATTCCCCCTTTGGGTGATTCGAAAGTGCCATGCTCTGCAAGAATTGTAA
>NC_029777.3:8867747-8868347 GCF_000817695.3 Arachis duranensis | reverse complement strand
TGGAATTCGATTTATTCCCCCAGGAGTTTCAAACTTTGCAGAACTTTCTCCCCCAGTCTCCCTCTGAATTTGTGGACTTTCGTCTTTTCCCTTCGCCGCACTGCTTGCTAATTTTTGGACCAAACTGTCTAATTGTTCTAGCATACTTGCAGTTCTGGAGATTTTTCCCTTTCTGTCTCCTGCGTTGACGCCCCCTCCTGGCTTGAATCAGTTAATCCAAGGCTGAATGATGGCATCCCTAGATCTGTTTTAGGAACATAGGTTGTTGTCTGTGCCATCATCAACAGGGCAGCAGCGTCTTCTGCGGCTGGATGACTGCGTCATGATGTATAACAATAAGAGTAAGAATAAGAATATACGGATGATAAGCAAAGATTGATTTTAGTCTGATGAACTTACATTTTAGTTGGAGCTGGGGGAAGCGTGGGTGTGGTTTCTTGAAGTTGTTTGGGGGGTTCAGGAGTGCTGCACAGTTACACAAAATTAATCATGGCGTAAAAAAAATTGATCAGGAACAATATACACCCAAACTATTAGCAAATATGCACCCAAACTCTAAACAAATATACACCCAATACTATTTCTTACGTTTCTGTAGTT
>NC_029777.3:8864908-8867575 GCF_000817695.3 Arachis duranensis | reverse complement strand
TAATAAGGTTATAAGGTTGAAATATTCTTGGAAAACTCACACTGCAAGCGCTTCCAACGGTGTTTGTTCCCTCACAACCATCATATTCGAATCAGTCGCAATCAACCTAAAATACACCCAAAGAAGGTCAAAAAATACACCCGAACAATTCAAAAAGAAGACGGGCTATGTTTTTTGAGAACTTACATACTTGCAGTTTTTGCTTTTTTTGCTGCCTTTTTTTCTTGAATAAAATAATAAAGGGCTTTTTTTTCTAAAAAAAAATATATACGGAATTAGAAGTAGAAGGTAATAGAAGAACAAAAGTAACGGTTATTTGAAAGAGAAATTACATGCTCTGTGACGGCTGGTTAACACTACTCTGTTCTGTGCGTCCTTGAGAGGAAGGATCATCACTTTCCAAGTTCACAGCCGGTAGTCTAAACAGATTTCATGTTATTCAGAAAAAATAAGATACAGGTATAAAATACATCCAAATGAATGCACGAGATACACCCAATATACACCCAAATGGTTCACAAAATACACCCAACAAAACAAACGACATACACCCAACTTGATCCACAAAATACACCCAAATGGTTCACAAAATACATCCAAATCTCAAATAATAACAAAATTTTATTAAATAATAAAGCTTCTTACGTTTCAGAGGACACATAGCAACCTTCTGTCGATCGCAGGTCAGCTTGGTTCTCCCTGCGAAACAAGATACAATTATTAGCAAACAAAACACACCAAAATCTCAAATACACAGCCCAGCAAGACATACCCCTCTGCAGCAGATTTATCAACGTTTTCCCTTAGCAATTCATCGAGTTTGTCACTTGATATTTCATATCTCTCACTACATTCATAAAATAAGATGTTAACAAAAATAATTACGATGATAGACCGTAATATAGCTTATGAGGTACTGTACCCGTCAAAGTATTGATCTTCTTCAGGAGGTGAATCCTCCACAACAATTTTTTTCTTTTTTTGTTGTGTTCTGGGTGGAAAAAAAAGAGTACAATCAGAAATAAAAAATTAATTTTATCACAGAATATTATCCAAAGAAGTGCTTACTTTTTTGGTGTTGTTTTTGTTTTTTTCTTTTTCTTCTCCTTCTCCGCAGGTGATGATTCTTCGCTCCTATAAGTTAATAATAGACATTTCAGTTAATACACGAAATCTTTGTAATGAAGCCAAAAGAAAGGACTAATAATTTCAGGACATTACTCATCACTTGGTTTAGATTCAGATTCTGAATCAGAATCTGACTCCTCTTGCCTCTGCTTTCTTTTTCTGGAGTCCATTCTGGAAGGCAAACAATTGTTATTTAGAACATACTAAAAATACACCCAAATGGATTCACGAGATACACCCAACTGAATATACAATATACACCCAATGCAGCAAACGAAACACACCCTGCTTAATAAGCTACATACACCCAACGTGAACAAACAAAATACACCCAACCCGAAAAAGAAATTACACCCAAGTATGGTACTTACTTTTTCCCTTTTTTGCTGGGGTGTTTTCTTCCTGAATCCTCTGAGTCTTCTTGAGCCTCAGACTCAGAGGTAGAAGTGTCACTGTCAGTAGTTTCTGTCTCCGAAGAAGATGTTGGACTCGCCTTCCTTTTTTTGTTTTTTTGATTTCTTGTTTTTTTTCTTTTTTTTCTTTTTTTTTCATTTTTTCTCTTGTCTCTGCCATCTTCACAATCCCCTAAAACATGAGATATTTTAGTTAGCAGCATTCGGGTAAATAAAATACACCCAACTTATTATGTTTACTTACCAAAATTTCCTCTCTTTCTGCAGTCATTCTTTCCACCAACTGCTCCTTAGTCCAGTTGGCAATCCAGGGCTTTAGTGGTCTTTCAGTCCTGTTCTTGCCTTTGTTTTTTGAAAGATGAAAGTAGATTATCATCAGGGCGAAGAGGCAGCCATTAATTGCCTTCTTCTTCTTCTCCTGGTAGTTTGTGATGCCCTTGACCATGAAGGTCAAAACATGCCCCCCCAGTTTCTCTCCGATATGCCGTCCATCTTAAAAATTGGGGCCAGGTGCACGGGTGATATTTTGTTTATCGTCGTTGGCAAAAGGAATGCCATCTGTATGTAGAGGATGAATATCCTCTTGAACATCAGGCGTTCCTCTTCGTTGCCAACGCCGATTTCCATCATTTCATCGGTAAGACTTTTGAGGGTCTTACCCTGGAATCTTCTATAAATTATTTTGTCATCATCAGAAAGTTTCTTATACTCAACTTTCTCAGGAAATAGATCTCCTACATAAAGGAAGACAACAAAGTATCCAAGTCGGTTCAAATACACCCAAGCATCAACTTAAATACACCCAAGCAACAACTTAATATACACCTATAATTTTAAGCTAGTTACCTGTTGCATTGATCCCAAGCGCATGATCTATTTTTTTGTGTTATTTGGAAAGAACCATATCCTGTCTTCAGTTTGTTCTTCCCAAGTTTGAAGTTGTTTGCCAGCTCCCTTAAGAGTTGGTGATCCACCCTTAGTGGTGGGATGTGCATCAACCCACTGAATCCAAGATCCCTCACAATCGCCTTCTTCTCCTCAGTCATGTTTCTGAACTTATCACTCGGGAGATGTGTGGCACACTTAAGGTCTTTTGTTTGGTTTCTTGCTGCCATTTTCTCTGAAA
>NC_029777.3:8855547-8864817 GCF_000817695.3 Arachis duranensis | reverse complement strand
ACCCATTAATAACAATAAGATACACCCATTGATAACAGTAAGATACACCCATATATATGACTCAGATACACCCAAAGATATTAACAAGATACACCCATTGATTACAGTGAGATACACCCATAGATATTATTCAGATACATCCATATAGATATCAGTCAGATATCACTCAACGATGCTTCAATATCAAGCCACATTACAAGGTTAAGCAGTATACACCCCCAATCTAAGGAATAAACCCCCAAAAATCAACAAAAATAGCAGGAGAACTTAGAATAACAACGTAGAACGACGTAGAACTTAGAACAACGACGTAGAACTTAGAATAGTGTAACAAAGAAGCAAGAATAATAGTAAACCCTAGAAGAACGACGTAAAAGAAAAGTAAAATATACAGGAATCTTAATAAACTTACGTTGAGTATTGTTGCTTTGTTTTCTCTTCAGATTCTTCATGGAGAGTTTGATGGTGTTTTGATGGAGGTTTCGAACAACGATTTATATATTTTGAACTTTGATTTTCGCTCGAAAATGGGACGGTTTCCTTGTTTTCAAAGCGCTTTGAGAAGTGGAAGAAGTGGAAGAAGTGGAAGAGTCTGCCATATGTAACCGTTCGAGTGTTGAGGGCGTGATTTTGACGCGCCATGTTATTTCTCTTCATGCGCGTGAGTTCTATTTGGGTTGGGCCAACTTGTAAGCTTGTAAACTTGTATGTGTAGCAGGCCCGTCTTAATTATATCTAAAAAAATATTTTAACTATGTGTTTATTAATCTTTTATTTTGAACTATTAATTTTTAAGGATAAAATATATTTTTTGTCTCTCATATTTACAATCTTTTTAAAAAAATACTCCAAACCTAAAATTTTATTCAATTTTGTATCTAGCATTTTCGATTCATTCAATTTTGCCTCTAATATTTTTTATTTGTGTCAAAACTATCATTAAAAATTTTCAATTTTATCCTTAACAGTTTACGTCAAGTTAACATCTAGGTAATTTTGACATAAATTAAAAATGTTAAGGCATTAAAATTTTCAAAGAACATGACTTAGAAAAGCAATAACAAATTAAAACTAAAATTGAAAATAAAAACCTAATATTCCTTAGTATTTAAAAAGGGAAAAAATTATGTAGTGGCACTGGCATGCCTCAGAACATAGTTATTAAAACTATATCGGATCGACTGGTTTGATTAAAAAATCGGTGAATCAAATTCTAAATTAATTAGGTCCAACATTCTTAAAGTGTTAACAGAACATAATATCATTTCTTATCATTTGGTAAATTTATATTTATCTATACTATAATATTTATGAAATTATAATATATTACAAAAGTTTAACATACCTCTAGAGAAGTTGAGATATTGGTCTGGAAAGAGGGATTTATCTCGGGAAATAATTCAAGTACTCGATGCTGAAATCAAATGAAACAAAAAATATAATAGTTTTAGTTCTTATTTATATTTTTGGTACTTTCAAATAAATATGACCAAACTAATTAACTTAAAATACAGGAAAGCAATAACAAATTAAAACCAAAATTGAAAAAAAAAATAAAAAATGTTATTATAGTATTTAGAAAGTAACGGACGATTACTATTTTCTTTGGTATTTGTAAAATAAATTAATATTTTTCACTAAAAATATTTAATATTCTTTAGGGAGCGACCATGATATAAATACCAAAAATTATTTAAATTTATATATTTGTGGTGACATATCTTAGAGTATAATTGTTAAAATGGACCAAACATTTGATCCAAAAACTGATAAATCAGACGTTAAACTAATCCGATCCAATATTCTAAAAATATTAACAGAACATAATATAGAAAATTAACACACCTGTGAAAGGTTTGAGGTAGGCAACTGAAAAGAGCGATTTGGCAATTCGGCATCATCATGAAAATTAGGTTCACATGGCTGAGATCAAATGAAAAAAAAAATATAATAGTTTTAGTTCTTATTCTTATTTTTGGTACAAATTGAATATATAGCTACATTTATTGTAGGACACTTAAAATGTCTCTATTTAATAATACTGTGACACTTTTGCATCAAATTTTTTAACGGTCACTAGTTACTATACTGAGTAGATCTCCCACTCTTTTTCATTTATAGATCTACTTCCTATTTCTTCCACTCTATTATTCACGCTCGTTTGATATGAGGAGAAGAGAAGAGATGAGAAAGTATCATCACAGCATAGCTTTCACCACACTGCAGTTTGCGTTCGCCGATAGCCGTCGCCCTTCTCTTCCCCTCTTTTACGAGTATGAACCCTAATCTATTCTGTTCTTTTCATATTCTGCAGTGAAATCGCGATCTGATCATTCTAATTCAGAGCTCTCGCAACAGAGCAACCAAAACTTTCATGGATTTCGAATCAATCACTCAGGCCATGGATGGTATATCTTTCTTCTTTCTTTTTCATGTTTTTTTATTTTTATATCTATGATACACATAATCTCCCTCCAGGGAGCAAATTTGCAAATTTAGGGTTCAGGAGGATCAAATTTGTGTATAATCATAATTGAAATTTGAAAATAGGGGATACTATGACTTTGTTATGCCTTATACGAATTTGTTAGTATTGAAGTTTCTTGACTTTTATATATAATTGAAGATGTCTCCTTGTATTTTATTCTTGCCTAATGTTTTATATCAATAGAGTATGAGGGTTCCAAAGAAGATGCTGTAGTTCAATGTTGAGGATGTGTTTACTTCATAAAGAGGATCCACTAAGACACTTGGAAATTTCGACAAGGTTTCAAATTCTGTTCAGATTAATTTTTTTCTTCTAGAATGTTTAATTTTATAATCTCCCATTGATGTATTTATTCTGAGTATTGAAAAAGCAAGAATAGCATTATGCTGAATCTACATATATAGCTGAAGGGGCTCATAACAGTAGTAAGGTTATGTGTTACTCTTAGCTTAGATGTAAGTTGAATGAGATGAATGAGTATAAATTTTCTATGGCGATTATTTGTAACATTTTTCACTTGATGCTTTATTTGTTTCTTGTTACTGTTGTTATTATTACTTATTAGTACTGCTACTATTGTTAATTATTAAATTTTTCTATCCATTTGGGTATTTGAATGATGAATTTAAGCGTTTCCTGTCAAAGAGTGTTATCAGATGCAGAATAGATTGCTCATATTCCTTATTGTTTCCTAAAAAAATAATATAAAGATATAACATATAATTTGACTGACTTGTATAAATCAAATCACTTTTATATTTTGAACTTAGATAAATTAAATGTCACTTTTATATATACACTTCATAATGGTTATCTCATGAGGCAGATTTCAACTGAAGAGGTATTAACGACAGATTTTTATTGTTAAAGTACTCCTCCTATGTGTATGTTTTAGAAGAAAAAAAACTCACTTGCATATTTAATATGAAAAAAGTTTGCAGAGTGGTCCAAGTTCTAAAAGTCCTATGTGTATTTTGCGGCTGTAGTTAGAAGAATCAACAAATCAGGAACTAAATCAGAGGATTCCATTGTTCAAACTTCCCACCAAGATCCTTGATTTGTATTTCTTGGATAAGCATCCGAATAAATAAAATAAAAGTAATGCTTCTAATTAACATACACGTAATATAAATGATAAAGTTTATTGTTTTTATGGTCATGAAAATATGAAAAATGATTGTTTATATAAATTCCTATGATACTTAACGGGCTGAGATACAGGCTGACCCTGTAACCTCCAGAACCCAAGTTAGTTTACTCAGCCCTATATCCTGGCCTTCTGGCTCGCATTATTACCAAAAATAGTACTAAACAAAATATTTTGTATTATTTTTTCTATGAACACCTGAAAGAGAGAAAAGGAAGGTACTGAACATTATGAAAGCAAGACATTAAACTGATCTGTTCTAACATTTTAAAAAATTTTAACATACTAGTAGCTGGTCTAGGATAGTCGTCTGATAATAGTGATCTGACGATTCAAGAGATGAACGAACTACTTGATTTTCAAATTGACCTTAGAATCAAATAAAAAAAAGTTAAATATAAATACTTTTGAATATATTTAAATAAATAATTTTAAAAATGTATAAAAAAATTCAAAATATAAATATGGCTTTTTATTGTTTAACAACATATAGTAACTTGCTTGGTGATAAGACCCGCTAAGACTAGTATCTGATTGATGAGGATGGACGCCCTCCATCTCAAAATACAACACCTGAAGCACTTAAAAAACATTACTTAAAGTTATTGAAAAATGCTACAAGGCCTAGATATTTCAAAATAGAAAAATCTGTGTGAGTGCTTACCTGAGATCGACGGCGACTGGGAAATGGAAAAGAGGCCACCTATTTGGCTGCCTTTCGTGCTTAGAAGAGTGAGGACTTGAGAGAGACTTCTCTATGGCATAAAAAGGAAATAGTTGGAATACTATCTTTTTGAGTTCAAGGACGTGATCGCGGACGGAGATCGACTCACAAAATGCAGCAGCTTGAGCGACTATGAGAGGCAGTGTGAGTGACTTTGAGAGGGAAGAGTAATCGTCTCTCAGAGAAATGAGAAAATACAGGTGACTAATGTAATATGGAACCAGTAGCTAGAGCGATTATGAGAGGTAGAGTGAGTGACTATGAGAGGGAAGCATAATCGTCTCTGAGAGAAATGAGAAATGCATGTGAATAATGTAATATGGAATCAGCAGCTTGAGCGACTATGAGAGGCAGTGTGAGTGACTATGAGAGGGAAGAGTAATCGTCTCTGAGAGAAATGAGAAAATGTAGGTGAGTAATGTAATATGGAACCAGCAGCTTGAGAGACTATGAGAGACAGTATGAGTGACTATGAGAGGGAAGAGTAATCATCTCTAAGAGAAATGAGAAAATGCAGGAGAGTAATGTAACATGGAACCAACAGCTTGGGCGACTATGAGAGGCAGTGTGAGTGACTATGAGAGGAAAGAGTAATTGTCTCTGAGAGAAATGAGAAAATGCAGGTGAGTAATGTAATATGGAACCAGCAGCTTGGGCGACAATGAGAGGCAGTGTGAGTGACTATGAGAGGGAAGAGCAATCGTCTCTGAGAGAAACGAGAAAATGCAGGCGAGTAATGTAATATGGAACCAGCAGCTTGAGTGACTATGAGAGGCAGTGTGAGTGGCTATGGGAGGGAAGAGTAATCATCTCTGAAAGAAATGAGAAAATGCAGGCGAGTAATGTAATATGGAACTAGCAGCTTGAGCGACTATGAGATGCAACGTGAGTGACTATGAGAGGAAAGAGTAATCGTCTCTGAGAGAAATGAGAAAATGCAGGTGAGTAATGTAATATGGAACCAGCAGCTTGAGTGACTATGAGAGGCAGTGTGAGTGACTATGAGATGAAAGTGTAATCGTCTCTGAGAGAAATGAGAAAATGCAAGTGAGTAATCTAATATGGAACAAGCAGCTTGAGCGACTATTAGAGGCAGTGTGAGTGACTATGAGAGTGAAGAATAATCGTCTCTGAGAGAAATGAAAAAATGCAGATGAGTAATGTAATATGGAACCAGCAGCTTGAGCGACTATGAGAGGCAGTGTGAGTGACTATGAGAGACAAGAATAATCGTCTCTAAAAGAAATGAAAAAATGCAAGTGAGTAATGTAATATGGAACCAGTAGCTTGAGCGACTATGATAGGCCGTGTGAGTGACTATGAGAGGAAAGAGTAATCATTTCTGAGAGAAATGAGAAAATGCAGGTGAGTAATGTAATATGGAACCAGCAGCTTGGGCGACTATGATAGGCAGTGTGAGTGACTATGAGAGGGAAGAGTAATCGTCTCTGAGAGAAATGAGAAAATACAGGCGAGTAATGTAATATGGAACCAGAAGCTTGAGCGACTATGAGAGGCAGTATGAGTGACTATGAGTGGGAAGAGTAATCATGTCTGAGAGAAATGAGAAGATGCAGGCGAGTAATGTAATATGGAACCAGCAGCTTGAGCGACTATGAGAGGCAGTTTGAGTGACTATGAGAGGGAAGAGTAATCGTCTCTGAGAGAAATGAAAAAATGCAGGTGAGTAATGTAATTTGGAACCAGCAGCTTGAGCGACTATAAGAGGCAGTGTGAGTGACTATGAGAGGGAAGAGTAATCGTCTCTGAGAAAAATGAGAAAATGCAGGCGAGTAATGTAATATGGAACCAGCAGCTTGAGCGACTATGAGAGGCAGTGTGAGTGAGTATGAGAGGGATGAGCGACTATGAGAGGCAGTGTGAGTGAGTATGAGAGGGAAAAGTAATCGTCTCTGAGAGAAATAAGAAAATGCAGCTGAGTAATGTAATATGGAACTAGCAGGTTGAGCGACAATGAGAGGCAGTGTGAGTGACTATGAGAGGGAAGGGTAATCGTCTCTGAGAGAAATGAGAAAATGCAGGTGAGTAATGTAATATGGAACCAGCAGCTTGGGCGACTATGATAGGCAGTGTGAGTGATTATGACAGGGAAGTGTAATCGTCCCTGAGAGAAATGAGAAAATGCAGGTGAATAATGTAATATGGAACCAGTATCTTGAGCGACTATGAGAGGTAGTGTGAGTGACTATGAGAGGGAAGAGTAATCATATCTGGAGAAATGAGAAAATGCAGGCGAGTAATGTAATATGGAACCATCAGCTTGAGCGACTTTGAGACAATGTGAGTGACTATGAGAGGGAAGAGTAATCGTCTCTGAGAGAAATGAGAAAATGCAGGTGAGAAATGTAATATGGAACCAGCAGCTTGAGCGACTATGAGAGGCAGTGTGAGTGACTATGAGATGGAAGAGTAATCGTTTCTGAGATAAATGAGAAAATGCAGGTGAGTAATGTAATATGGAACCAGCGGCTTGAGCGACTATTAGAGGCAGTGTGAGTGGTTATGAGAGGGAAGAGTAATCATCTCTGAGAGAAATGAGAAAATGCATGTGAGTAATGTAATATGGAACCAGCAGGTTGAGCGACTATGAGAGGCAGTGTGAGTGACTATGAGAGGGAAGAGTAAACGCCTCTGAGAGAAACAAGAAAATGCACGTGAGTAATGTAATATGGAACCAACAGTTTAAGCGACTAAGAGAGGTAGTGTGAGTGACTATGAGAGGGAAGAGTAATCGTCTCTGAGAGAAATGAAAAACTGCAGGTGAGTAATGTAATATGGAACCAGCAGCTTGAGTGACTATGAGAGGCAGTGTGAGTGACTATGAGAGGGAAGAGTAATCGTCTCTGAGAGAAATGAGAAAATGCTGGTGAGTAATGTAATATGAAACCAGCAGCTTGAGCGACTATGAGAGGCAGTGTGAGTGACTATGAGAGGGAAGAGTAATCATCTCTGAGAGAAATGAGAAAATGCAGGTGAGTAATGTAATTTGGAACCAGCAGCTTGGGCGACTATGAGAGGCAGTGTGAGTGACTATGAGAGGGAAGAGTAATCGTCTCTGAGAAAAATGAGAAAATACAGGCGAGTAATGTAATATGGAACCAGCTCTGGAACCAGCAGCTTGAGCGACTTTGAGAGGTAGTGTGAGTGACTATGGGTGGGAAGAATAATCGTTTCTGAGAGAAATGAGAAAATGCAGGCGAGTAATGTAATATGGAACTAGTAGCTTGAGCGACTATGAGAGGCAGTGTGAGTGACTATGAGAGGAAAGAGTAATCGTCTCTGAGAGAAATGAGAAAATACAGGTGAGTAATGTAATATGGAACCAGTAGCTTGAGTGACTATGAGAGGCAGTGTGAGTGACTATGAAAGGGAAGTGTAATCGTCTCTGAGAGAAATGAGAAAATGCAGGTGAGTACTCTAATATGGAACAAGCAGCTTGAGCGACTATTAGAGGCAGTGTGAGTGACTATAAGAGTGAAGAATAATCGTCACTGAGAGAAATGAAAAAATGCAGGTGAGTAATGTAATATGGAACCAGCAGCTTGAGCGACTACGAGAGGCAGTGTGAGTGACTATGAGAGAGAAGAATAATCGTCTCTTAAAGAAATGAGAAAATGCAGGTGAGTAATGTAATATGGAACCAGCAGCTTGAGCGACTATGATAGGCAGTGTGAGTGACTCTAAGAGGGAAGAGTAATCGTCTCTGAGAGAAATGAGAAAATGCAGGTGAGTAATGTAATATAGTACCAGCAGCTTGAGCGACTATGAGAGGCAGTGTGAGTAACTATGAGAGGGAAGAGTACTCGTCTCTGAAAGAAATGAGAAAATGCAGGTGAGTAATGTAATATGAAACCAGCAGCTTGAGCGACTATGAGAGGCAGTGTGAGTGACTATGAGAGGGAAGAGTAATCGTCTCTGAGAAAAATGAGAAAATGCAGGTGAGTAATGTAATATGGAACCAGCAGCTTGAGCGACTATGAGAGGCGGTTTGAGTGACTATGAGAGGGAAGAGTAATCGTGTCTGAGAAAAATGAGAAGATGCAAACGAGTAATGTAATATGGAACCAGCAGCTTGAGCGACTATGAGAAGCAGTTTGAGTGACTATGAGAGGGAAGAGTAATCGTCTCTGAGAGAAATGAAAAAATGCAGGTGAGTAATGTCATATGGAACTAGCAGCTTGAGCAACTATGAGAGGCAGTGTGAGTGACTATGAGAGGGAAGGGTAATTCTCTCAGAGAAAAATGAGAAAATACAGGCGAGTAATGTAATATGAAACCAGCAGCTTGAGCGACTATGAGAGCCAGTGTAAGTGAGTATGAGAGGGAAGAGTAATCGTCTCTGAGAGAAATGAGAAAATGCAGGTGAGTAATGTAATATGGAACCAGTAGCATGAGCGACTATAATGGGCAGTGTGAGTGACTATGAGAGGAAAGAGTAATCATTTCTGAGAGAAATGAGAAAATTCAGGTGAGTAATGTAATATGAAATCAGCAGCTTGGGTGACTATGATAGGCAGTGTGAGTGACTATGAGAGGGAAGAGTAATCGTCTCTGAGAGAAATGAGAAAATGCAGGCGAGTAATGTAATATGGAACCAGCAGCTTGAGCGACTATGAGACAGTGTGAGTGACTATGAGAGGGAAGAGTAATCGTCTCTGAGAGAAATGAAAAAATGCAGGTGAGTAATGTCATATGGAACTAGCAGCTTGAGCAACTATGAGAGGCAGTGTGAGTGACTATGAGAGGGAAGTGTAATCGTCTCTGAGAGAAATGAGAAAATGCAGGTGAGTAATGTAATATGGAACCAGCAGCATGAGTGACTATGAGAGGCAGTGTGAGTGACTATGAGAGGGAAGTGTAATCGTCTCTGAGAGAAATGAGAAAATGCAG
>NC_029777.3:8848289-8854264 GCF_000817695.3 Arachis duranensis | reverse complement strand
ATAATAATCTGTTGCAGTGCTAATAACAATAATAATAATAGTATTATTTTTTCTATGAACACCTGAAAGAGAGAAAAGGAAGGTACCGAACATTAGGAAAGCTAAACATTAAACTGATCCGTTCTAACATTCTAAAAAATTTTAAGATACTGGTAGCAGGTTTGAAATAGCCGTTTGATTAGAGTAATATGACATTTCAATAGATAAATGAACTACTTGATTTTCAGATTAATCTTAGAATCAAATAAAAAAAAGTTTTAGTTTTTATCCTTATACCAAAATAAATTATTTAAAAAAAAATATCGTATCATATAAAAAATATTAATTGAAGTAAAAAAATATAATAATGATGTTAATAATTTTACTCTAAAATATATTTTTAAAAATATTATTAACAAAATAATTTTTAAATAATTTAAAAATACAACAAAAATAATTCATAAATATTATATTTTTTAAATAATAAAAAAATTTTACATTTAGCAAATGAATTATCTATTAAATATAAATATTTTTGACAATATTTAAATAAATAATTTAAAAAATGTATAAAAAATTCAAAATATAAATATGACTTTTTATTATTTAACAACAAAAAAATTCATATTTGAAAAATGACTTATCTATTAAATATAAATTTTTATGATAATATTTGAATAAAAATTTTAAAAAATATAAAATAAAATTTAATTTTTAAACTTTTTTTTATTTTTTTAAATATAGTCATTCATAAAATTATCAAATTTTAATAATAATAAATTTATGAACGTCACCAACATTATAAAAATATTAACAGAGCATATGTCATTTTATTGTTTAATGTAAGACCTGGTTAATTAACGGCTAATTAACCCATAAATGAGAATTTATTCTAGAAAGCCCAAAATGTGATTTTTATGGCTAAATGTGATAGAGGAGATTGAGACCAAAATTTCGGTACTAATTTTATAGAATTCGGACCAAGATTGGACCGAACGGGTCAAACCGGGCCAACCGGACCCAAAGTGGGCCCTTGACCCAACTAAACTAAACCAAAATCCTAGTTTTCAGCACTCTCTCTCCTCACAACACTCAAACTCCCGCTGAAATGGAGGCCATGGAGGGAAGAACACTCTCTCAAGTTCTTTCTCTCACTTGATTTTCAAACTACCATAACTTTTGATCTAGAGCTCCGATTGTCACACCGTTTGCGGCCACGCGTTCACCGCGGAGAGCTCTACAAAATCCATACAATCAATCTTGAGTTAAGCCACGTTTTGCTCTTCGAATTTCTAGCCTTGATTTCGAGTTTCATGAGCAAAAATATTGAGATTTTGGGCTCTTTGATGTTATAGGACCCAACTCTTTTGAAGGAGAAGGTTAATCTTGTCGCCTTGGACCTTGGGTGTGGTAAGATTCTCAACCCTAGTATAATTTGTTGTTCTATGATGTTTGGGTATTGAGATATTGTGTATGGGTATGATGATTGTGGCTTAGGTTGTGTATGTGTGAATGTTGGAGCTTGATTGGTGATATTGAAAAGTTTGAAAAGGGTTTGGTGGTGAAAAATCTGTTCTTAAAAGTGTTGAAGCCTTGAGAGCTTGAGGAAAAGTGGTTTGGAAGTGCTCCGGTTGAGCTTGGAAAATCGGCTAAGGTTTGGTCTCGATTTTCCGTATCTAATATGTAATGTGGTAGGAAATACTTAGGATAGAGGCCCTAAGATATGAATTGAATTGTTGATGTTGTTGAATGGTTGATATATATGATGTGGTCATATATGTGATGATGATTATTGATGCCTTGATGGTATGATGTATGAGAAATATGCATGTTATGATATATGCTTAATGATTGATTATGGTTGAATTGTGAGTGAAACCATGTTGATGGTGAGTATAATATTGATTATGTACAATGATGGTTAATTAGAATTGGTGTTGTTGAAAATTGGCATGAGGAATAGTATATGATATGTCAATGTGTTTGAGTTTGAGCCACTTGGGTGAAGTGGGTTAAAATGATGGGATAGTGATTTTGGTGAATTGTGGTAAAGTGTCAACGTGTGAGTTGAGGAGGCTTGATGTTGAATTTGATATATTTTGATTGATTTCAAAGAAAGGGATGAAATTGGCATGTTTTGATTGATTTTGAAAAGAGTTGAAAAATGACTTGTTTTGAAAATAGCACTTTGTGGTTTTGTATGAAAAACATGGTTTTTGGGCATACTTTGACGGGATATAACTTGGACTACGGATCTCTGTTTTGTACCAAATCTATTTAGAAATGAAATTGGATCCGGGATGTCCATGCCATTCGAAGAACGGGTGAAAAACGATTTAAAATGAGAAAGTTATGTCCGTTGGAAGATTGGGGGTTGAATTTGTGAATTCTGCAGCTTTTAACTTAGAAAATTTTTAGCAGAATGACCTCCCACGCGTAGGCGCACTTGACGCGTACGCGCCGTTCTTCTTGAAAATGCCATCCACGCGTGCGCATGGTGTGCGCGGGCGCGCCGATGTGCTGTACCCAATGCCTAGCCATTTTCCAGATAGTTGTGCCAGTCTTGTGTCTGGGGCACGAGAGCACCCACGCGTACGCGTGGCTGACGCGTGCGCGTCGCTTGGCTATTTTTCAATCCACGCGTTAGCGTGCATGACGCATACGCGTCGATGAGTTTCGTGGACATCCATGCGTGCGCGTGGAGTGTGCGTACGCGTGGCCCTGTTTTCATCCCAAAGTTGATTTTTGAGTTTTAAAAGCCAAATCTCATACTTCTAAGCCTCCCATCTCACTATTTATGTCTTAAATCATTATGATATGCCTAGCAATGAGAAAAGGAGCTAGGAGATGTGGTAACTTGCAAGTGAAGCAAGGGAAAAATAAATGATCAATGAGGATCAAGCATGACTATGTGAGATGTGGAGGATGGCGGTGGAAGTGCTTGTTATGCCATGGGCCGAAGGGCCGTAATTGTTGATGAATTGGTTGGTTATGGATTTAACCGTGAGCCGGATGGCTAGATTATTGCCGTGTTACGGCGGAGCCATGATTATGGCTAAGTATAAATACATATATACTGTTGAATAAATTGTGAATGTTGCACTTCCACTGTTGGAAATGAGAGTTTCCCTGGGAGGAAGCAGTGGCTAGCCACCATGTTCTCCAGGTTGAGACTCGAAGCTCTTCTGACCCTATGTCGTAAGTGTGGTCGGGCACTGTGAAAGACCCGAATGAGCTCGCCCCCGTAAATATTCACCAGTGAGGGTGATGGATATGGATCATGATTATGATCAAGTTTATGATGAGTATAACTCGAGTTGGGGATGCGCGACAGAGGGACAGTCCAATGGTTAGCTACCAGGACTTGTCGGGTTGGCTCTATAACTGACAGATGATATCATCAGCGACTAGGGACAGGCATTCATCATATGCATATTATGTGAATTGATTGAGATTGCCTATTTCACTGCATATTACCTGCTACTTGTCTAAATACCTTACTTGTTTCTATTTGTATATCTCTTGTTTGATATAACTGTGTTTGTTACCTTATACTCCTGTTGGTGGTTGGGAAGTCTGAAGGAATTGGAAAGGGAAGTATTATTTATTTAGACTGAAGAATCTTTAGTTAGATGCCCTTTTTGGTTTAGCTTATTTATAAGCTTTGAATTATCTGGAGGAAGTTCTAGGATTGCCTTCGGCTTTCCTATATTATTATGTATTATATATGTGGAAGCTGTTACTATGCTGGGGACCTCTGGTTCTCACCCATGCGAATTTTGTGATTTTCAGATGCAGGACGTGAGGTTTTCCGCTGAGGCATGCTGGAGACTTCTAGATTTGCGAAGATCCTTTGTTATCGGGACTATGTTTTGGTCTATATGTTTTGCTTAGATACTTTTATCTCCATTAAATAATATAAACTGTGATGATTCATTTTATGGGAGATTTTGGAGAATAGGTTTCTGTATTTGTGTCCCTTTGGATTTCCTTTAGGGTTTTCCTTATTTTATCATATGTATATATTGCAATGCTCGAATCGGTTATCTTCGTAGCCGGATTTTGAGTCTTGATATTCCTGTTTTTGACACTCCTTTGTATATATATAATCTCGCGTTGGTTTATCTCTTGTTCGTTACGTTATCGATCGGAGTGTTGCGCTTTTGAGTTGCGATTTTTGTTTACCCCTTTTTCTACAAAGGCTCCTAATTATAATCAATCATTCATACTACTATACATACTAAATTTTTATTTTAGAGGTCGTAATACCTTGCCATCTCTGAATTATGACTTAAGCATAAGACTCTATATGGTATGGTGTTGCATTTAACAAAATATAGTAACTTGCCTGGTGAGAAGAACCGCTAAGACTATTATGATTGATGAGGATGGACACCCTCCATTTCAAAATACAACACTTGAATTACTTAAAAAACATTATTGAAAGTTATTATAAAAATGCTACAAGGCCTAGATATTTCAAAATAGAAAAATCTGTGTGAGTACCTGAGATCGACGGCCACCTACTTGACTGCCTTTCGTGCTTAGAAAAGTGAGGACTTGGGAATGCGCACAAAATACAGCAGCTATGAGAGGAAGAGGTGCTTAAAAGAGCGAGGACTTGGAAGTACTCACAAAATGCAGCAGCTATGAAAGGAAGATGTGTTTAGAAGAGTGAGGACTTGAGAGAAAGAGATGCTTAGAAGAATGAGGACTTAGGGGTGCTCACAAAATGCAGCAGCTATGAGAGGAAGATGTGCTTAAAAGATTTGGGAGTCCTCACAAAATACAGCAGCTATGAGAGGAAGAGTAATCGTATGAAAGAAATGAGAAAATGAGTAATGTAATATGGAACCAAATTAAATACATATATAATATGTTTGGAGCAAAATAAAAAAAGTTGCTGCATGGTGGTAGCATAGTGGCGTGGTGGTGGAAAGTGATATGGTAATGCCACTTATGCGTGAGAACATATAATAATAATAACATGTTTTTTTTATTTTTAACATTGTAGGACTGTAAATCTGCAACTCTATAATTTTATATAATACACCATGATATAATATGTGTGAATAACACTATTTTTTATTAATAAATTATGTTTTGATAAAAGTAATTACTAGCATTATTTCTTTTTTTTTTTTACTTGTTTGCAAATGTAATTACTATTGGCAAGCTTATTTCTTCAACAAAAGCTTATTTATAATTTTTTTATTTAATATACAAATATTTGAAAATTATATATATTATCAATTAATTTAAAGTTATATTTCAACATCCAATTAAGCTCCTTGTTTTGAATTTTTTAATATATTTTATATATAAATATCTTGCTCTTCATACAATAAACCAATTTTATCTGAACTTTAGCTAATATATATTCCAACATCAAATCGAACAACTTTTTAGTTTTTAGAAAATATATAATATCATTTTGAATTACAAATAAAAAAAATTAATTTCTCAAAATTATTTTTCATCAATACTACATTAAGTAAGTTTTTTATTAAATGTATATTAAATATAAATATTTTATATATATAATAAATTTTAATTTAGTTCGAATCAAATAACATCAATTATAAGGAGATATGATGTAGATTTTTTTTATTAAAAAACTTTTTATACAATAGTGCATTATTATTTGAAATGAATAATACCTATATACACATATTTCTTATACAATAGTACATTTTACATACCATTTTTAAATGAATAATACTTATATACATATAAAATCGAGCTAGTTTATCAATTAATAACCTCAAACTCGATTAGATGGAAGAAGAGTCGTTATTAGCTCTTTTGGAGCAAAATAAAAAAAGTGCAGCGTGGTAGAGTGATGATGAAAAATCAGAATTGTAATATAGTTATCCGTTATGTACCTTATGTATCATTCGTCACAGTGCATTATTTTTTTAGTGGCTATTTTTTTACACATAAAAATAGAGTATATTAAATATATTAAAATTAAACAATAAAATTAATTATTAATA
>NC_029777.3:8844279-8848122 GCF_000817695.3 Arachis duranensis | reverse complement strand
AATAATAATAATAATAATAATTTTGAGTTTATATAATTAATATAATTGATATAGTTCTAATTCTCATTTGTATGTAATAATTTTATTAGTATGTATTCACATTTTTAATCAATATAATAATAATAATAATAATAATAATAATAATAATAATAATATTATTATTATTATTATTATTTTTTCTATAAACACCTGAAAGAGAGAAACAGAAGGTACCAAACATTAGAAAAGCAAGACATTAAATTGATCCATTTTAACATTCTAAAAAATTTTAAGATATCGGTAGTTGGTTTGAAATAGCCATTTGATAAGAGTGATCTGACGATTCAAGAGATAAACGAACTACTCGATTTTTAGATTGATCCAAAAATCAAATAAAAAAAAAGTTTTAGTTTTTATCCTTATACCAAAATAAATTATTTAAAAAAAATATCGTATCATATAAAAAATATTAATTGAAGTAAAAAATATAATATATTAATTGAAGTAAAAAAAATATAATATGATGTTAATAATTTTACTGTAAAATATATTTTTAAAAATATTATTAACAAAACAGTTTTTAAATAATTTAAAAATATAACAAAAACAATTCATAAATATTATATTTTTTAAATAATAAAAAAAATTATATTTAGCAAAAGAGTTATCTATTAAATATAAATTTTTTTGACAATATTTAAATAAATAATTTAAAAAATGTAAAAAAGAAATTCAAAGCTCTAATTTTTTTTACTTTTTAAAAAATATAATCATTCATAAAATTATCAAATTTTAATAATAAAAAATATTTTCTAAATTTATACATTGTACTATAATCAGTAATATTTGAATATAAAAAAATTATATTTAGAAAATGACTTATCTATAAATATAAATTTTTGTAGCAATTTTTAAATAAATATATTAAAAATAATAATTAAATAATATTTAAAATATAAAATAATATTTAAATGATTTAAAAATATAAAAAAAGAATTTATAAATATTATATTTTTTGTAAAAATTCATATTTGAAAAATGACCTATCTATTAAATATAAATTTTTATGACAATATTTAAATAAATATTTTAAAAAATACAAAAAAATACAAAACAAAATTTAATTTCTAAACTTTTTTTATTTTTTTAAATATAGTCATTCATAAAATTATCAAATTTTAATAATAATAAATTTATGAATGTCACCAACATTATAAAAGTATTAACAGAGCATATGGCTTTTTATTGTTTAACAAAATATAGTAACCCACTAAGACTATTATCTGATTGATGAGAATGGATGTCCTCCATTTTAAAATACAACACCTGAATTACTTAAAAAATATTACTGAAAGTTATTATAAAAATGCTACAAGGCCTAAATATTTTAAAATAGAAAAATTTGTGTGAGTACCTGATATCGACGGCCACCTACTTGACTGCCTTTCGTGCTTAGAAGAGTGAGAACTTGGGAATGCGCACAAAATACAGCAGCTATGAGAGGAAGAGGTGCTTAGAAGAGTGAGGACTTGGAAGTGCTCACAAAATGCAGCAGCTATGAGAGAAAGATGTGCTTAGAAGAGTGAGGACTTGAGAGGAAGAGGTACTTAGAAGAGTGAGGTATTAGGAGTACAGTGCTCACAAAATGCAGCAGCTATGAGAGGAAGAGGTGCTTAAAAGACTTGGGAGTGCTCACAAAATGCAGCAGCTATGAGAGGAAGAGTAATCGTATAAGAAAATGAGAAAATGAGTAATGTAATATGAAACCACATTAAATACATATATGAAGAAAATTTCATGCTCTAAACTATTCAAGCTGTGATGTTGATGGCCAGAAGGGACTAAGAGAGGGAAAAGAATAAGTTGTTCTCATTTTGAAAAGAATGAAAAATCCCTTAAAAAATATTTGAGTTATAACCCCTTATATACTATGTACTCCTTATGTACTCCCACTATATAAAAAAATACAAATAAAAAAAATAATCTAGGTAACACTCTCCCGCAAGCTAGAATTGTATAAATCTAACAATCCTAGCTTGGAAACATTAGTAGACAAGAGACCCGGTGGTAGAGCTTTGGTAAGAAAATCAGCAAGTTGGTCTTGGGACCGAACCGGCATTAGATGAATGAGAGCAGACAGATGTTTTTCACGAACAATGTGGCAGTCTACTTCAATGTGTTTGGTTCTTTCATGGAAGATGGGATTGTTGGCAATATGAATAGCTGACTGGTTGTCACAGAATAGGATGATAGATTTTTGAAGCGGCAAACCAAGAAAATCCATTAAGAAATATTTGAGTTATAACCCCTTATATACTATGTACTCCTTATGTACTCCCACTATATAAAAAAATACAAATAAAAAAATAATCTAGGTAACAATATATAATATGTTTGGAACAAAATGAAAAAGTTACTACATGGTGGCAGTATAGTGGCGTGGTGGTGGAAAGTGATATGGTTATGCCACTTATGCGTGAGAACGTATTGCTAATGATCCCTTAGTACCTTATGTACCATTATTTTTTCAATGGTTATTTTTTTACATAGAAAAAAGAATTATGGTAATATATACATTAAACAGTAAACAGTCATAACAATAATAAATATATAGTCTCATGTAATAATAATAATAATACTAATAATAATAGCGACGACGAGATTGCACACAACAATATTACATAATAATAGCAGTAGTATTTAATAATAGTAACTACATCTAATAATAATAATAATAATAATAATTTGTTTTTTTTCATTTTTAGCATTGTAAAACTGTAAATCTACAACTCTATAATTTTACATAATACATCATGATATAATATGTGTGAATAACGCTATTTTTTATTAATAAATTATGTTTTGACAAATGTAATTACTAGCATTATTTCTTTTTTTTTAATTGTTTGCAAATATAATTACTATTGGCAAGCTTATTTCTTCAACAAAAAGCTTATTTATAATTTTTTTATTTAATATACAAATACTTGAAAATTATATATATTATCAGTTAATTTAAAGTTATATTTCAACATCCAATTAAGCTCCTTGTTTTGAATTTTTTAATATATTTTATATACAAAAATCTTGCTCCTCATACAATAAACCAATTTTATCTGAACTTTAGTTAATATATATTCCAACATCAAATCGAACAACTTTTTAGTTTTTAGAAAAAATATAATATCATTTTGAATTACAAATAAAAAAATTAATTTCTCAAAATTATTTTCCACCGATACTACACTAAGTAAGTTTCTTTATTAATTTAAATTTATATTAAATATAAATATTTTATATATATAATAAATTTTAATTTAGTTCGAATCAAATAACATCAATTATAAGGAGATATTGATGTAGCTTTTTTTCATTAAAAAATTTCTTATACAATAGTGCATTATTATTTGAAATGAATAATACCTATATATACATATTTCTTATACAATAGTGCATTTTATATACCATTTTCAAATGAATAATACTTATATACATATAAAATCGAGCTAGTTTACCAATTAATAACCTCAAACTCGATTAGATGGAAGAAGAGTCTTAATTGACTCTTTTGGAGCAAAATAAAAAAAGTGCAGCGTAGTAGAGTAGTGGAGTGGTAGTGAAAAATCAGAA
This sequence comes from Arachis duranensis, assembly GCF_000817695.3. Lineage (NCBI taxonomy): Eukaryota > Viridiplantae > Streptophyta > Magnoliopsida > Fabales > Fabaceae > Arachis > Arachis duranensis. The sequence continues at coordinate 8,844,513 of NC_029777.3, read as the reverse complement.
TTGTAATATAATTATCTGTTATGTACCTTATGTACAATTCGTTACAGTGCATTATTTTTTTAGTGGCTATTTTTTTACACATGAAAATAGACTATACTAAATATATTAAAATTAAACAATAAAATTAATTATTAATAAAAAATATGTATTAAAATATAAATATATATTAAAAATAAATTAAATTATATATATCTTTATATATAAATATATTAATAATTAATTTTATTAGTTAAT
>NC_029777.3:8834573-8843272 GCF_000817695.3 Arachis duranensis | reverse complement strand
TTTTTTTAAATATAGTCATTCATAAAATTATCAAATTTTAATAATAATAAATTTATGAACGTCACCAACATTATAAAAATATTAACAGAGCATATGGTTTTTTATTGTTTAACAAAATATAGTAACTTGCCTAGTGAGAAGACCCGCTAAGAGAAGACCCGCTAAGACTACGAGGATGGACGCCCTTCATTTCAAAATACAACACCTGAATTACTTAAAAAATATTACTGAAAGTTATTATAAAAATGCTAAAAGGTCTAGATATTTCAAAATAGAAAAATCTGTGTGAGTACTTGAGATTGACAGTCACCTACTTGGCTGCCTTTCGTGCTCAGAAGAGTGAGGACTTGGGAATGCGCACAAAATGCAGCAGCTATGAGAGGAAGAGGTGCTTTGAAGAGTGAGGACTTAGAAGTGTTCACAAAATGCAGCAGCTATGAGAGGAAGAGGTGCTTAGAAGAGTGAGGACTTGAGAGGAAGAGGTGCTTAGAAGAGTAAGGACTTAGGAGTGCTCACAAAATGCAGCAGCTATGAGAAGAAGAGGTGCTTAGAAGACTTGGGAGTGTTCACAAATGCAGCAGCTATGAGAGGAAGAGTAATTGTACCAGAGAAATGAAAAAATGAGTAATGTAATATGGAACCAAATTAAATACATATATAATATGTTTGGAGCAAAATAAAAAAGTTGATGCATGGTTGCAGCATGGTGGCATGGTGGTGGAAAGTGATATGGTTATGCCACTTATGCGTGAGAACGTATTGTTAATGATCCCTTAGTACCTTATGTACCATTATTTTTTTAATGGCTATTTTTTTACATATGAAAAAAGATTATGATAATATAAAAAAAATGAAAATATATTGAAACCAACATACCGAAAAAAGAATACATCAAGCATTAAACTAAAACACTGAACAACAAAAAGAATATGAACAAATAATTTTGTATTGCTACCATATTTTCTGCTTTACTTCATCATTATAGATAAATTCACCCATAATATGAGAAAAGGTTAGCAGCCAAAATGCAACAATATTTGGACCTTTCACTTTGTGTGTTATGTGCTGGGAATTGAAAACAATAAATAGTTAAGGTTAGCATATCAAGTAATGTAAATGGAACAACAATATGATCCTAAAAGCATAGCCAATGAAAGTATGAAGGCAGAGTAGTACAAAACTAACTTCAAAAATTAATTTAAGTTGAAAGTAACTTGAGGTATCAACTGCATTAATGTCCTATCAATTACTATCAGTATCCAAATGATATATAGAAGAGAATCGCTTATTTTTTACTGCACTTTTTAAACCATAACAATGCGTAATTAGAATTGCTGGTATCATAACTTCTACCAAATTCAACTTAATAAAGCAAGTCACAAGAAGTTTTGCATATCATGTTTCCAGAAACTAAAGAGAAAAAATACATCTAAGAGATCAAGAAAGGACAAAGCTGATTATACCAATATTAACATGCACTGCCATTTCTACCATAAACAAAGTAGGAATAATCTATTATATATTTCTAATTTTACAACCAAAATATGTTACATGTCATTTTTTTATTGCAATTGAAATTAAATCTTTTTTTCCAAAATTAAAAAATTATCCTCTCCTCCTTACTAATTTTACAATCAAAATGTGCCATATGTCATTCTCTCATTGTAATTGAAATTAAATTTTTTCCTCCAAAATTAAATAATTCTTCTCTCCTCCATATTAAATTCAAAACTAAAATGTGCTACATATCGCTCCCTCGTTGCAATTAAAATCAAATCTTTCCTTCCAAAATTAAGGAATTCTCCTCTCCTCCTTATTAATTTTACAACCAAAATATGCCACATGTCACTCTCTCATTGTAATTGAAATTAAATCACACACTCGTCAAAATGCGTCATGCTAGGGAGAGGTATCCACACCCTTATAAGGCATGCTTCGTTCCCCTCCCCAACTGATGTGAGACCTTACAATATACATAATTTTTTAGTTTTTTATTTAGTTTAAAATTTTTACCGCTTATCTTTCTAATCTATATTTTCATTTCTCTTCTTTCAAATATTTATTACATATAATTTGAAGAGAATATTAACGTTATAATTAAAAATTAAAATCAAGATTTAATCATTTTAAAAAAATTAATATTGAGTTAATTTTATAACTATCAGTATATTTTTTTATACTAATATCTAATTATATTTTTATATACATAGTGAGAAAAAATATTATTTTTAAATAACAAGTATAAAAATTAATTATTTCTATTTGTGTAACAGACTTAACACCTAATTAAATATAAAAGTATACACGTTAAATTATTTCAAATTTTAAATCACGAATGTTAAAATTAATTATTAATAAAAAATTAGACTTTTCATATAAAAATAATAACTAAAATTTTTATTATTTAATTTTTTATCTATAGATACTTTGGTCTTCTTAACAAAAAATTTTTGTCAACCTATGACATTTTTTTGTAAAAGTAGTTTAATTTTATAAATTTTTTTCTATACATAATCTATAGTGGACTGTAATTTTAAAAAATGAATATTTTTATAATATTATTACAGTTAAAAATATTAGTTGATAACTAATGTTTAAAATTTTTCAAAAATATGATTGAAAGAGAATAAAGTATCAACTGAAATATCACCTTTGGTTTTTGTTAAAAAATTAGGAACAAAAGAAATTACACATTTTTCACACTGAAATTGATAAATCAGTTATTAGAAAATTTATCTTAAAAGATAAAATTAAATCAAATTAATTTTTTTAAGATTGTTTAGATTCACTTTGAGCTCTTTTTATTACCGTCATTCTGTCAGTTGTCTATAGGAAAGAAGGGAAGAGGGGGGTCAAGTTAGTATCAATATTTTTACATCATAAACAAATATAAACTTTTTATATTGTAGACATTGAAAGTGAAAAAAAAATTAAGACCTTCCCATAATCCTTAGATCCAACTTTGGTGCGATACCCTTCACATATAAGGTCCTTGTTTTACAGATACTTTTTTGAGAGTTTTTACTTTCTTTTCCTTCTAAGAAAGAAGAGCTCTTGCTTGTGTTTTATTAATGGATAATTTAGATATACATAGAAATATATCTAAATTATCCATTAATACTAATTTAATAAATCATTTGCAATTTCACATGTATTTTGAATTAGTTCATATTTATATGTGTGTAAATGTGTAATATAATATCTAAAATTAAAAGCTATTCATTCTATTCAATAAAAAGAATTTTAATACAAGTGTTAGATGACTCAGATCCAAAATAATAAATAAATAAATTTAAGTTAGTTAAAAGATAACTCATTTATTTATTTAAATAAATATTGAATCTTTATATTTTATTTTGTACAAATAGTAATTTATTAATTAATTACAGATTTTTATATAAAATTTAAATTTATGATAAATTAATTTTAAATAATAATAATAATAATAATAATAATAATAATAATAATATTTTCCTATATTTTAATAAGAGTAGTGTTATTTATTCTAGTTTAATACTTATTTAAGATATTAAATTAAATTTTTTTATTTTTTCTCTTCTAACAAAAAAAATATTAAAGATCAATAGTTTTATTAATATTACTCAATATTCAATATTTTAGTTAATATTTTATTTTTATACTATTAATACTTAGAGTTTAGAATTTAAAATTTAGTATTCATAAAATGTTGATAGAAATTATAAATTTTATTAATCATGTAATGTTTTAATATTTGTTGAAGACTTACATTTCAAAAGTTTAAACATCTTCTCTAAGTAAGAGTCTCTTTTGAATTTGTTTGATTTTCTCATAAATATTTTTTTTATTTGTCTTATGCTATTTTTTATTATTGGAATTTACTAAAGATCAAATTCTAGATCTTTTAAATATAGAGTTCTAATACCATATTATAAAATCACTCATTCTAAAAATTTAAACTAATAAAAAAATAATATTAATTATTATATCTCTAATAATTTTTTATTTATTAGGAATTAAGATCTTTGATTTAGGAGTGAGCATCAATTGTGCATTAGAATTTAGAACAGCTAAATCAGCAAAGATTTTGAGTAATAAGACAACCTACTTTTGCTTAAAATATGAATAAATTTAGGGTTAAGTATGATTTTGATTCTTAAGGTATAGGTCAAATTTTTTTTTGTCTTTAACCTTTTTTTTCATACAAAATTGTCTCTAAAGTTTAACTTAGTTTAAAATCATCATTTTTACCAAAAACTTATTTTTTATTACTAAATTACCCCTAACTAAAAAAATGGGTTAAATTAAAGGGGAAAAGGGATCACGCAAAGGGGGAAAGAAAGAAGAAAGGGGAAGGAAAGGTGGGGAAGAGAATCACGCGAGGGGGAAGGGAGGTCGTCGTCACCGCGTTGTCGTCGTCGTTCTGGACAGGATGGACTTGTTGAGTTGGTCCAATCGTCTAGCGGAAGAAGCCTTCGAGTGGATTCACTTCTAGGAGCTTCCTTCCGACTTGTGTATTGGAGAGAATGGGGGGTGGTACCTGTAAAGACACTCCGATGCCTAAGTCAGCAAGGGTCTAAGCAAGTTTTTAGAGTATGGGGACTTCGAAATACCTGAGGGGTGTCAGTGTACTTATAGTGGTGAACCCATAACCATCGTTGGAGTGGTTTCGTCATTTTAGGAGGATAATTGTCCCTTTATCTTGGGGAGGTTGGGGTTTGACTTGTAGAAGGGGGTTGAGAGATTTTAGGGACAGTTACTTATTTGAATGAGTGTTATCTGCCAGCTAATCTTTGTCCCCGACTTCTTACTGGTGGAACCTATGTCGAACTCGGCCTCTTACGAGAAGGTCGGTTGTAGGGGAAGGCCAATCTCATGAATTAGGCCTTTACGTATTATTTGGATCTGGGCCTTGTAATTGGGACAGGGTATGAACAAGAGTGAAAAGAGGAATTTTATTGACTTTTAAAAAAAAATCTTTTTAATTTTTTTTCTGCAGATATATCTGAAATCTGATTCCATCCGCAAATATAAATTTCAAATCATATCCGAGTAGAGAAAATGCAAATATTGGATTCGGTGAGTTTAGTATATATTAACTCGAGATTTTGATCATATCTGATCTAATACGATCCGCTAACACTCTTAATCAAATCAACTATCTACCTGAAATATATGTTAAAATATAAAATATAAATTAAAAATAAATTAAACAATACATATAGTTATACAGAAATATATAGTAGCTAATTTTTTGTAAGAATGTAAATAAGTACCGATAACGTGATTATCTAATTAAGTAAATACAAGTAACTCGATTATCTGATTAAATCCAACTAAATCCGATTTTATATTAAATATTATACCTTATGAGTAATCGAGTAAAATTCGATTATACTCAACCTTAATTTGTTCGAGTATCAGATATAGGGGTCGATGAACCTGAACCGACCCGATGAACAAATTACCTAACATATTATATTAAAAAAACTATAATATTTATATAATTTAACTTTTACTAATTTTAATCTCATCTTAGTCATTTTTTTCACTTTTCAGCATAATTTTTTTTTGTGTTACGTAATATTTTTTCACATTTTTTAATTTTTGCTTACTAATTTAATTCTAATTGGATCTTGATTATCCGATCTATTTCAACTCAAATTTAATCGGTTTAAATTTAGTAAAAAAAATTATAATAAGTCGATCTAACTTGAGCTCATCAAATTTAATTAGCCTAATTTTTAAACTCACCAAAACTCTACCTAACGTGCTAGTTTGATTATATCTTTAATAATTTTTTTTGTATACACAAAATATTTTTTATGTATATAATCATTAATTTAGTAATAATTTTTAATATGTATATAATATTTTTAGTGTGTATTTAGTTTTTAGTTAAACAAGTATAAAAGTTAGACATACTTTATAAAAGAAGTTTAGAAAATAATCATGATTATGAGAATGAAATTGAACTATTCAAATTCGATTAAATAAAAACTAGTCACTAAATCGATTTGATTTAAGATAAAAATTGGTTGATAATAAATAAGTTAAAAAATCCAAAAATCAATCAAACTATTTTTTTTTAGTAAAATAATTTAAAAATAGTAAAATATTTTTTTAAATGTATATTTATATAAATATATTATTTTATTATATACCAATCAATTCCAATTAAATAACGCTTTAATTTTTAAAAGACCAAACAAATAAATTTTATGAAAAAAAAAAAAAAGCCAATGAGCACAATTTCAAATTAAGCTTCCAAGGTACATATTCTTTGTCCACTATTGTCTTTGCTTAGCATTAGTTAAGCAAATTCCCTCAAACAAGAAATTTTTTAGGTGCTCATGCTTCTTGCCACCGGTTATGGGGTGCTTCCAGCAGCTTAAAGGGACCATATGAATGAACTAATTTGCCATGAAATGAAACTAGTAAATTAGTTCTCAATTCAAAAGTTGAAAATACAAAAATCTGGCCTTCTATATATTTTAATTCATGGACTTCCAACAAAAATTTTTAGAAGTTGCAAAATCAATTTCTAGGACGAGGACTAGGAACAATTCTAAAGCAGCAAAGTAGAGGCTCTACAAACACATTCAGATTAAAATAGACAACCTAAGTCGGCAAGAGCAAAAGCGAAATCAAACAATCATGCCTTATAGCCATATAGAATATCAAGAACTGAACCGATAACCCCGAAAAATTTCTCTCGTTATAACCAAATTCACCAATCACATTATGCAAAATGCTTACAATCCATGTATGAGGGTTAGGAAGATAGTAAAGCTTTTAAATAACAGGAATCAAACCGTTACTTCTATTACAGAACCACCTTCCTACTAAAATAACAAAAAAGGAATACCTGTGACCAACAAAGCAACTGCATTACATCTGGACCAATTTTTTTAATAGAACTTTTAGTGCCAGTTTTATTTGAGAAGCATTTCAAAGCCACTTCAAATGTTGCATCCTCAGGAGAGCCATTTGACTTTCGAGTGTGAACAGAAGGCTGCAATTATGTATAAAACAAACAAAATTAAATAGAGATTATGAAACCTGTAGCTTACTATCCGTTGAGGCTCCATTTCAAAAGTAACAATACATAATATTAAGCAAGTAGATTTTCAAACAATCTAGCTGCTGATTACCTTAGTCATGTATTTCCACAGGTAATGCACAACTATTTCCAGTTTCCATTTTGGTTCACTGAAGGTCTGCAATCACGCTCAGTAAAAATAGAACGATTAGCCATAACATAACTGTCATGTCATCAATACTATGTAAATATCATATAGTGAGATTTATTTTGCTTCTTGATTAGTATAACTAGAAGAAAATGTTTCAAAAGGAAACGGATAATCCTGTACAGACAGCTATTTGCAAAAAGGGTGAGAGGATCACACTCAACCTTAAGAAATAGGGGGATGGTATCTATGCTGTAAGCTAGTTGATCTAAAATTATGTCCATCAAAGTCTGCATCAAAATAGGATGTAAGACATATTTTCGCCAGGAGCATTGAGTAAAACTGAAAAATCAATTGAAAGGAACCTAGAGAAACATAATTAATCGAAACAACTACCTCAGACCATCTGCTCTTGTTGTGTGGCCTTCAAGATCTGCTTTCTTCCTTGATATATCAAGGTCCTTAATCTAAAATCATCCAGAATATTAATTAAAAAAAATTGTTTGAACTTCAAAATACATAATCTTTTCAGAAACTTACCATAACAAAAAACTTATCCACAGAGACACAGATGTTTTTCACTACTTCATGTAAAGCAAAAGATAATACAGTATGAAAGTGTTTGGATAACTGAGATTCAGTATTCTTTTGAATCTCTAGATGTGCATGTTAGCTCAAACCAACAAATAAGCAAACCATCGAACACTTGGTGTGCACAGCGAAATTCATCTAACCTAACTGCTAATGAAAAAGAAAAAGAGAAGTTATGCAACCAACCTGCGTAGCCAAATTGAGAAAAGAAGATACTGGGACAAGAAAATATGACATTTGTTTTTAATCCTGCACCAAACCAGAAAAATTAAAACAATGAACAATATGTGCAGATATATGTAATACCGAAGAATAGGCTTGCAGGGCTGAACTTGATTTCATTTGCAGCCCCAACTACTACTAGGACACCAAATGTTTTCAGAAGTGCTATGTAAGGATCAAAAGGATGATCACCAATGATGTGTCAATTATATAGTCTAGTGTCTTTGTTAATCCCTACATGTATACATATATATAGCAATATTAGTCAACATTCAACTCAGTCATCATGTCATGAGGTAGAAATCTTACTGTTGCACCAAATGCTCTTACACTCATACACTATGAACCTATTTATAGAAAGGAAAATTAACAAAGTGTTACTATGTAATTATCGCTGATGATGCAATAGATTCCAAGTGGCTCATGGGTTATCCAACATATCTTACAATCTTCTTAAAATAAATGTCTTGATTTTTTTTCTCAGCCTAAAACATAAGGCAGAAACAAAATATAACTTTAATTAATTGTTCCATAGTGATAGTCTCAACAGGGTATAGCTTCACTTATTCCACGTAGAGTCTAGGCACCCAAAAGTATAGCTTCACTTCCTATGTATTAGGTTATATTAGTTCAACAAATATCCATGAAGTTGTTCTAACTAAATCAAATAGGATAAGCACTGATAATGAAACAAAATCATTCTTAGATTAATAAGAG
>NC_029777.3:8829109-8834547 GCF_000817695.3 Arachis duranensis | reverse complement strand
AAAAAAATGAAATCTATAAGTCAATCAGTATCCGGGAAAGTGGATTGTAATCCTTTTCACTCTTTTAGTTATTAATGGAAACACACTTTCATAAAAGGTGTTCTAAGAGCTCTGCTCTTATAAATTTTAGTTCCATCTGGGCAACGAGAAGGAAGTACCCACTTCCTGGAAACAAGTATAAGTGGACAAAATCTCCCTCAAATAGTAAGATTCACTATATGTTATTATTCAATAGAAAATATTATATGTTTGCATGAAATACAGTTCTGTCAAAGGTGCCAAAATTTGTCTATATTACCATCATAGATATAATCTAAATAAGCCTAAAATATTCATATTCAGGGTGAAAGCATAAACATTCAAGATCAAACCACATTGCAAGGTTTGAATTAATACAAAAGGCATTCGAGGTCAAATCATTCCTGAAGTTCCACAAAATAATAGACGCGTTACCTCTCTTCAATTACTGCTCTAAATGCGTCCACGAATACTTCAACATTCTGTTTTGAACATTAAAATTCAAAGGGAAATAAACCAAATTGGATATGATTTTAGGACCAAAACAAAGAGAAATAAAACCAAACTAATGAATAAATAAAAATAAATAAATAAAATGTGTTCCCTTGTTTTGCAGCCACTTATCCAGTTATCCTTTATTTCTACTCTCTCGCTGACACAGCCAAAAACTGACCATAGGTAAGGCTTAAATTGTTTAAGATATTTTGTAGTATATTTTGTTTAAGATCTGAAAAATCAATTTTCTGTAGGCATATGTACCTTAATAGCTCCTTTCAGCCCTTTCTTTGCATAATCAACTGGCGTCTGGTTATTTTCAATGGAGGCAATGCGGCCGCTAATGTCAATGAAGTCTCTAGAAGGAATACAAATTGGAGTCCCAACCTATCAAATAGAAGATATTACATACAAACTCATAGAAACCATGAATCACGAAACAAAATAGAATTAACAAGGCTCGTTCATTATACTAACAGTAGAACCCAAACAGATAAAGTCGGTTTTAATGATAAGAAAATTCTTTCAAGATAAGGTTTAGAGATCTCAATCAGAACAACAATTGGGTTGACTGGGATCACTCCAAAAGATAATGATGCAAAACAACATAAATTAGTAAATCAATGCTTTGAATTTTGAAAATGTGAATTAAATATATATTATAAACAATACCAGTGTAACAACTTTTTTTTCTTTAAGTGATACTATTTTATTTAGTACACATCTCTCCTTTGAAAACCTCATTCTAATCAGTCAACAGAGTAATTTAAATCTATGTACTTAGCACATTGCATTTCATGAACTGGTAATTATAGTTACCTCAGAAGCAGAACTCTAAAAGGCACAATAGATTATCTTCAACGCAAACTTTTAACCATAACAATTAATGGAGCTACTTTCAAAACCAAATTCGAACCTTGAAGAGGATTCAAGAACAAAAATCTAAACCATAAAATAAAAGTGGAACAGATTGAGTTTTAGATGCAATAATAACGTATGAACAATTGAATTCCAAACAAAATATAGATCAATAGAAATTCCAGAATCTAAAATAGATAAAGACATACATGTAGGTTTTAGATCTGGTGACACGATGACTCGACGAGGCTGTGAACGGCGAGGATGGATGGCGCGAGACAGAGAGAGACATAAGCTGAGAGGCGGCAGAGGGAGCTCGTGTAACGCGAGCAGCAGAGGAGGGAGCTCATGCGAGCGAGCGGCGGCGGAGGGAGCTCGTGCAAGCAAGCAGTGACCGAGGGAGCTCGTGCAAGCGAGCGGCGACAAAGCAGAAGCGACGGAGAAATCTGCTTGTAATTTTAATTCGTTGATATTTTTTACAGTAAAATTTTATTGGAAAAATCTGCTTGTAATTTACTATTTCTTAATAGTAATTCTTTATTAATTCGATGGTCGAATTTGAATGGGTATATAATAAAGAGTTAATATTTAAAATCGTCCCTGAAATATGCATTGTTGTTCTCCATATGAATTTCCGAATGATAAAGTTAATTAAAATAGTCCCCGAAAGATGACGGACATGACCACCTTAGTCCCTCCGTCCTGAGCTGACTAACGTTGGGTAACATGTGCCGTTAAGTGACCGTGTGGCACAGTAACAAAACGACGCTGTTTTGAACCAATGGGTTCCAGGAGCGGAGACGACGTTGTTTGGTGTCCAGGAGAGATTCAAAATATTCTAACCCATCATCCCCTCTGTCAACAAGCATCCACTCTGTTTCGCTTCAAAATTTGTCATCTCCGTCAAGGTATGTCCTAACCCTTCGACCGAACACTTGAAGCAGGCCATCAACCTTCGTCAGCGTAGGAAGACCAATAGCCTGAAAGAGGTATCGCTACTGAATACAGAGGTAATCATCTCCTAGAGCAACATTGATAGTGGAGGAAGCCATCTCGACTATTATAGGTAAAGATGAATCGTTTTTCTTGTTTATTGAGTTATTATGTGGCGTGATGTCTTGATAGTGGCGTGAGTCATGAGTTCATCTGATTGTGGGTAGTGTTTGTGGTGAGTAAGAGTTTGCATGACTGTTGTTGTATGATATGAGTGGGTTAAAATGGTTTGCTGTTACTGGCATTTGTGATGATTTGTTAGGTAGGATTCTTCCATTTTAGTGATGGTTCTACTAGGTTGTTGCATGTTTGTTTTGGGGTTAGTGTTTGTTTTGGTATATTTTATTTTGTCTGATAATGGTATTATTGTCTCTGTTATTATAGATGGAGGGTCCTCCCATGACTTTTATCTTTTACCATGGTGGAATGTTTAAAAACTCTGTTGAAAGGGATATGATATATGAACCCGACAACACTAAAGTCTTGATGGGTGTTGATGGAGACACACTAGATGTGTTCTTTGTGAGGGGCTACTATAAGGAGTTGGGATATATTAAAGCTGGAAACTGTTGGTGGAAAGCTCCTGGAGTGCCCCTCTCTTCTGGTTTGAGAAGCTTAGTTACAGATGCAGATTTGGTTGCAATGTGTAAGGATTGTAGGAGAAACTAGAATGTGATAAATATTTACCTTGAGCACTATATTTCACAGCCATATATAGTAGACAACATGGTTGAGGATGTTGGCAATGTTGAAGCAGAAAGTAGCAAGCAACAGAAGTTTTCCCAAGCAAAGAGTAGCCATTCTGAACCTGGCGAGATGGCCACCACTAGTCACCCTGAGTCTAAGAAACAAAACCATGTGCCCACTAAGTCAATTCCACAGCCCAGCTCTCAGCCCAACAAGCCAACTATGAAGCCCAACTCTCACCCTAATAAACCAGCAAAGAGGCCCAATTCTCAGCCCACTATAAAGGCCCACAAGCCCAGCTAGGCCACAACGCAGCCCATGAAGGTTCCTTCGCAGCCCATGAAATCCCACTCTCAGCCCAAGAAGTTCACCCGTCAGGGCAGTGCAGTTCCACCTCAACCCAATACACCATATGAGGAAACCAAGAACTCACAAGGGAATAGTAATAAGAACAAAGACGGTGGCAGTGGCTGCAGACTGACCAGATCTAGGAGGCATGTGAAAGAAGTTCCCATCCAGGAAGAAGACAGTGACTCTCATGACTCATATGAGAGTACTGATAATGAATTATATAAGCCTCCTAAAGGTGTAGGAGACAACCTGTATAGCAGTGAGAGTGATACTGAGACTGACAACAGGAACAGTGGTGGAAGAAAGGACTCCAAATGTGAAGTAAGAGAGAAGCAAAGGCCTCCTAAGACAAGATTAGGGGACAAAGAAATAGAAATTGATGACTCTAGCTATGAGGGTTCTGAGGACGAACAAAGCTCTGATTCTAGTATGCTTACTTCCTTAGGGTTAGTGGTTACTTAATTTATTTTGCATTTGTCGTATAGTTACCTTATGTGCTGAAATTGTTTTTTGGCAGATGTAGATGAGGATGATGATGACCTCGAAGGAGACTCAGATGCTGACTCATGGCATGCAGAAGATTCTGGTAAACAGCTGGAGTCTGATGAGGAATCACCAACAGTATACCCTCAATTTAATGAGAAAACTAAGTTTGGGCAACTGAAATTTGAGGTTAGTATGGTATTTAAGTCAAAGTCTGAATTTATGTAAGCCACTAGGGATTACACAATTCAGTGGGGTAGAAATATTTCATTCGTCAAGAATGATAAAGTAAGAGTTAGAGCTGTTTGTAAGAGTGATGATTGTCTATGGGTTGTATACTGTGTATGTAACAAACCAGACAGGTCTTGACAAATTAAAACTCTGGTTGATAACCACACATGTCCTAGGAGGAGGAAGAATAGAGCTGCCACCCAAACATGGACACTTAGTAAATTAGTCCCTAAACTTAGGAAACATCCCACTATGAAGCACCGAGAGGTTTATGATTGGTTTGTTAGAAAGTGTAACGTGTATTTGAACATCACATGTATCACTAGAGCCTTAAAAGCTGCTAGGTAGGTCGTTGAGGGAGATGAAATAGCACAGTATGGGTTAGTGTGGGACTATGCTAATGAACTACTGACTAGCAACCCCGGATCCACAATTCAAGTTGGTGTCATCCCCATGCCCGAGAGTCCTCCCCTGTTTGAACGATTCTATGTCTGTCTCGATGCTTGTAAGAGGGGCTTTAAGGCAGGTTGTAGACCTTTGATAGGACTGGATAGGACGTTTCTGAAGACATTACATGGGGGGCAAATCCTTACAGCATGTGGACAGGATGCTAACAATCATATCTTTGTGATTGCTTATGCTATCGTAAGTGTGGAAAATAAGGATAACTGGCAGTGGTTCCTGGAGCTACTGCACAAAGATTTGGGAGACTACAGGGAGAACAAATGGTGCTTCATCTCGGACATGCAGAAGGTAAGGATGATGTTGACATGATATATGGCATTCTGAGTATCAATTTGATTTAATGAATATCTTCTGAAGGACTATTTTGAATTAATGAATATCTTTTGAGGACCATATTGACTGATAATCTTTTCGTGTTTTATTAACAATGCAGGGTTTAATTCCTGCCGTTTAGGAGGTGTTTTCAAGGGTCCATCATCGCTTCTGCGTGTGGCATCTGTGGCGCAATTTCTCAAAACAATGGTCAAGCACTGAGTTAAAAAGATCTGGTGTGGGAATGTGCAAGATCCAGGACCACTAATGAGTTTAATAGAAACATGAACAGAGTTAAGTTGATAAATCAAAAAGCTTGGTAGTATCTAGACAAGTGGCCAAAAGATGCATGAACTAAGGCGCATTTCAGTGAGGTTCCTAAGGTGGATAACATATGCAACAACGCATGTGAGTCATTCAATGCCAAAATCAAGCACGAAAGGAGCAGGCCCATCCTAACCTTAGCCGAGGAAGTTAGAAGGATCATAATAAAGAGCATGATTGACAACAGGAAGAAGTTATAGAACTATCAAGGAATTCTCCCT
>NC_029777.3:8811104-8828920 GCF_000817695.3 Arachis duranensis | reverse complement strand
GACAGGATTTATGGGAAAAAAACACCACATCCTGCACCTGTCCCACCCCCATTTAAACAGAAACCTGGAAGACCGACAAAAAAAAGAGAGAATGATGAACAGCCAACTAGGTCAAAGACAAAGATGAAAAAAAGTACAACCCAATCATATGCATGTTTTGTGGTGAGGTTGGCCACAACAAAAAAAGCTGTGCAAAGAAGAAAGCTTTTGATGCTGAGAAAAATGCTAGGCAGATGCAGCTGCAACTGGCAGCTACTGCTCCTACTGCAGATGGAGCTGACCCTGAGGTGAATGATGTCTCTCTAGAACTTGATACTACTCCAGAAGCAATAACACCTCTGCCTTCACTTCTAGCACCGATCCAACCCCCTACAGAGATTGACATCAGCCAATCTGAGAGCATTCCACCAACACAAGCTACACCCCAGGTATAATCACTGCTGCAGTCTAAAAGCTACACCTGTGTTTTATAAACTAACAACTGCTTTTGGTATTGGCTTATGTAGGACAAAGTTACAGCCAGGCCACCTAAATTACAGGTGATTAAAGCAAAAGCAAGAGCTAGATCCTCCCCTACACCTACTTCATCTACACCAGTGGCAATCTCGGCTGAGACCATCAAAGGGACAAGTTCTGCGACTACTAAGAAGTTGGCCAACTCTATGACTTTTGTTCCTACTCCAGGCTTCAAGCACCCTAGGAAGAATGATAAACCACATTGATGACAAAGCAATGTTTTCGGGCTGCTTTAGTTTTTTTGTATAGGGCAAATGAAGTAACATTTTGTGGTTATTGTAATCTGATACTTGTGATAGCCCTTCTCTTTTGGTGTAACCTTCATTTTTAGGATTGGATACCTTATGAATTGTGGTACTTATCTTGCAGACAATGTGACTATTAGCCTTGAATGGCAGCACAATGCTATGACTAACTTTAATTACTTATTCTGGATTATGGCTTAATTTTATAGCAACAGTGATATTGATTAGTTTGCAATATTCCACAATGCCAGTAATTCAGACTTTGGAGTTAACCTTAAACAGCACTAATCAAACGTCTATTCTCATTCAATCAAACCAATTCAATACACCATTACATTTCAACAGGATTTTATCTACTTACAAGTACATATCAAACAGCAATGCTCACATTAATCACAACTATCACTAACATGAAAATTACTAGCAGTTTCAAATATCTAACTTCAGCTTCCAAGCTACCCAATCTCCATGCCTCCTTCACCCTCCATTCATCATACTCACTTTCAACATGCAATTCAGTTCTGGAATCTTCCTTAGCACCACCTTCAACCACTGCTTCACAGTCATCAGCATCAACCCACTTAAAGTAATTACAGCGACTATCCTTCTGCAAATTCAAAAATCAGAGAAGAATACAATGAATAACACCCAACAATGCAGAAGAAGATGGAAAAACTTCAAAAATTTCAAAACAACTTACCCAGTACCTTGAACATGCATAGAATAATATGTTTGGGTTCTCTGCTGTCCTAGATTTTTTTATCACAGCCTTCAACCCGCAGATACATGCTTCCTCGTGAGTCTTCCTCCTCATTCTCATTGAAGCACTGGAACCGTTACTCTCGTGCGACCGAAGAGATACCCCACCACTACGACATCTATTTCCCGTCTCCATCCTCCCAGTGACCCAACAATTCCAGAATGCCACTTATTTATCATCACATTTAGGATTAGGGTTCATCATTTGAGGGACTGATTTGATTTCTTTAAACGAACTTACCTTGTCAGCAACCCCATCGTACACGTAGGCCTCAGCCACGCGGTCACTTAACGGCACACATCACCCAACGTTAGCCAGCTCAGCGGACGAATTGATGGAGGGACTAACGTGGTCATGTCCGTCATCTTTCGGGGACGATTTTGATTAACTTTATCATTCGAGGACTGATATAGAGAACGAGGTATCTTTCAGGGACGATTTTGAATATTAACTCACATAATAAACGACAATTATTAATATATAATTATTCAATCATGTTATAAATATACTAAAATTAGTCCTTAATTAAATATTTTATATACAAATACATATTTTGCATTTTATAAAACATTTTTTTATATTGTTGTAAATAAATTTGATTATTTTAGTAATTGAATTATTTAGTTCTTTATTTTTAATATTCAAAATTTAAAATTTTATTTTGTTAAAGATGATTAAACCAATAAAATTAAAATAGAGATTACAAATTAAATTGAATTAATTTAAATTATATTTCAAATTATAATAGTTTAGAAAAAGGAATTTTTTTTTTGGGAGAGTGAGTGAGTTAGTTTCTATGAGTGGTTAGTTAGTTACTGTGACTTAGTTAATTCTGTTAGTGTTTGGAGGAATGGCAGTGATCCTCTAGTGTATAAATCGGCATAGTTACACTAATAGTAATGTACTTGTACAATCTGGATATAACAAAATTCATGTTTTTTTTTTGCTGTGCATTCTGATCTTGGTAATTGATCTCTAATATGGTATCATATAATTTTTTGGGGCCTGCTACACATACAAGTAAAAAGACCGTACAAGTTTTACAAGTTATCAACCCAAACTTTATTAACACGCGCACCAACTCATTTTGAATGGAGCGTAATTACACGCGCCCCACTCAAACGGTTTCTCTTCGTCTTCTTCTTCTTCTTCTTCCTCTTCCTCTTCCTCTTCCTCTTCCTCTTCCTTTTCGTCTTCGTCTTCTTCTTCTCCTTCTTCTTCTTCTTCTCTTCTTCTTCTTCTTCGTCTTCGTCTTCTTCTTCTTCCTCTTCCTCTTCCTCTTCCTCTTCTTCTTCTTCTTCTTCTTTTTCGTTTTTTTCGATTTTCATGGTTTCTGAAATTCTTCTTCTTCTTGCTGCACGTTCTTCTTCCTCTTACTCTTCTTCTTCTCATTTTCTTTCGTTTCTGCACGTTCTTCCTCGTTTTCTTTTTCTTCTTCTTCATTTACGTCTTTTCTCTCTGTTTTCTCGTTTTTTTTTCAATTTTTCATGGTAAAATCGTTTTTGAAGAAGAAGAAGCAGCAGAAGATGAAAAGGAGAAAGAGAAAGAGTTCTGAATTATGCATGATTTTGGGTGTATTTTCTGTAACCCTTTGGGTGTATTCTATAATCGTTTGGGTGAATTCTTGTAACCGTTTGGGTGTATTTTCTGTAATCATTTGGGTGTATTTGAGTGATATCTGACTGATATCTATGGGTGTATCTGACTCATATCTATGGGTGTATCTTACTGATATCTATGGGTATATTTTTCATTTCAGAAAAAATAGCAGGCATTACAGAAATACACCCAAACGATTACATAAAATACACCCAAGAGATTATAGAAATACACCCAAACGGTTACAGGAATTCACCCAAACGATTATAGAAATACAACCAAAAGATTACAGAAAATACACCCAAAGGATTTAAGAAAATACACCCAAAATCATGCATAATTCAGAACTCTTTCTCTTTCTCCTTCTCATCTTCTTCTACTTCTTCTTCTTCAAAAATGATTTTAGAGCTTGATGTCAAAAAACAATAGAAATCGAGAATAACGAAAAAAGAAAACAGAGAGAAAAGCACGTAAATGAAGAAGAAGAAGAACAGAAAGAGTAAGAAGAACGTGTAGCAAGAAGAAGAAGAAGGAGGAGAAAGAGAAGGCAAGAAACGTACATTGAATAATATTTCTTCGTTTTTTCTAATGATTTTGATGAAGGAGAAAGAGAAAACGAAAAGAGGAGAAGAAATTTCAATAAAAAAAAGAAGGAGGAAGAGAAAAAAAAGAGACACAGAGAAAGAAGAAGAAGAGGAAGAGGAAGAGGAAGAGGAAGAAGAAGAGGAAGAACGGAGAAAGAAGAAGAAGAAAAAGAGGCACAAAAAAACGTGAAACGGCATGAATAAAGCGCGTGTAAGTGACGTAGGAGTTGCAACACGTTTTGGTGGATTAGACATTAATAAACTTGTAATAGTTACAAGCCCTAATTGCTTGTATACTGAGCTTTTCCCATAATTTTTTAACAGTTTTGCAAACACTATTGAATAGTTAGAAACAATATATAATTAAGCAACTAAATAAGATGTGAGCATTATAATGTGAATCTAAAACAATTAAACATAAATTTATATTAATAAAAAAATCAAAATAAAAGATTTTTTTGCAACTAACAAACAGTAGAACTCAATTTAAATTATCCAATGAGTAAATATTCTACACTTTAAAATTTGAAATTTGCCATGAACCTTGATATCATGCCAAGGAGTTCCAAAAATCCAAAATTCTTGATTTTCACGATCATGGTAGGCAATGCAACTAGGTAATTGAGATGTGGTTATGGAATACTGACAACTAGGTAATTAAGATGTGGTTATGGAATACTGAAAAATGGGAGTCCAAGATTCTCCAACTCCATGTCTTTACATCATCCACATTGAGACAAGCAACTCATTAAAATACATGAAACAAAGAGAACTCTTGAAATCTACTATGGAGTCTTTACCTTGACCCCTGGGCGTGTTAGAGAAGAATTGGAACTGTTCGGTGTCAAAATTGAAAGTCCATATTGTGGCATTTCTATTAACATCTCTACCAATTCAATGAAATGCCCCCATTAAAATAAGTAGGATGGTCGAACACATATATCAAATGTTTGAGATAATCTACCTCAATATTTTTTCATGTCGATGTTCCAACTGTGTGCATTTGAACAACTATTCGATGATCATGTTTAAAGATATGGATTCTCATTATCTTGTATTGGTTTGTTTTGGGGTGAAAACCAAAACACCAAGATATTTGCTCGCAGGGTGTCAAGATTGCAGGATGTTTTGGAAGTCTTATGAACTCACCTGTTATTGGGTTGCAAACATATGAAATGTCTCTATCTATTGACCACCTCATGTGAAAAAGACCATTACAAGAATGCACGTCAACATAAACTCTTTTATTCTGAAATGATTTGGGAATAGGGAGAGGAATCTCAAATTTAGGATGAAGTTTTATGCTGTTACTATTATTGGGTTCCAAGACCTCAAACAAACTGAGGCAGAATGAATTGTTTCTCCATTCAATTCAGTCATATTCAACAAGGTGAAAGATTTTTGAATGGCAGTGTCGATCATGGTAGCAGGAGGTGTACAAGTAAAGAGTAACTTGGCAAAGTTTTGATCAGAAATCAATATATTTTAATGCTTGCAAACACATCTACGAATGAGAACAGATTTCATGGGAAGTCTAATAAAAATGTCGTTAATTATATCGACTAGAAGACTGGCGAAATAAGAATTTCGTATTTGGAATTTTCTGGCAATCAAGTATAAAATAATTCAGAAAAAGAGAAAGAAGAAATTTAAGATGTTGTTTTGTGTTACTTCAGGGAGAAACAAAAAATATAGTATATGATAAAAAATAAGTTAAAAGATACTTGGTTGCATTGATAAAAATATACTATATGATAAAAACTCAGGTAATATATGTTTAATAATTTTTTCTTTTTCTAAAAAATATTTTTGCACAAGTATATCACAAAAAGAAAAATATATTCACTTTATTGTGGAAGTATGTATTTTATAAGAATAATTATAAGCTAGTATTAGTCATTTTTTTATTTTTAATATTAAATTAATAATGGTGTTTTTCTAAATTATGATCTACTGTAGTATTTTTCTAAAATGTGGGATGATTTAATGTACAGAGTACAAATCTGATCGTCCGATTTTTGTACTCGGACCGTCCGATTTCTATACTCTAAATTTTTAAAATTTTTTAACATAAATCGGTGGGTCCGATTTGTGTACTCCATAATTTTGAAAAACAACAAAAATCACCACGTTAAAATATAACACTCATTCTACCTTCGTATCAAAATTTTTTGGCCATTAGTAGTAGGCTTCATCAGTGATTTGAAATTAGGAGCATCTTGTCAAATATTATTAGCAATATTTCTAATGACTACTAATAAATAATCTACTGTGATTGAGTTTATCCCTGCAACTGTGGCATAACACATGATGATTCAGGCCAACTTAATCTCCCCTTTATCTACAGATTAACAACTATTGTCCCAATTAGATTACTAGATTCTTCTGATATAGGTATAGTTTTTCCTCCAAAAGAGGAACAAGTAAAGGAAAGCCGGCATTTAAATGATAATAAAGTGATAAAAATTATAAATAAAATAATAATTAATATCTCATTTTATAATTTTACCAATTGTTTATAATTAGAATAAATATGTTTAATTTGATTGAAACTAATTAAATATATTAGAAAGAAAGAAGAAAAAAGACATAGAAAAGAAAATTGTTCATTCATTGTCATTTTACAATTCACAAAACACAATTCATTCGTTTTGAGGAGTAATTGGTCTAACAATACAACTAATTAGAAATGAAATTGCAAAACTATAAATAACAGAACTAAATAAAAACCAAATACATGCAACACACTTTTTTACTGACGTTCTAAAAGAGTAATCCTCTCATAACTTACTGTTGTTATGGAAATCATAATGAACTATGACCGCTCCGATGCCAAAGACAAACGGGCCAACAAGAAACGCTAAGGAAAATTTTATCCAATGAACTATTTTATGGTTAACTACCAAATAATCTAACATGCCTCCTTCTAATTTTTTAACGAAACACGTTTCTAATTTTCTAATAAAGTATTTCAGGTAACTCTCAAAGATATTAGAAACCACAGGACACAAAAGAATTAAAAACATAGTTCTGATTTTATCAGATTCAGAACTAGGAATAATATCCACATATCTTATTGAAATTAGAATAACTACTATAAAATAGATGGCATCCACAATTACCACAAACTTTTTTATAGAATTGTCTTTATTAGACTTATCCTTAAACTTCCGGATCAAGTAAACTAAAGCCCCAAACAAAAAACAAATTAAAAGCCATACTAAAGGTAACCCAGTACATTTTTTTTAGGAGATAAGGGTGGGTCACTGTCATTATGTCCCTGAAATTAAATAGAGTTAACAATAATTAGTAATTAAATAATAGTTTTTTATAACAAATAAATTAAAAACATGTAAATAGTAATGTTAAAAAGAGTCATATCTTAATTATATCTAAAAAAATATTTTAACTATGTGTTTATTAATCTTTTATTTTGAACTATTAATTTTTAAGGATAAAATATATTTTTTGTCTCTAATATTTACAATCTTTTTAAAAAAATACTCCAAACGTAAAATTTTATTCAATTTTGTATCTAGCATTTTTTATTCATTCAATTTTGCCTCTAATATTTTTTATTTGTGTCAAAACTATCATTAAAAATTTTCAATTTTATCCTTAACAGTTTACGTCAAGTTAACATCTAGATAATTTTGACACAAATTAAAAACGTTAAGGCATTAAAATTTTCAAAGAACATGACCTAGAAAAACAATAACAAATTAAAACTAAAATTGAAAATAAAAACCTAATATTCCTTAGTATTTAAAAAGGGAAAAAACTATGTAGTGGCACTGGCATGCCTTAGAACATAGTTATTAAAACTATACCAGATCGACTGGTTTGATTAAAAAATCGGTGAATCAAATTCTAAATTAATTAGGTCCAACATTCTTAAAGTGTTAACAGAACATAATATCATTTCTTATTATTTAGTAAATTTATATTTGATTTATATTTATCTATACTATAATATTTATGAAATTATAATATATTACAAAAGTTTAACATACCTCTAGAGAAGTTGAGATATTGGTCTGGAAAGAGGGATTTATCTCGGGAAATAATTCAAGTACTCGATGCTGAAATCAAATGAAACAAAAAATATAATAGTTTTAGTTCTTATTTATATTTTTGGTACTTTCAAATAAATATGACCAAACTAATTAACTTAAAATACAGGAAAGCAATAACAAATTAAAACCAAAATTAAAAAAAATTAAAAATGTTATTATAGTATTTAGAAAGTAACGGACGATTACTATTTTCTTTGGTATTTGCAGAATAAATTAATATTTTTCACTAAAAATATTTAATATTCTTTAGGGAGCGACTATGATATAAATACCAAAAATTATTTAAATTTATATATTTGTGGTGACATATCTTAGAGTATAATTGTTAAAACTGGACCGAACATTCGATCCAAAAACTGATAAATCAGACGTTAAACTAATCTGATCCAATATTCTAAAAATATTAACAGAACATAATATAGAAAATTAACACACCTGTGAAATGTTTGAGGTAGGCAACTGAAAAGAGCGATTTGGCAATTCGGCATCATCATGAAAATTAGGTTCACATGGCTGAGATCAAATGAAAAAAAAATAAATATAATAGTTTTAGTTCTTATTCTTATTTTTGGTACAAATTGAATATATAGCTACATTTATTGTAGGACACTTAAAATGTCTCTATTTAATAATACTGTGACACTTTTGCATCAAATTTTTTAACGGTCACTAGTTACTATACTGAGTAAATCTCTCACTCTTTCTCATTTACAGATCTACTTCCTATTTCTTCCACCCTATTATTCACGCTCGTTTGATATGAGGAGAAGAGAAGAGATGAGAAAGTATCATCACAGCATAGCTTTCACCACACTGCAGTTTGCGTTCGCCGATAGCCGTCGCCCTTCTCTTCCCCTCTTTTACGAGTATGAACCCTAATCTATTCTGTTCTTTTCATATTCTGCAGTGAAATCGCGATCTGATCATTCTAATTCAGAGCTCTCGCAACAGAGCAACCAAAACTTTCATGGATTTCGAATCAATCACTCAGGCCATGGATGGTATATCTTTCTTCTTTCTTTTTCATGTTTTTTATTTTTATATCTATGATACACATAATCTCCCTCCAGGGAGCAAATTTGCAAATTTAGGGTTCAGGAGGATCAAATTTGTGTATAATCATAATTGAAATTTGAAAATAGGGGATACTATGACTTTGTTATGCCTTATACGAATTTGTTAGCATTGAAGTTTCCTGACTTTTATATGTAATTGAAGATGTCTCCTTGTATTTTATTCTTGCCTAATGTTTTATATCAATAGAGTATGAGGGTTCCAAAGAAGATGCTATAGTTCAATGTTGAGGATGTGTTTACTTCATAAAGAGGATCCACTAAGACACTTGGAAATTTCGACAAGGTTTCAAATTCTGTTCAGATTAATTTTTTTCTTTTAGATTGTTTAATTTTATAATCTCCCATTGATGTATTTATTCTGAGTATTGAAAAAACAAGAATAGCATTATGCTGAATCTATATATATAGCTGAGGGGGCTCATAACAGTAGTAAGGTTATGTGTTACTCTTAGCTTAGATGTAAGTTGAATGAGATGAATGAGTATAAATTTTCTATGGCGATTATTTGTAACATTTTTCACTTGATGCTTTATTTGTTTCTTGTTACTGTTGTTATTATTACTTATTAGTACTGCTACTATTGTTAATTATTAAATTTTTCTATCCATTTGGGTAGTTGAATGATGAATTTAAGCGTTTCCTGTCAAAGAGTGTTATCAGATGCAAAATAGATTGCTCATTTTTCTTATTGTTTCCTAAAAAAATAATATAAAGATATAACATATAATTTGACTGACTTGTATAAATCAAATCACTTTTATATTTTGAACTTAGATTAATTAAATGTCACTTTTATATATACACTTCATAATGGTTATCTCATGAGGCAGATTTCAACTGAAGAGGTATTAACGATAGATTTTTTATTGTTAAAGTACTCCTCCTATGTGTATGTTTTAGAAGGAAAAAAAAACTCACTTGCATATTTAATATGAAAAAAGTTTGCAGAGTGGTCCAAGTACTAAAAGTCCTATGTGTATTTTGCGGCTGTAGTTAGAAGAATCAACAAATCAGGAACTAAATCAGAGGATTCCATTGTCAAACTTCCCACCAAGATCCTTGATTTGTATTTCTTGGATAAGCATCCGAATAAATAAAATAAAAGTAATGCTTCTATTAACATACACGTAATATAAATGATGAAGTTAATTGTTTTTATGGTCATGAAAATATGAAAAATAATTGTTTATATAAATTCCTATGATACTTAACGGGTTGAGATACAGGCTGACCCTTTAACCTCTAGAACCCAAGTTAGTTTACTCAGCCCTATATCCTGGCCTTCTGGCTCGCATTATTACCAAAAATAGTACTAAACAAAATATTTTGTATTATTTTTTCTATGAACACCTGAAAGAGAGAAAAGGAAGGTACTGAACATTATGAAAGCAAGACATTAAACTGATTTGTTCTAACATTTTAAAAAATTTTAACATACTAGTAGCTGGTCTAAGATAGCCGTCTGATAATAGTGATCTGACGATTCGAGAGATGAACGAACTACTTGATTTTCAAATTGATCCTAGAATCAAATAAAAAAAAGTTTTAGTTCTTATTCTTATACCAAAATAAATTATTTAAAAAAATAATATCGTATCATATAAAAAATATTAATTGAAGTAAAAAAAATATAACATGATGTTAATAATTTTACTCTAAAATATATTTTTAAAAATATTATTAACAAAATAATTTTTAAATAATTTAAAAATACAACAAAAATAATTCATAAATATTATATTTTTTAAATAATAAAAAAATTTTACATTTAGCAAATGAATTATCTATTAAATATAAATATTTTTGACAATATTTAAATAAATAATTTAAAAAATGTATAAAAAATTCAAAATATAAATATGACTTTTTATTATTTAACAACATATAGTAACTTGCTTGGTGAGAAGACCCGCTAAGACTAGTATCTGATTGATGAGGATGGACACCCTCCATTTCAAAATACAACACCTGAAGCACTTAAAAAACATTACTTAAAGTTATTGAAAAATGCTACAAGGCCTAGATATTTCAAAATAGAAAAATCTGTGTGAGTGCTTACCTGAGATCGACGGCGACTGGGAAATGGAAAAGAGGCCACCTATTTGGCTGCCTTTCGTGCTTAGAAGAATGAGGACTTGAGAGAGACTTCTCTATGGCATAAAAAGGAAATAGTTGGAATACTATCTTTTTGAGTTCAAGGACGTGATCGCGGACGGAGATCGGCTCACAAAATGCAGCAGCTTGAGCGACTATGAGAGGCAGTGTGAATGACTATGAGAGGGAAGAGTAATCATCTCTGAGAGAAATGAGAAAATGTAGGTGAGTAATGTAATATGGAACCAGCAGCTTGAGAGACTATGAGAGACAGTATGAGTGACTATGAGAGGGAAGAGTAATCCTCTCTAAAAGAAATGAGAAAATGCAGGTGAGTAATGTAACATGGAACCAGCAGCTTGGGCGACTATGAGAGGCAATGTGAGTGACTATGAGAGGAAAGAGTAATTGTCTCTGAGAGAAATGAAAAAATGCAGGTGAGTAATGTAATATGGAACCAGCAGCTTGGGCGACGATGAGAGGCAGTGTGAGTGACTATAAGAGGGAAGAGTAATCGTCTCTGAGAGAAATGAGAAAATGCAGGCAAGTAATGTAATATGGAACCAGCTTTGGAACCAGCAGGTTGAGCGACTATGAAAGACAGTGTGAGTGACTATGGGAGGGAAGAGTAATCATCTCTGACAGAAATGAGAAAATACAGGCGAGTAATGAATATGAAACTAGCAGCTTGAGCGACTATGAGATGCAACGTGAGTGACTATGAGAGGAAAGAGTAATCGTCTCTGAGAGAAATGAGAAAATGCAGGTGAGTAATGTAATATGGAACCAGCAGCATGAGTGACTATGAGAGGCAGTGTGAGTGACTATGAGAGGGAAGTGTAATCGTCTCTGAGAGAAATGAGAAAATGCAGGTGAGTAATCTAACATGGAACAAGCAGCTTGAGCGACTATTAGAGGCAGTGCGAGTGACTATGTGAGTGAAGAATAATCGTCTCTGAGAGAAATGAAAAAATGCAGGTGAGTAATTTAATATGGAACCAGCAGCTTGAGCGACTATGAGAGGCAGTGTGAGTGACTATGAGAGAGAAGAATAATCGTCTCTAAAAGAAATGAGAAAATGCAGGTGAGTAATGTAATATGGAACCAGTAGCATGAGCGACTATAATGGGCAGTGTGAGTGACTATGAGAGGAAAGAGTAATCATTTCTGAGAGAAATGAGAAAATTCAGGTGAGTAATGTAATATGAAATCAGCAGCTTGGGTGACTATGATAGGCAGTGTGAGTGACTATGAGAGGGAAGAGTAATCGTCTCTGAGAGAAATAAGAAAATACATGCGAGTAATGTAATATGGAACCAGAAGCTTGAGCGACTATGAGAGGCAGTGTGAGTGACTATGAGAGGGAAGAGTAATCGTGTCTGAGAAAAATGAGAAGATGCAAACGAGTAATGTAATATGGAACCAGCAGCTTGAGCGACTATGAGAAGCAGTTTGAGTGACTATGAGAGGGAAGAGTAATCGTCTCTGAGAGAAATGAAAAAATGCAGGTGAGTAATGTCATATGGAACTAGCAGCTTGAGCAACTATGAGAGGCAGTGTGAGTGACTATGAGAGGGAAGGGTAATTCTCTCAGAGAAAAATGAGAAAATACAGGCGAGTAATGTAATATGAAACCAGCAGCTTGAGCGACTATGAGAGCCAGTGTAAGTGAGTATGAGAGGGAAGAGTAATCGTCTCTGAGAGAAATGAGAAAATGCAGCTGAGTAATGTAATATGGAACCAGCAGGTTGAGCGACAATGAGAGGCAGTGTGAGTGACTTTGAGAGGGAAGGGTAATCGTCTCTGAGAGAAATGAGAAAATGCAGGTGAGTAATGTAATATGGAACCAGCAGCTTGGGCGACTATGATAGGCTGTGTGAGTGATTATGAGAGGGAAGAGTAATCGTCCCTGAGAGAAATGAGAAAATGCAGGTGAGTAATGTAATATGGAACCAGCATCTTGAGCGACTATGAGAGGTAGTGTGAGTGGCTATGAGAGGGAAGAGAAATCATCTCTGAGAGAAATGAGAAAATGCAGGCGAGTAATGTAATATGGAACCAGCAGCTTGAGCGACTATGAGACAGTGTGAGTGACTATGAGAGGGAAGAGTAATCGTCTCTGAGAGAAATGAGAAAATACAGGTGAGTAATGTAATATGGAACCAGCAGCTTGAGCGACTATGAGAGGCAGTGTGAGTGACTATGAGATAGAAGAGTAATCGTTTCTGAGATAAATGAGAAAATACAGGTGAGTAATGTAATATGGAACCAGCAGCTTGAGCGACTATGAGAGGCAGTGTGAGTGACTATGAGAGGGAAGAGTAAACGCCTCTGAGAGAAACGAGAAAATGCAGGTGTGTAATGTAATATGGAACCAACAGTTTAAGCGACTAAGAGAGGTAGTGTGAGTGACTATGAGAGGGAAGAGTAATCGTCTCTGAGAGAAATGAGAAATTGCAGGTGAGTAATGCAATATGGAACCAGCAGCTTGAGTGACTATGATAGGCAGTGTGAGTGACTATGAGAGGAAAGAGTAATCATCTCTGAGAGAAATGAGAAAATGCAAGTGAGTAATGTAATATGGAACCAGCAGCTTGGGCGACTATGATAGGCAGTGTGAGTGACTATGAGAGGGAAGAGTAATCGTCTCTCAGAGAAATGAGAAAATGCAGGCAAGTAATGTAATATGGAACCAGCAGCTTGAGCGACTATGAGAGGCAATGTGAGTGACTATAAGAGGGAAGAGTAATCGTCTCTGAGAGAAATGAGAAGATGCAGGCGAGTAATGTAATATGGAACCAGCAGCCTGAGCGACTATGAGAGGCAGTGTGAGTGACTATGATAGGGAAGAGTAATTGTCTCTGAGAAAAATGAGAATATGCAGGCGAGTAATGTAATATGGAACCAGCTCTGGAACCAGCAGCTTGAGCGACTTTGAGAGGTAGTGTGAGTGACTATGGGTGGAAAGAATAATCGTCTCTGAGAGAAATGAGAAAATACAGGCGAGTAATGTAATATGGAACTAGCGGCTTGAGCGACTATGAGAGGCAGTGTGAGTGACTATGAGAGGGAGGAGTAATCGTCTCTGAGAGAAATGAGAAAATGCAGGTGAGTAATGTAATATGGAACCAGCAGCTTGAGTGACTATGAGAGGCAGTGTGAGTGACTATGAAAGGGAAGTGTAATCTTCTCTGAGAGAAATGAGAAAATGCAGGTGAGTAATCTAATATGGAACAAGCAGCTTGAGCGACTATTAGAGGCAGTGTGAGTGACTATAAGAGTGAAGAATAATCGCCTCTGAGAGAAATGAGAAAATGCAGGTGAGTAATGTAATATGGAACCAGTAGCTTGAGTGACTATGATAGGCAGTGTGAGTGACTATGAGAGGGAAGAGTAATCATCTCTGAGAGAAATGAGAAAATGCACGTGAGTAATGTAATATGGAACCAGCAGCTTGGACGACTATGATAGGCAGTGTGAGTGACTATGAGAGGGAAGAGTAATCGTCTCTGAGAGAAATGAGAAAATGCAGGCGAGTAATGTAATATGGAACCAGCTGCTTGAGCGACTATGAGAGGCAGTGTGAGTGACTATGAGAGGGAAGAGTAATCGTCTCTTAGAGAAATGAGAAGATGCATGCGAGTAATGTAATATGGAACCAGCAGCTTGAGCAACTATGAGAGGCAGTGTGAGTGACTATGAGAGGGAAGAGTAATCGTCTTTGAGAAAAATGAGAAAATGCAGGCGAGTAATGTAATATGGAACCAGCAACTTGAGCGACTATGAGAGGCAGTGTGAGTGAGTATGAGAGGGAAGAGTAATCGTCTGTAAGAGAAATAAAAAAATTCATGTGAGTAATGTAATATGGAAACAGCAGCTTGAGCGACTATGAGAGGCAGTGTGAGTGACTTTGAGAGGGAAGAGTAATCGTCTCTGAGAGAAATGAGAAAATGCTGGTGAGTAATGTAATATGGAACCATCAGCTTGAGCGACTATGATAGGCAGTGTGAATGATTATGAATGGGAAGAGTAATCATCCCTGAGAGAAATGAGAAAATGCAGGTGAGTAATGTAATATGGAACCAGCATCTTGAGTGACTATGAGAGGTAGTGTGAGTGACTATGAGAGGGAAGAGTAATCATCTCTGAGAGAAATGAGAAAATGCAGGCGAGTAATGTAATATGGAACCAGCAGCTTGAGCGACTATGAGACAGTGTGAGTGACTATGAGAGGGAAGAGTAATCGTCTCTGAGAGAAATGAGAAAATACAGGTGAGTAATGTAATATGAAACCGGCAGCTTGAGCGACTATAAGAGGCAGTGTGAGTGACTATGAGATGGAAAAGTAATCGTTTCTGAGATAAATGAGAAAATGCAGGTGAGTAATGTAATATGGAACCAGCAGGTTGAGCGACTATGAGAGGCAGTGTGAGTGACTATGAGAGGGAAGAGTAAACGCCTCTGAGAGAAACGAGAAAATGCAGGTGTGTAATGTAATATAGAACCAACAGTTTAAGCAACTATGAGAGGTAGTGTGAGTGACTGAGAGGGAAGAATAATTGTCTTTGAGAGAAATGAGAAACTGCAGGTGAGTAATGTAATATAGTACCAGCAGCTTGAGCGACTATGAGAGGCAGTGTGAGTGACTATGAGAGGGAAGAGTACTCGTCTCTGAGAGAAATGAGAAAATGCAGGTGAGTAATGTAATATGAAACCAGCAGCTTGAGCGACTATGAGAGGCAGTGTGAGTGACTATGAGATGGGAAGAGTAATCGTCTCTGAGAAAAATGAGAAAATGCAGGTAAGTAATGTAATATGGAACCAGCAGCTTGAGCGACTATGAGAGGCAGTGTGAGTGACTATGAGAAGTAAGAGTAATCGTCTCTGAGAGAAATGAGAAAATGCAGGTGAGTAATGTAATATGGAACCCTATGCTAATGGTCATTTTAGTCATAGAATTATATATTATTAGTATAGAATTATATATTATTATTTTATATGTATGCATAATATTAAAAATATAAATTAAATACATATATAATATGGTTGGAGCAAAATGAAAAAGTTGCAGCATGGTGGCGTGGTAGTGGAAATGTGATATGGTTATGCGTGAGAACGTACTGCTGATGATCCCTTAGTATCTTATGTACCAGTCGTCACAATGCATTATTTTTTTCATGGCTATTTTTTTACATATGAAAAAGAATTATGGTAATTTATACATTAAAATTAATTATTAATATAAAATATATATTAAAATATAAATATATATTAAAAATAAATTAAATTATATATTATATATAAATATATTGATAATTAATTTTAATATCTAATTTTAATATATAAATAATATTTTTTATGAAAAAATATTAGTTTTACACAATAAAATAGATATTTATATAATATTTATACTGTTATGATATCAGTATAAATTACTAAATTGTAAGTTGAAAAAAACAAGTTACTTTTTGTATTTTTGAAATATTTTTAATAATTAAAATGCAGGTTGCGTTTTAAAATTTTAATAATAATAATAATAACAACAACAATAATAATAGTGTTAATAATAATAATCTAATAATAATATAATAATATTAATAATGTTAGTATTTCTAATATTAACCAACAATAACAATAATATAACAAAAACAGTGTTAAATAATATAACAAAAACAGTGAACAGTCATAACAATATTAAATATATAGTCTCATCTAATAATAATAATAATAATAATAATAATAATAATAAATTGTAAAACTGTAAATCTACAACTCTATAATTTTACATAATACATCATGATATAATATGTGTGAATAACGCTATTTTTTATTAATAAATTATGTTTTGACAAATGTAATTACTAGCATTATTTCTTTTTTTTTAATTGTTTGCAAATATAATTACTATTGGCAAGCTTATTTCTTCAACAAAAAGCTTATTTATAATTTTTTTATTTAATATACAAATACTTGAAAATTATATATATTATCAGTTAATTTAAAGTTATATTTCAACATCCAATTAAGCTCCTTGTTTTGAATTTTTTAATATATTTTATATACAAAAATCTTGCTCTTCATACAATAAACCAATTTTATCTGAACTTTAGCTAGTATATATTCCAACATCAAATCGAACAACTTTTTAATTTTTAACAACTTTTTAGTTTTTAAAAAAAATATAATATCATTTTGAATTACAAATAAAAAAAATTAATTTCTCAAAATTATTTTCCATCGATACTACATTAAGTAAGTTTCTTTATTAATTTAAATGTATATTAAATATAAATATTTTATATATATAATAAATTTTAATTTAGTTCGAGTCAAATAACATCAATTATAAGAAAATATTGATGTAGGTTTTTCTTCATTAAAAAACTTCTTATACAATAGTGCATTATTATTTGAAATGAATAATACATATATACATATATTTCTTATACAATAATGCAATAATGCATTTTATATACCATTTTCAAATGAATAATACTTATATACATATAAAATCGAGCTAGTTTACCAATTAATAACCTCAAACTCGATTAGATGGAAGAAGAATCGTTATTGGCTCTTTTGGAGCAAAATAAAAAAAGTGCAGCGTAGTAGAGTAGTGGAGTGGTGATGAGAAATCAGAATTGTAATATAGTTATTTGTTATATACCTTATGTACGATTCGTCACAGCGCATTATTTTTTTAGTGGCTATTTTTTTACACATGAAAATAGACTATACTAAATATATTAAAATTAAATAATAAAATTAATTATTAATAAAAAATATGTATTAAAATATAAATATATATTAAAAATAAATTAAATTATATATATCTTTATATATAAATATATTAATAATTAATTTTA
>NC_029777.3:8804171-8810519 GCF_000817695.3 Arachis duranensis | reverse complement strand
TTTTTTACTTTTTAAAAAATATAATCATTCATAAAATGATCAAATTTTAATAATAAAAAATATTTTATAAATTTATACATTATACTATAATCAGTAATATTTGAATATAAAAAAAAATTTATATTTAGAAAATGACTTATCTATAAATATAAATTTTTGTAGCAATTTTTGAATAAATATATTAAAAATAATATTTAAATAATATTTAAAATATAAAATAATATTTAAATGATTTAAAAATATAAAAAAATTTATAAATATTATATTTTTTGTAAGTTATAAAAAAATTCATATTTGAAAAATGACTTATCTATTAAATATAAATTTTTATGATAATATTTGAATAAAAATTTTAAAAAATACAAAAAATATATAATAAAATTTAATTTCTAAACTTTTTTTATTTTTTTAAATATAGTCATTCATAAAATTATCAAATTTTAATAATAATAAATTTATGAACGTCACCAACATTATAAAAATATTAACAGAGCATATGGCATTTTATTGTTTAATGTAAGACCCGGTTAATTAACGGCTAATTAACCCATAAATGAGAATTTATTCTAGAAAGCCCAAAATGTGATTTTTATGGCTAAATGTGATAGAGGAGATTGAGACCAGAATTTCGGTACTAATTTTATAGAATTCGAACCAAGATTGGACCGAACGGGTCAAACTGGGCCAACCGGACCCAAAATGGGCCCTTGACCCAACTAAACTAAACCAAAATCCTAGTTTTCAGCACTCTCTCTCCTCACAACACTCAAACTCACGCTGAAATGGAGGCCATTGAGGGAAGAACACTCTCTCAAGTTCTTTCTCTCACTTGATTTTCAAACCACCATAACTTTTGATCTAGAGCTCCGATTGTCGCACCGTTTGCGGCCACGCGTTCACCACGGAGAGCTTTACAAAATTCATACAATAAATCTTGAGTTAAGCCACATTTTTCTCTTCAAATTTCTAGCCTTGATTTCGAGTTTCATGAGCAAAAATATTGAGATTTTGGGCTCTTTGATGTTATAGGACCCAACTCTCTTGAAGGAGAAGGTTAATCTTGTCGCCTTGGACCTTGGGTGTGGTAAGATTCTCAACCCTAGTATAATTTGTTGTTCTATGATGTTTGGGTATTGAGATGTTGTGTCTGGGTATGATGATTGTGGCTTAGGTTGTGTATGTGTGAATGTTTTGGAGCTTGATTGGTGATATTGAAAAGTTTGAAAATGATTTGGTGGTGAAAAATCTGTTCTTGGAAGTGTTGAGGCCTTGAGAGCTTGAGGAAAAGTGGTTTGGAAGTGCTCTGGTTGAGCTTGGAAAATCGGCTAAGGTATGGTCTCGGTTTTCCGTATCTAATATGTAATGTGGTAGGAAATACTTAGGATAGAGGCCCTAAGATATGCATTGAATTGTTGATGTTGTTGAATGGTTGATATATATGATGTGGTCATATATGTGATGATGATTATTGATGCCTTGATGGTATGATGTATGAGAAATATGCATGTTATGATATATGCTTAATGATTGATTATGGTTGAATTGTGGGTGGAACCATGTTGATGGTGAGTATAATATTGATTATGTACAATGATGGTTAATTGGAATTGATGTTGTTGAAAATTGGCATGAGGAATAGTATATGATATGTCAATGTGTTTGAGTTTGAGCCACTTGGGTGAAGTGGGTTAAAATGATGGGATAGTGATTTTGGTAAATTGTGGTAAAGTGTCAACGTGTGAGTTGAGGAGGCTTGATATTGAATTTGATATATTTTGATTGATTTCAAAGAAAGGGATGAAATTGGCATGTTTTGATTGATTTTGAAAAGAGTTGAAAATGGCTTGTTTTGAAAATAGCACTTTGTGGTTTTGTATGAAAAACATGATTTTGGGTATATTTTGACGGGATGTAACTTGGACTACAAATCTCTGTTTTGTACCAAATCTATTTAGAAATGAAATTGGATCCGGGATGTCCATGCCGTTCGAAGAACGGGTGAAAAACGATTTAAAATGAGAAAGTTATGTCCGTTGGAAGATTGGGGGTTGAATCTGTGAATTCTGCAGCTTTTAACTTAGAAAAATTTTAGCCGAATGACCCCCGCGCGTAGGCGCACTTGACGGGTACGTGCCGTTCTTCTTGAAAATGCCATCCACGCGTGCGCGTGGTGTGCGCGGGCGCGCCGATGTGCTGCACCCAATGTCTAGCCATTTTCCAGAGAGTTGTGCCAGTCTTGTGTCTGGGGCACGAGAGCACCCACGCATACGCGTGGCTGACGCGTGCACGTCGCTTGGCTATTTTTCAATCCACGCGTTAGCGTGCATGAGCATACGCGTCGATGAGTTTCGTGTCCATCCATGCGTGCGCGTGAAGTGTGCGTACGCGGGGCCCTGTTTTCATCCCAAAGTTAATTTTTGAGTTTTAAAGGCCAAATCTCATACTTCTAAGCCTCCGATCTCACCATTTATGTCTTAAATCATTATGATATACCTAGCAATGAGAAAAGGAGCTAGGGGATGTGGTAACTTGCGAGTGAAGCAAGGAAAAATGAATGATCAATGAGGATCAAGCATGACTATGTGAGATGTGGAGGATGGTGGTGGAAGTGCTTGTTATGCCATGGGCCGAAGGGCCGTAATTGTTGATGAATTGGCTGGTTATGGATTTAACCGTGAGCCGGATGGCTAGATTATTGCCGTGTTACGGCGGAGCCATAATTATGGCTAAGTATAAATGCATATATGCTGTTGAATGAATTGTGAATGTTGCACTTCCACTGTTGGAGATGAGAGTTTCCCTGGGAGGAAGCAGTGGCTAGCCACCACGTTCTCCAGGTTGAGACTCGAAGCTCTTCTGACCCTATGTCGTAAGTGTGGCCGGGCACTGTGAAAGACCCGAATGAGCTCGCCCCCGTAAATATTCACCAGTGAGGGTGATGGATATGGATCATGATTATTATCAAGTTTATGATGAGTATAACTCGAGTTGGGGATGCGCGACAGAGGGACAGTCCAATGGTTAGCTACCAGGACTTGTCGGGTTGGCTCTATAACCGACAGATGATATCATCAACCACTAGGGACAGGCATTCATCATATGCATATTATGTGAATTGATTGAGATTGCCTATTTGACTGCATATTACCTGCTACTTGTCTAAATACCTTACTTGTTTCTATTTGTATATCTCTTGTTTGATATAACTGTGTTTGTTACCTTATACTCCTGTTGGTGGTTGGGAGGTCTGAAGGAATTGGAAAGGGAAGTATTATTTATTTAGACTGAAGAATCTTTAATTAGATGCCCTTTTTGGTTTAGCTTGTTTATAAGCTTTGAATTATCTGGAGGAAGTTCTAGGATTGCCTTCGGCTTTCCCATATTATTATGTATTATATATGTAGAAGCTGTTACCATGCTGGGGACCTCTGGTTCTCACCCATGCGGATTTTGTGATTTTCAGATGCAGGACGTGAGATTTTCCGCTGAGGCATGCTGGAGACTTCTAGATTTGCGAAGATCCTTTGTTCTCGGGACTATGTTTTGGTCTATATGTTTTGCTTAGATACTTTTATCTCCATTAAATAATATAAACTGTGATGATTCCTTTTATGGGAGATTTTGGAGAATAGGTTTCTGTATTTGTGTCCCTTTGGATTTCCTTTGGGGTTTTCCTTATTTTATCATATGTATGTATTGCTATGCTCGAATCGGTTATCTTCGTAGCCGGATTTTGAGTCTTGATATTCCTGTTTTTGACACTCCTTTGTATATATATAATCTCGCGTTGGTTTATCTCTTGTTCGTTATGTTATCGATCGTAGTGTTGCACTTTCGAGTTGCGATTTTTGTTTACCCCTTTTTCTATAAAGGCTCCTAATTATAATCAATCATTCATACTACTATACATACTAAATTTTTATTTTAGAGGTCGTAATACCTTGCCATCTCTGAATTATGACTTAAGCATAAGACTCTATATGATATGGTGTTACATTTAATAAAATATAGTAACTTGCCTGGTGAGAAGACCCGCTAAGACTATTATATGATTGATGAGGATGGACACCCTCCATTTCAAAATACAACACTTGAATTACTTAAA
The DNA here is from genome assembly GCF_000817695.3 of Arachis duranensis. Classification (NCBI taxonomy): domain Eukaryota; kingdom Viridiplantae; phylum Streptophyta; class Magnoliopsida; order Fabales; family Fabaceae; genus Arachis; species Arachis duranensis. The sequence continues at coordinate 8,806,414 of NC_029777.3, read as the reverse complement.
AAACATTACTGAAAGTTATTATAAAAATGCTACAAGGCCTAGATATTTCAAAATAGAAAAATCTATGTGAGTACCTGAGATCGACGGCCACCTACTTGACTGCCTTTCGTGCTTAGAAAAGTGAGGACTTAGGAATGCGCACAAAATACAGCAGCTATGAGAGGAAGAGGTGCTTAAAAGAGCGAGGACTTGGAAGTACTCACAAAATACAGCAGCTATGAGAGGAAGATGTGCTTAGAAGAGTGAGGACTTGAGAGAAAGAGATGCTTAGAAGAATGAGGACTTAGGAGTGCTCACAAAATGCAGCAGCTATGAGAGGAAGATGTGCTTAAAAGATTTGGGAGTCCTCACAAAATGCAGCAGCTATGAGAGGAAGAGTAATCGTATGAAAGAAATGAGAAAATGAATAATGTAATATGGAACCAAATTAAATACATATATAATATGTTTGGAGCAAAATAAAAAAGTTGATGCATGGTGATAGCATGATGGCGTGGTGGTGGAAAGTGATATGGTAATGTCACTTATGCGTGAGAACGTATTTCTAATGATCCCTTAGTACCTTTATTTTTTTAATGGTTATTTTTTTACATATGAAAAAGAATTATGGTAATATATACATTAAACACTGAACAGTCATAATAATAATAAATATATAGTCTCATGTAATAATAATAATAGCAATAATAATAATAGCAACGACGAGATTGCACACAACAATATTATATAATAATAGCAGTAGTATTTAATAATAGTAACTACAAATAATAATAATAATAATAATAATAATAATAATAATAATAATAATAATAATCTGTTTTTTTTATTTTTAACATTGTAGGACTGTAAATCTGCAGCTCTATAATTTTACATAATACACCATGATATAATATGTGTGAATAACACTATTTTTTATTAATAAATTACATTTTGACAAAAGTAATTACTAGCATTATTTCTTCTTTTTTTTACTTGTTTGCAAATGTAATTACTATTGACAAGCTTATTTCTTCAACAAAAGCTTATTTATAATTTTTTTTATTTAATATATAAATATTTGAAAATTATATATATTATCAATTAATTTAAAGTTATATTTCAACATCTAATTAAGCTCCTTGTTTTGAATTTTTTAATATATTTTATATACAAATATGTTGCTCATCATACAATAAACCAATTTTATCTGAACTTTAGCTAATATATATTCCAACATCAAATCGAACAACTTTTTAGTTTTTAGAAAAAATATAATATCATTTTGAATTACAAATAAAAAAATTAATTTCTCAATTATTTTTCATCAATACTACATTAAGTAAGTTTTTTTATTAATTTAAATGTATATTAAATATAAATATTTTATATATATAATAAATTTTAATTTAGTTCGAATCAAATAACATCAATTATAAGGAGATATTGATGTAGATTTTTCTTTATTAAAAAACTTTTTATACAATAGTGCATTATTATTTGAAATGAATAATACCTATATACACATATTTCTTATACAATAGTACATTTTAGATACCAATTTTAAATGAATAATACTTATATACATATAAAATCGAGCTAGTTTATCAATTAATAACCTCAAACTCGATTAGATGGAAGAAGAGTCGTTATTAGCTCTTTTGGAGCAAAATAAAAAAAGTGCAGCGTGGTAGAGTAATGGTGAGAAATCAGAATTGTAATATAGTTATCCGTTATGTACCTTATGTACCATTCGTCACAGTACATTATTTTTTTAGTTGCTATTTTTTTACACATGAAAATAGACTATATTAAATATATTAAAATTAAACAATAAAATTAATTATTAATAAAAAATATATTAAAATATAAATATATATTAAAAATAAATTAAATTACATATATATTTATATATAAATATATTAATAATTAATTTTACTAGTTAATTTTATTGTACGAATAATATTTTTAATAAAATATATTAATGCCATAATATAAAATAAATATTTATACTGCTATAATACCAGTATAAATCACAAATTAAAAAATGTAAATTGTATTTTGTATTTTCGAATTTTTTAATAATAACCAAAATGCAAATTGTGTTTTAAATTTTTAATAATAATAATAACAACAACAATAGTGCTAATAATAATAATCTAATAATAATATAATAATATTAATATTCTTAATATTAACTAACAGTAACAATCGTATAACTAAAACAGTAAATAATTATAACAATAATAAATATACAATTCCGTAGT
>NC_029777.3:8801246-8803818 GCF_000817695.3 Arachis duranensis | reverse complement strand
ATATAAATTTTTTTATCAATTTTTGAATAAATATATTAAAAATAATATTTAAATAATATTTAAAATATAAAATAATATTTAAATGATTTAAAAATATAAAAAAATAATTTATAAATATTATATTTTTTGTAAGTTATAAAAAAATTCATATTTGAAAAATGACTTACCTATTAAATATAAATTTTTATGACAATATTTGAATAAATATTTTAAAAAATACAAAAAATACAAAATAAAATTTAATTTTTAAACTTTTTTTTATTTTTTTTAAATATAGTCATTCATAAAATTATCAAATTTTAATAATAATAAATTTATGAACGTCACCAACATTATAAAAATATTAACAGAGCATATGACTTTTTGTTGTTTAACAAAATATAGTAATTTGCCTGGTGAGAAGACCCGCTAAGACTATTATCTGATTGATGAGGATGGACGCCCTTCATTTCAAAATACAACACCTGAATTACTTAAAAAACATTACTGAAAGTTATTATAAAAATGCTATAAGGCCTAGATATTTCAAAATAGAAAAATCTGTGTGAGTACTTGAGATCGACGGTCACCTACTTGGCTGCCTTTCGTGCTTAGAAGAGTGAGGACTTGGGAATGCGCACAAAATGCAGCAGCTATGAGAGGAAGAGGTCCTTAGAAGAGTGAGGACTCTTTCGTACTTAGAAGAGTGAGGACTTGAAAGTGTTCACAAAATACAGCAACTATGAGAGGAAGAGGTGCTTAGAAGAGTGAGAACTTGAGAGGAAGAGGTGCTTAGAAGAGTGAGGACTTAGGAGTGCTCACAAAATACAGCAGCTATGAGAGGAAGAGGTGCTTAGAAGACTTGGGAGTGCTCACAAATGCAGCAACTATGAGAGGAAGAGTAATCGTACCAGAAAAATGAGAAAATGAGTAATGTAATATGGAACCAAATTAAATACATATATAATATGTTTGGAACAAAATAAAAAAGTTGATGCATGATTGCAGCATGGTGGCATGGTGGTGGAAAGTGATATGGTTATGCTACTTATGCGTGAGAACGTATTGTTAATGATCCCTTAATACCTTATGTACCATTATTTTTTTAATGGCTATTTTTTTACATATAAAAAAAGATTATGGTAATATAAAAAAAATGAAAATATATTGAAACCAACATACCGAAAAAAGAATACATCAAGCATTAAACTAAAACACTGAACAACAAAAAGAATATGAACAAATAATTTTGTATTGCTACCATATTTTCTGCTTTACTTCATCATTATAGATAAATTCACCCATAATATGAGAAAAGGTTAGCAGCCAAAATGCAACAATATTTGGACCTTTCACTTTGTGTGTTATGTGCTGGGAATTGAAAACAATAAATAGTTAAGGTTAGCATATCAAGTAATGTAAATGGAACAACAATATGATCCTAAAAGCACAGCCAATGAAAGTATGAAGGCAGAGTAATACAAAACTAACTTCAAAAATTAATTTAAGTTGAAAGTAACTTGAGGTATCAACTGCATTAATGTCCTATCAATTACTATCAGTATCCAAATGATATATAGAAGAGAATCGCTTATTTTTTACTGCACTTTTTAAACCATAACATTGGGTAATTAGAATTGCTGGTATCATAACTTCTACCAAATTCAACTTAATAAAGCAAGTCACAAGAAGTTTTGCATATCATGTTTTCAGAAACTAAAGAGAAAAAATACATCTAAGAGATCAAGAAAGGACAAAGCTGATTATACCAATATTAACATGCACTGTCATTTCTATCATAAACAAAGTAGGAATAATCTATTATATATTTCTAATTTTACAACCAAAATATGTTACATGTCACTTTTTTATTGCAATTGAAATTAAATTTTTTTTCCAAAATTAAAAAATTATCCTCTCCTCCTTACTAATTTTACAAGCAAAATGTGCCATATGTCATTCTCTCATTATAATTGAAATTAAATTTTTTCCTCCAAAATTAAAGAATTCTTCTCTCCTCCATATTAAATTCAAAACAAAAATGTGCTACATGTCGCTCCCTCGTTGCAATTAAAATCAAATCTTTCCTTCCAAAATTAAGGAATTTTCCTCTCCTCCTTACTAATTTTACAACCAAAATATGCCACATGTCACTCTCTCATTGTAATTGAAATTAAATCTTTCCCTCTAAAATTAAAGAATTCTTCCCTCTTCCATACTAATTTTACAACCAAAATGTGCCACATATCACTCTCTTATTGCAATTCAAATCAAATATTTCCTTCAAAAATTAAAGACTTTCCCCTCCTCCCTCTTCCTTTCTCTATCTCTCTCATTCCTTCAACCACTCTATCTATTTTATATATCATTATTAATATCAATGACTAATTACTAATTTGACAATCAAAATGTGCAACATGACATTCTTTAATTGCATTAAAATTAAAATTAAAAAATTAAAATTAAAAATAAAATATACCTATATTATGTATCATATATTACTATCTAATTTAATAATCAAATGTGTCACATGACACTCTTATTAAAATTTTACAAAAAATATTTTTTTCCAAAGTTACTAAACTCTCTTTCT
>NC_029777.3:8784006-8799670 GCF_000817695.3 Arachis duranensis | reverse complement strand
GTATTTGAGTGATATCTGACTGATATCTATGGGTGTATCTGACTCATATCTATGGGTGTATCTTACTGATATCTATGGGTGTATTTTTCATTTCAGAAAAAATAGCAGGCATTACAGAAATACACCCAAACGATTACATAAAATACACCCAAGAATAAAATATAATTTTTTATTATTTATTTTATAAGTAAAACTAAAAAAAATATAAGAGGAAAATTATTTAAAAATGAGAAATTATGTTTTACCTTTTAAAGTGAAAATTTAAAATTTTGAGAATTTAAATTTCCTAAACAAAGAGATTCATGGTATTGGTATGGTTGCTAATTTGATCTCTTTTTGTTTTTTCTCTTCTTCTAATAAAAAAAATATTAAAGATCAATAGTTTTGTTAATATCATTCAATATTCAATATTTTAGGTAATATTTTATTGTTATACTATTAATACTTAGAGTTTAGAATTTAAAATTTAGTATTCATAAAATGTTGATAGAAATTATAAATTTTATTAATCATGTAATGTTTTAATATTTGTTGAAGACTTACATTTCAAAAGTTTAAACATCTTCTCTAAGTAAGAGTCTCTTTTGAATTTGTTTGATTTTCTCATAAATATTTTTTTTATTTGTCTTATGCTATTTTTTATTATTGGGATTTACTAAAGATCAAATTCTAGATCTTTTAAATATAGAGTTCTAATACCATATTATAAAAATAATAAAAAATATTAATTATCATATCTCTAATAATTTTTTATTTATTAGGGATTAAGATCTTTGATTTAGGAGTGAGCATCAATTGTGCATTAGAATTTAGAACAGCTAAATCAGCAAAGATTTTGAGTAATAAGACAACCTACTTTTGCTTAAAATATGAATAAATTTAGGGTTAAGTATGATTTTGATTCTTAAGGTATAGGTCAATTTTTTTTTTTGTCTTTAAATTTTTTTTTCATACAAAATTGTCTCTAAAGTTTAACTTAGTTTTAAAATCATCATTTTTACCAAAAAATTATTTTTTATTACTAAATTACTCCTAACTAAAAAAAATGGGTTAAATTAAAGGGGAAAATGGATCACTCAAAGGGGGAAAGAAAGAAGAAAGGGGAAGGGAAGGTGGGGAAGAGAATCACGCGAGGGGGAAGGGAGGTCGTCGTCATCGCGTTGTCGTCGTCGTTCTGAGCTGTTTCGTCATCGCTAGATCCACTACTGTTACGTAATATTTTTTCACATTTTTTATTTTTTGCTTACTAATTTAATTCTAATTGGATCTTGATTATCCGATCTATTTCAACTCAAATTTAATCGGTTTAAATTTAGTAAAAAAATTATAATAACTCAATCTAACTTGAGCTCATCAAATTTAATTAGCCTAATTTTTATACTCACCAAAACTCTACCTAACGTGCTAGTTTGATTATATCTTTAATAATTTTTTTTGTATACACAAAATATTTTTTATGTATATAATCATTAATTTAGTAATAATTTTTAATATGTATATAATATTTTTAGTGTGTATTTAGTTTTTAGTTAAACAAGTATAAAAGTTAGACATACTTTATAAAAGAAGTTTAGAAAATAATCATGATTATGAGAATGAAATTGAACTATTCAAATTCGATTAAATTTTATTATATACGAATCAATTCCAATTAAATAACGATTTAATTTTTAAAAGACCAAACAAATAAATTTTATGAAAAAAAAAGCCAATGAGCACAATTTCAAATTAAGTTTCCAAGGTACATATTCTTTGTCCACTATTGTCTTTGCTTAACATTAGTTAAGCAAATTCCCTCAAACAAGAAATTTTTTAGGTGCTCATGCTTCTTGCCACCGGTTGTGGGGTGCTTCCAACAGCTTAAAGAGACCATATGAATGAACTAATTTGCCATGAAATGAAACTAGTAAATTAGTTCTCAATTCAAAAGTTGAAAATACAAAAATCTGGTCTTCTATATATTTTAATTCATGGACTTCCAACAAAAATTTTTAGAAGTTGCAAAATCAATTTCTAGGACTAGGACTAGGAACAATTCTAAAGCAGAGCAAAGTAGAGGCTCTACAAAAACACATTCAGCTTAAAATAGACAACCTAAGTCGGCAAGAGCAAAAGCGAAATCAAACAATCATGCCTTATAGCCATATAGAATATCAAGAACTGAACCAATAACCCCGAAAAATTTCTCTCGTTATAACCAAATTCACCAATCACATTATGCAAAATGCTTACAATCCATGTATGAGGGTTAGGAAGACAGTAAAGCTTTTAAATAACAGGAATCAAACCGTTACTTCTATTACAGAACCACCTTCCTACTAAAATAACAAAAAAGGAATACCTGTGACCAACAAGGAACTGCATACATCTGGACCAATTTTTTTAATAGAACTTTTAGTGCCAGTTTTATTTGAGAAGCATTTCAAAGCCACTTCAAATGTTGCATCCTCAGGAGAGCCATTTGACTTTCGAGTGTGAACAGAAGGCTGCAATTATGTATAAAACAAACAAAATTAAATAGAGATTATGAAACCTGTAGCTTACTATCCGTTGAGTCTCCATTTCAAAAGTAACAATACATAATGTTAAACAAGTAGATTTTCAAACAATCTAGCTGCTGATTACCTTAGTCATGTATTTCCACAGGTAATGCACAACTATTTCCAGTTTCCATTTTGGTTCACTGAAGGTCTGCAATCACGCTCAGTAAAAATAGAACGATTAGCCATAACATAACTGTCATGTCATCAATACTATGTAAATATCATATACTGAGATTTATTTTGATTCTTGATTAGTATAACTAGAAGAAAATGTTTCAAAAGGAAAGGGATAATCCTATACAGACAGCTATTTGCAAAAAGGGTGAGAGGAGCAGAGAGACAATGTTCACACTCAACCTTAAGAAATAGGGGGATGGTATCTATGCTGTAAGCTAGTTGATCTAAAATTATGTCCATCAAAGGTTTTCTGCATCAAAATAGGATGTCAGACATATTTTAGCCAGGAGCATTGAGTAAAAATGAAAAATCAATTGAAAGGAACCTAGAGAAACATAATAATCGAAACAACTACCTCAGACCATCTGCTCTTGTTGTGTGGCCTTCAAGATCTGCTTTCTTCCTTGATATATCAAGGTCCTTAATCTAAAATCATCCGGAATATTAATTAAAAAAAAAAAAGTTGTTTGAACTTCAAAATACATAATCTTTTCAGAAACTTACCATAACAAAAAACTTATCCACAGAGACACAGATGTTTTTCACTACTTCATGTAAAGCAAAAGATAATACAGTATGAAAGTGTTTGGATAACTGAGATTCAGTATTCTTTTGAATCTCTAGATGTGCATGTTAGCTCAAACCAACAAATAAGCAAACCATCGAACACTTGGTGTGCACAGCGAAATTCATCTAACCTAACTGCTCCTAATGAAAAAGAAAAAGAGAAGTTATGCAACCAACCTGCGTAGCCAAATTGAGAATAGAAGATACTGGGACAAGAAAACATGACATTTGTTTTTAATCCTGCACCAAACCAGAAAAATTGAAATAATGAACAATATGTGCAGATATATGTAATACCGAAGAATAGGCTTGCAGGGCTGAACTTGATTTCATTTGCAGCCCCAACTACTACTAGGACACCAAATGTTTTCAGAAGTGCTATGTAAGGATCAAAAGGATGATCACCAATGATGTGTCAATTATATAGTCTAGTGTCTTTGTTAATCCCTACATGTATACATATATATAGCAATATTAGTCAACATTCAACTCAGTCATCATGTCATGAGGTAGAAATCTTACTGTTGCACCAAATGCTCTTACACTCATACACTATGAACCTATTTATAGAAAGGAAAATTAACAAAGTGTTACTATGTAATTACCGCTGATGATGCAATAGATTCCAAGTGATTACAATCTTCTTAAAATAAATGTCCTGATTTTTTTTCTCGGCCTAAAACATAAGGCGGAAACAAAATATATAACTTTAATTAATTGTTCCATAGTGATAGTCTCAACAGGGTATAGCTTCACTTATTCCACGCAGAGTCTAGGCACCCAGAAGTATAGCTTCACTTCCTATGTATTAGGTTATATTAGTTCAACAAATATCCATGAAGTGGTTCTAACTAAATCGAATAGGATAAGCACTGATAATGAAACAAAATCATTCTTAGATTAATAAGAGCAAAGTAATAGTAATAGTAATAGTAATAGAAAAGCACTGATAGCTTGTGCAGCAGGTTCATCAATTTCAATTTTAAGGAAGGATGCTGAGCCAAACTAATAAGAGCAAAGTAATAATAATAAAAAAATGAAATCTATAAGTCAATCAGTATCCGGGAAAGTGGATTGTAATCCTTTTCACTCTTCTAGTTATTAATGGAAACACACTTTCATAAAAGGTGTTCTAAGAGCTCTGCTCTTATAAATTTTAGTTCCATCTGGGCAACGAGAAGGAAGTACCCACTTCCTGGAAACAAGTATAAGTGGACAAAATCTCCCTCAAATAATAAGATTCACTATATGTTATTATTCAATAGAAAATATTATATGTTTGCATGAAATACAGTTCTGTCAAAGGTGCCAAAATTTGTCTATATTACCATCATAGATATAATCTAAATAAGCCTGAAATATTCATATTCAGGGTGAAAGCATAAACATTCAAGATCAAACCACATTGCAAGGTTTGAATTAATACAAAAGGCATTCGAGGTCAAATCATTCCTGAAGTTCCACAAAATAATAGACGCGTTACCTCTCTTCAATTACTGCTCTAAATGCGTCCACGAATACTTCAACATTCTGTTTTGAACATTAAAATTCAAAGGGAAATAAACCAAATTGGATATGATTTTAGGACCAAAACAAAGAGAAATAAAAAACCAAACTAATAAATAAATAAAAATAAATAAATAAAATGTGTTCCCTTGTTTTGCAGCCACTTATCCAGTTATCCTTTATTTCTACTCTCTCGCTGACACAGCCAAAAACTGACCATAGGTAAGGCTTAAATTGTTTAAGATATTTTGTAGTATATTTTGTTTAAGATCTGAAAAATCAATTTTCTGTAGGCATATGTACCTTAATAGCTCCTTTCAGCCCTTTCTTTGCATAATCAACTGGCGTGTGGTTATTTTCAATGGAGGCAATGCGGCCAATGTCAATGAAGTCTCTAGAAGGAATACAAATTGGAGTCCCAACCTATCAAATAGAAGATATTACATACAAATTCATAGAAACCATGAATCACGAAACAAAATAGAATTAACAAGGCTCGTTCATTATACTAACAGTAGAACCCAAACAGATAAAGTCGGTTTTAATGATAAGAAAATTCTTTCAAGATAAGGTTTAGAGATCTCAATCAGAACAACAATTGGGTTGACTGGGATCACTCCAAAAGATAATGATGCAAAACAACATAAATTAGTAAATCAATGCTTTGAATTTTCAAAATGTGAATTAAATATATATTATAAACAATACCAGTGTAACAATTTTTTTTTTTTTCTTTAAGTGATACTATTTTATTTAGTACACATCTCTCCTCTGAAAACCTCATTCTAATCAGTCAGAGTATTTTAAATCTATGTACTTAGCACATTGCATTTCATGAACTGGTAATTATAGTTACCTCGGAAGCAGAACTCTAAAAGGCACAATAGATTATCTTCAACGCAAACTTTTAGGCAAACTTTTAGCCATAACAATTAATGGAGCTACTTTCAAAACCAAATTCGAACCTTGAAGAGGATTCAAGAACAAAAATCTAAACCATAAAATAAAAGTGGAACAGATTGAGTTTTAGATGCAATAATAACGTATGAACAATTGAATTCCAAACAAAATATAGATCAATAGAAATTCCAGAATCTAAAATAGATAAAGACATACATGTAGGTTTTAGATCTGGTGACACGATGACTCGACGATACTGTGAACGGCGAGGATGGATGGCGCGAGACAGAGAGAGACATAAGCTGAGAGGCGGCAGAGGGAGCTCGTGTAACGCGAGCAGCAGAGGAGGGAGCTCATGCGAGCGAGCGGCGGCGGAGGGAGCTCGTGCAAGCAAGCAGTGACCGAGGGAGCTCGTGCAAGCGAGCGGCGACAAAGCAGAAGCGACGGAGAAATCTGCTTGTAATTTTAATTCGTTGATATTTTTTACAGTAAAATTTTATTGGAAAAATCTGCTTGTAATTTACTATTTCTTAATAGTAATTCTTTATGAATTCGATGGTTGAATTTGAATGTGTATAAAATAAACGACAATGATTAATATATAATTATTCCATCATGTTATCCAAGGGACAAAATAACAGCATGCTATACAGAAATGGCAACTATTTTAACTGTAGTTTGTTTGGTAATAAATATTGCAAATTGCAAATTCTTGTCTAAAAGAAGGTAAACATGACCAATTAATCCATTGCTACAAAATTTTACATATCATTTCCTCAAAACATAAGGATACCATATCAAGTCAGTACAACAAGAAAATGCTAACAATTAATAAGGCTTCATACCTGAGTCATGTTTGGAGCAAAAACCATAGCAATATTTCTAGCATCCATTTTGTTATACTCCTACAACAACATCAGTCATGAGATCAATGGCCCAGTTGAGCAAGGCTGACTCAGTTGTCTTTAGCTGCTTCACAAGCTCATCTTCTTCTGTATTGCACTGAAGAACTTGTTCAGGGGAAAGTCCATCGAGCACTCCCAAAGGAAGTTCTCGCAACCAAGCTTTAATTAGCCCTGCCAAGCAATGAACATCAATGTCTTCCGGCACAATGCCTCTGTTCAGCTGGTCCCTTAATAGCCCCTCTTCACCGTTTTCCGGGTTTATCCTAAATATACCTTCAGCCTGAGAATTCAACGAAGAAACAAAACAAAGGGACAACAATTAGTTAGTCTCATATTCTAATACTGATTCTCACAAGGAATTAGTGTTACAATGTCATGAATTATGTACCTTTAGGCCTCCCTGTGAGTATAATCGCTCCTGCATTAGCAAGAGAATAGTGGGGACACTGTTTCCTTTTGAATCATAAGAACATTGCATTGATTCAGCTGAGACACCAAAAATACTAACACTGCAAGTATTGATGATGGAAAAATCACATTAGAATAACAGAATTACAAAATGTAAAAAAGTATCCATGAATTAAATATTCTAAAAGAGGGTGAAAATAAGCATGAGAACTTTTCAATCCTATGTTTCCGTTACCGTTAGGGATGCTTTTCAAGCAAATAAAGGTAAACGCTAATTTTTTTTTTTAGCTTTCAACAAACATTCCATCTAACTTTTAGTTATGAATCTGAGAATCTTCTTTCTTTCCTTTACTTTTCTCCCATCTAACGTTCTTCTATCACATATCTGAAGTCAACCCCAATAAACTTGACTAGTTTCAATGAAAGCATGGATTGTACGAAAAATGTTAAACGAAGTACCTAGCACTGGGAACAGGAGCGGGAACATGAACCTCTAACTCAACGGGAAGACCAAGGAAGCCATTGAAGCGATCGAAGGTGACATGACTAACGTGCTTAACGTTTGTGGGCCATCCAATCTCCATTTGATGAACGGTATTCGATATCACATCTTTGGGACTGTCTACACTGCAAGCCACCATTGATTTCCTAAGCGCCGCCAAAAGAACCGCCACCGGAGACAGCTGGTTCTGTTCGTCGTCATCTTGCTCCGACGCTCGCCTACCACCACCGCATCCAGCGCCCTTGCTCACCATCACTGCCCCTGTCATTCTTCTTATCTTGTCTCTGTATGTGTGTGTATAATGTGCAGGAATGAAGATGGAGACAAGAGAGGTTTAAATTTGAGGATGAGGCTTGTTACTTGTTTCGTTTGTTTGTGTTTGTGTGTGTGTGAGTGTGGGGTTCTGTGTTTGTTGCATTCATCTTCTTTTGAAGGCTCGCTCTCTCTCTTTTTGTACTTCAACGGCCACTCGTTTCAAATTTTGCTTTATCTACAGTCTTCTCTCTCTTTACTCCTCCTTTTTGTCTCATAATTACCCCTCTTTGCCACTCCACATTCAACACCTTACACCAGAAACATTTTCTCCTATTAAATCTACTCTCTGTAATTGGAACATCATGTTTTCATTTATGATTTTTTATTTATTTTTTAAATATTTTTAATTATATACAATTTATGAAAGAATGTTATTTGATTATTATTATGTTAACTAATTTTTTTTGTTAAAAAAATATGTGAAACAATATGTAATAGATATAGATAAATAGATAGTAATTAATTTAGTACCTAATTTTTAGTATTGATGGAATATTTTTTATTTAACTACAGCTTATTGAGTAAAATTATTAAAAATATATTTTTTTATTAAATTAAGTATTACTGTAGTAAGAAAATGTAACACAAGAAGACTCGATAAAATAGGAGAGTGTAGGCAATCTAGGCATATTAAAGGTTTTATTTGTAAAAACGTGAAGTTTGTATTTGCTATTTATTATGAGCTCACATGACATCAATGTGTGAAAATTAAGGCCATTGAACTCCAACTTGGCTTACAAAACTCAGTACCAAATCTACAAGCTCGTTTTCTCTGAATGCAAAATTCATTGAGCGCTTAAACGAATTTTTGTATGCGTACTCATTACCGATAAACACATTCAAACAATCATTAAGCAAATGTACTTTGTTCGATAATGTTGTGTAATGAGTAATGACAATTACCAATTTCCAATCAATCACATTCTATAAACATATCTTTGTAAAATTCGAATTTGTTGAAGACCGTTGAATAAAGAGATGACAAAAAGAGTTATTTTTTTATTGAGGGCAAGATCCCCTTGCTTCCATCATCAAATCATTGGAGACAAGACAACTTTGGTGCGATACCCTTCATATAAGGTTCTTGTTTTACAGATTCCAAATGTATTATGAGAAGCGAACCAAGATGCACTAATAAACGTTACTGCCTTTTTCTATTAATAAACGTTACGTTACTTGCAACTTTTTTGAGAGTTGTTACTTTCTTTTCCTTTTAAGAAAGAAGAGCTCCTGCTTGTGTTTATGGATAACACTAGTCCTTCATTCAGCATTTCAGCCTTTTAATTTAATATTTTATTATTTTAATTTTTAATTAATTATGTTTCCTGTTTTTAAGAAACTACAATTAGTTTTAGAAAAATACTACTTACATTTAAAATTCAGCATTTATTCAGCTTTTTAATTTAATAATATTATTTAATTATTTTCTAATTAAGTCACTTTACTATTTATTAGTAAACATATTGTTAATCATATTTAGTTTAAATTTTATTTAATTAGATGTGTCTGTTTTAATTTTTTACTAATTAAAGAAATAAGTTAAAAGATACTTGGTTGATAAAAATAAACTATAAGATAAAAACTCAGGTAATATATGTTTAATAAGTTTTCCTTCTAAAAAATATTTTTGCACAAGTATATTACAAAAAGAAAAATATATTCACTTTATTATGGAAGTATGTATTTTATAAGAGTACTTATAAATGACACAACACAACAAACTAATATTCAAAGTTCAAACTCGATTCGTTACAACATATTAATGATAGATTATGACAAACACAAGTCCAAAAATAGAAGATAACAATTTTCACAAATCCACAGAAAAAAAAATCTCAATCCATGCCCAAAATCAAGCATTTTCTACCATTAGGTCTGAATCCACAAAAGAAGGGAGCACTTATGGTGAACCAATAAAAAAGAAAATACACAAAAATCGTTAGACTTAATCCCACTTTTAACCAACTCTATTGTATTTGTGCAATACATTCTGCGCAAAGTATTTGATGGAACTCTATATGAGAATTCCATTCGATGGAACTCTCAAAAATATTTATGAATTTGCCCCATTTCACTATCTTATATTTATTTATTGGAAATAAAATATTAAGTTTATTAACAACCTCATATATAACAGGAAGATTAATTAGACTTCAACACTACAACAAATTCACGAACACCCATCTGAGGCGGTGGTCAACAGCAAAATCGTGATAACATCACTGTCAGTAATCTCAGCTGATATTGGTTAAGATATATAGTGCATTTTTCCAAAGAAGCACACTTGTGAGTTGTTTCAGCTTTTCCAACTTACGAGGAATTGAACCATTGAGTTTACTCAACTTAAAACAGAACTTGAGTTCCGGTTGTATGAACTAAACGGAAACATCAATGTCATGAGGTTGTCAAGTTGTGGCGATTCATAAAGTTTAGAAATGAAGGAAGGAATGGAGTCAGAAAAGTTCAATTAATTTGCTGAAGGGATTTCTAGCTGGAGCTCTTCTGGCATGATTTTGCTGCTGATCGCACTTTCGGAATTTAGTCCCTGACTTACTAATTGCATTATTTATGTCCCTGACTTTATAAAAATTGCATCAAAGTTGTCCCTAGTCACATCTCCGGGTAAATTAATAAACGCCGGCAGTGACCTGGTACTGAGAAGCCACGCTGGCGTAGATAACGGCAAACTGAGGTGGCAATTGAAACTGTTTGACCTAATGTGGTCCCTATACCTAGTTTTAATCCCAATTTCTAGCATGACATCGTCACCATCGTGTGATTGTGTATATGATTATTTATGTTCAACAACTATATAGATACGCAATATCATCAATTCACTTGCTAACTCTGTATGCACTTAACATATAACACCAAACAAGGAATGAATTCTAAAATTTCAGTTCAATTTGGTGTTAAGCAAGAACATTCACCAAGTGCATAACCAAAATTCAATCTCAATCATCATAAAAACTTATAGAAAACTGCACAATATGAGTTAATGTAAGCATCAATCAACCCAAAAATTTCAACCAGCCAATACACATTCAGTCCAGAAACACAAATAATCAACTATCCTAAGTCTAACAAGATCAGTAAAAGCAGAATCAAAAGGCACTGAAATAAAAAAAAATAATTAGAAAAAAAAAGAAACAGACACAAAGGATGGAATGAAACCTGCGTTGAGAAGTGAAAAAAGAAGACAGCGTAAGGAGCGGAGGTAGTGTCGTAGCGGCATAGAGTTTCGTCGCCGCTGGTGATTTTCACCGGAACTGAAAGGTGCAGACAGAGGTGGCGCCACGAACAGGGGTGTTGCATACAGGAGGAAAGAAATGGAGAAATGGGGAAGAAAGAAAAGGAAGAAGGGAGGAAGGAGGGTTAGCGACGGTGGTCGCCGGCGGTAGGGACGGACGGACTGATGGAAGGTTGGTGTGGAGGTCTGTGGGCTGGGCTGGGTTTCAGAAAAGAAGAGAAGAAAGAAAGAAGGTTAGGCGGGCGTGGCTTCTCAGTGCCAAGTCACTGTCGGCGTTCATTAATTTGCCCGGAGATGTGGCTAGGGACGACTTTGGTGCAATTTTTACAAAGTCGGAGACATAAATGATGCAATTAGTAAGTCAGGGACTAAATTGGTGCAAACCGTGAATCTCAGGGACCACTTTGAAATTTAATTCCCGATGGAAGGCAAATGACATGTTTATTTTTCTTCTTTTCTTCACTATTTTCTTATGAATCTTACCCTGTTAAGTTAAGAATTTTTGTGTCTATTTTTGTTATCTTTAAGCAAATCTAATCCTAAGACATTTAAAATTTTCAATTTTTTGTCAATAACTTTTTTTCTTTTTCCTTCTATAGATCTATCATGATGTTTTTCTCACTATTGTTCATACCAAGATCTGAATTTCTTGTGGCCTGTAGAGTGGAATTCGTTGCTGCAGATTTGATTTGTGGGAATTGATTAGGGAAAATTAGGTGCTAAATCCAGCATTCGTTCATCTTCCAAGCTTTCTCTATGAAGGTGGAAGCTGAGCCTTTATTTATTTATTTTGGACAGAGTCGAACGGGTCGAAATGCAATCCAAACTGACCCAAACACAAGAACTTGAACCAGAAATGTCTAATCTAGCCTTAGGCATTTAGCTCTTCCATGGTTGCCATCGAAGGTCAAAAAAGGATCTCAACTGCCAGCGCCGCCCCAGGTGCCTCACTGCCCTCTGTAATTGCTCGCAAACCCGAGACTTCTACTGGCAGGAATGGCACTGCATCCTACCTCAGCTGTGCACAAATTGATGTCTCCATCTTCAATGATCGAAAGCCAATGCAACTCAGCCACTACGAGGACCTGCAACTCTTCTGCTTCCTGGTATCCGTGACTACCTCACCCACTTGCCAAGGTAGTTAGGAGACTAAAGATGAAGAATCTGCTCAACCTTTAATTTTGAATCTTGTTAGGTGATATGAGCAATGACACTTGAGTTTCAATTTTTCATCAATCTTGTATCCCTATGAATCTTACGTCTGGTTGGGGTAGGTTGGGTTTTCCGAGCTTATATCCATGACCAGGAAAAAAAAACGGAAGTCAATTTGTGAATATAAAAAATAAAGATGGGTCAATTTTGAATTATTTTGACAATTCCATCTAATGGAGCTCTTCTTTAAAGCTCCATTGAATACTTTGTCACATTCTGCACATCAATTGCCACCCTCTATGTTACTGCACCTCCTTTCTACAAAAGGTCTAAAAGTCAAAAGGGTCCAATGCCAAGTGTTGCAAAACTGTAGTTGATAGTCTTGACACATACTATCCATATGTGTGGATTGTTTTCACTATCCATATTATAGAAGTCCCAGTCCCATATATATATATATAAAAGAATATTAGACATCCTAATCCTAATAGATACACTCTATCTAACTATTTATGTATACCAGAATACCTCAAAAAAACCTAAAAAGTACTTAATTAATAAGATAAAATACTATTTAATATATAATCTTAATTATAAACCTAATCTCTCCTTTATCTACAGATTAATAACACCATTGTCCCAATTAGATTACTAGGTTTTGTTAGTATAAGTATAGTTTTTCCTCCAAAAGTGGGACAAGTAAAGGGGAGCTGGCATTTAAATGATAATAAAGTGATAAAAATTATAAATAAAATAATAATTAATATCTCATTTTATAATTTTACCAATTTTTTATAATTAGAATAAAAAAATTTAATTTGATTGAAACTAATTAAATATATTAGAAAGAGATAAGAAAAAAGACATAGAAAAAAAACTTTATTCATTCATTGTCATTTTACAATTCACAAAATATAATTTATTCGTTTTGAGGAGTAATTTGCCTAAAACTACAACTAATGAGATATAAAATTATAAAATTATATATGATAGAGTTAAATAAAAACCACATACATGCAACACACTTTTTTACTGGCGTTCTAAATGAGTAATCCCATAACTTACTGTTATGGAAATCACAGCCAAGTAAAAACTATCTAACAAACTCATTCCGCTCTAAAAAATAGACTATGACTACTCCGATGCCAAAGACAAACGAGACAATAATAACGGCTAGGGAAAATTTTATCCAATGAATTATTTTATAGTTATCTACCAAAAAATCTAACATGCCTCCTTCTAATTTTTTAACTAAGCACGTTTCTAATTTCTAAGAAAGCATCTCAAGTAGCTTCCAAGAATATTAGAAACCAGAGGACACCAAAGAGCTAAAAACATAGTTTCGATTTTGTTGAATTATTACACTTTATATACTATGTACTCTTTATGTACTTTCACTTAAAAATAATTACAATAATAAACCTATTACATCTGCCATCCAAATTATGATAATCTAATGATAATAGAAGATAAATAAACTATATCATCCTGAAATCAAATGAAACAAAAAATATAATAGTTTTAGTTCTTATTCTTATTTTTGGTACTTTTAAATAAATATAACCAAATTAATTAACTTAAAATACAGAAAAGTAATAACAAATTAAAAATAAAATTGAAAAAGAAAATTAAAAGTATTATTCCATGGTATTTAAAAAGGAAATGACTATTATTATTCTCTTTCGTATTTACAAAACAAATTAATATTTACCACTAAAAATATTTAATATCTTTCAGGGAGTGATTATAGTGTGGATATAAAAAATTATCTACATTTGTGATGACATATCTTAGAATATAGTTGTTGAAATTAGATCCAACTGACTGACGAACCAGATCTTAAATAATTTAGAAATTGTTAAATAATTATTTGTTGACAATATTTAAATAAATAATTTAGAAAATGTATAAAAAATTTCAAAGCTCTAAATTTTTTTACTTTTCAACAAAATATAGTTATTCATAAAATTATCAAATTTTAATAATGAAAAAAATATTTTCTAAATTTATGCATTGTACTGTAAAGAACGTCAGTTACATAGTCACTCAAATTGTGATATTGATGGTTTGATGAACTAAAAAAAGTTAAGAAAGGGAGAAAAATAAATTCTTCTCATTGTTGAAGAAAATAAAAAATCTCCTTAAAAAATATTTGCTGGGTTATTACACCTTATATACTATGTACTCTTTATGTACTCTCACTAAAAAAAATTACAATAGTAAACCTATTATTGATAAAGAAATAATCTAGATAACACTCATGGTTAGTTTAGTCATTTGCTTATTTATTTTATATTTATCCACTTCATGTGGTAAAAAAAATAAGAGGTAGTTCAAATAAATGACTAAAATTCGGATAATACCAATGTAGGCTATTTTTTAACCTATAAAAAAAAGTATTATATGTACACTAAAATTAATCACAAAAATTAGCTATAAAATATAAATATATATTAAAAATAAATTAAATTTTACATGTATTTATATACAAGTATATTTGTGATTAATTTTAGTGTACGAATATTATTTTTAGGTAAATGCTACCCTACCCTCTCTAAAGTAACATGTAAGTTACCCTCTCTGATATGTCATATTTTAATTGGGTGTTTATTTTAACCTGAGTTACTTTACTTTCATGAGAGTTAATAATATCTTGGAAGACGGTAACGGCTAATAAGACGGTGATACTTATGAGACACAACGACGACGACAAAGAAATGGGGAGGAGTAAACGCAATTAGAGAGATGGAATACTTTTCTGGAAGAATGATTTGAGAAGAGAAAACAAGACACCCAATGAGACGGTAATTCTTGGGAGGCGTAACGACGACGATGAAGGAGTACAATGGGGAGGAGTAAACGCAATTAGAGAGAGTTAGAGTACCTTATCTAAAAGAATGATTTGGGAAGATAAAATAAGATACCCACCGTGATGTTTGGGAGGCGTAATGAGGACGACAAAGATACCTTTTCTAGAAGAATGATTTGGGAAGAGAAAACGGAACACCAATGAGACGGTGATGCTTGGGAGGAGCAACGACGAAGAAAAAGTGGAGAAGGTAACTCAGGTTAAAATAAACACCCAATTAAAATGTGACACATCAGAGAGGGTAACTTACATGTTATTTTAGAGAGGGTACGGTAGCATTCACCTTATTTTTAATAGAAAAATATTAGTGTTACACAATAAAATATATATTTATATAATTATTATGCAAATCCCAAGTTGAAAAACGCAAGTTGTATTTTGTATATTCAAAATTTGTTTAAGAATAATCAAAATGGAGGTTGCGTTTTAATAATAATAATAATAATAAGGGTTAAGTACTGTTTTCGTCCTTAAGGTCTGGGATGAAAATCAAAATCGTCCCTAACCTTTTTTTTGTTATTAAAATCATTCTCAACGTTACAAAACGTTATAAAATCGTCCTTTGCCACT
>NC_029777.3:8778710-8783942 GCF_000817695.3 Arachis duranensis | reverse complement strand
ACCCTCCTATAACCCCCATCCCCTTCCTCATGCCCCTCTCTTCAAGACCCCAACCCCAATTTTAACTTCAATTTTTCTTTTCGCCGCCGCCGCCGCCCTACTTATTCGTTTCTAGGGTTCACAACCGCTGCTGCCGCCGCCGTCATCGGGAGGGAGACTCCGCCGGCGCTGCTTCTTCTTCTGTGACTGTCTCTACTTCTTCTTCTGCTTCTGCTTGAATTTCTTCTTCTGCTTCTGCTTGAACTTCTGCTTCTGTGATTTTTTAATTTTTTAATTTCTATTATTTTGCTGTTTTTTAATCTGAAAACTGAAATTGTAGTTGATGATTATTGAATTATTGTTTATTAAAATTGCTGTGATTATTAAAATTGTTATGCTTTTTCTGCCTCTGATTTGTTGAATTATTGTTTATTGAAATTGCTGTGATTATTGAAATTGTGAATGTTGCTGTTAATTTGTTTTGTTTTGTTATGAGTAATGAATGACTATGGTGGTAGTGGTGATGGTGGTGAGGAAAGGCCGACAGTAGTAATTGCTGCGACGAAGGTGAGAAAAAGAGGGTGATGGTGAAGAGTAGAAGGAAGGGGATTAGGGGAGGGGTGGGGGAGAGACCGAAGAGATGCTGGGGAGTGGGTGGGGTGGGATTTTGTTTTTTTTTAATATTATTTTATTAATAATGAAGGGTAATATAATAAAAAAAATTGAAGTGGAAAAGGACGATTTTATAACGTTTTGTAACGTTGAGGATGATTTTAATAACAAAGAAAGGTCTCGGACGATTTTGATTTTCACCCCAGACCTTAGGGACGAAAACAATACTTAACCCTAATAATAATCTAATAATAATATAAACAAAACTGGTGGGTAAATCACTTTATTAAACTAAGGAAGAAACAATATTATGCTATTGACCCAAAAGCAAAAACGATACGTAAATCACCCAGGCCAGTAATTCTATATAAATCAAAACAGCATGGCCAGATTTCTGTTCCTTCATAAATCGAATCAAACTTGGTCAAATTATATGAACTTCTAGTAAATCTAATGGGGTTATTTCGATTTACGTATATATACCACAATTCCTACTACATCTATAGGTGATGTTTCGATTTATATATATAGTACATATCCTAGTAAATCTAGTGGGGCCAATTCGATTTACGTATAAGAGGGGCACCTAGTAAATCTATGTCCACTGTTTCAATTTATGCTTGTTTTGAGTCCATTGTAATTCGAAACAGGCCATTTAGATTTACTACCAGTATCACTATAAATATAGTTCGAATTGGAGCCATTCGAACCATACCGCACCACCCTTCCCCATCGAATTCCCAACCAGAATACCTCATCATTTCAAAAAAATAACGTGATGGGGGATAATCCGCACCGACTTTATCGCTTAGACGGAGTTACCCACATTGTTGGTGTCATCAATGAAGAGGTTAGTATATGCTATTTTTTTAAATTAGTATTAAATATTTTATGTTTATTTTTTCAAAAGTAGTATTAAACTAGATATAGTGGTTAGATGAGTGACTTAATAATCTATATAGGTAGAGCCGAAAAATGTGAGTAGTGAAGACTATGAAATAATTTAGTTGATTTATTTTTTGAAAAATAGCATTAAACTAGATAGAATGGGCAGATTAGTGGCTTAATGATGTATACTTATAGAAGTGTAGCTGAAAAAGTTACAATTTAAAATAGTGGTTACGAATAAAAAGAAAAAATCCAAGTGATGTAAACTATTAAGAAATTTACCTTAATTTCTTTTAAAAAATAGTATTAAACTAGACTGTAAAGTAGATGTGTGGTGGCATTTAGATATTATTAAGACTAGTGAATGAAAATCGAAACCGTGAGTTGGGCTGGATAGATAAATGTTTTATTATTATTAAACTTATCTTTATTATACCCAATTTCATGAATTAACGAAATGATTATATGTTCATTTCCGTTATGTTATTTGGTCACGTTTATGGGATTATTACGATAATTTATGGTTATGTATAGATGTTGTCATATGGTGCTGACGGAGAAATTGTTATGTTGTTTATATAGCCTCACCAATGTATCGATAGCATGAGACGACAGCAGGGTATGCAATTGGATGAGAGGATCGTTCCGTACTTGCAGATGACCGGTTTATACCATTTTGCGAGGCTGAATGACACCTGGTTTAGATTGGATGAGCCGTTGGTCAGTGCATTTGTGGAGAGGTGGCGTCCCGAGATACACATGTTTCATATGCCATTCGGTGAATGAACGATTACACTGCAGGATGTGGCATACCAATTAGGGTTGCCAATAGATGGATAGTACGTAAGTGGATGCTTGACGGAGTTTGAGCGGTATATCCAGGGCGGTCGCCCAGCTTGGGTGTGGTTCCAAGAGCTGCTGGGTGTATTGCCTCCTATGGACTACATCGACAAATTTACAGTGAGATGCAGCTGGATGCAGGAGACCTTCGAAGAGATTCCTGATGGGGCCGACGAGGCCACTGTTACGAGGTATGTTCGAGCCTATATCATGATGTTTTTGGGAACTCAGCTATTTAGGGACAAGTCTGGGACTCATCGTGGCAACTCGCTATATGACTCATCCCAGTCTCTATAGATCTGTGTCATGGCCTTCTACTTTGCCATCCAAAGCCTCATATAAGTCGGTCTAAAACCAAAATGTGCCTCTGTCGCATTCTAGAGTACCTTGATACACACACGGCAACATCAGCTCTAACCATCGGCAGTATGAATGCCTAGATCACATGATAGTCGAGACTCCTATGGTCACTTGATATCGATGTGGCTAGACAAGTATGAGGGTCATTATACCGTTTAACCTCCCAAATCCTTTTGCACTAGCGAAGACTGATCCGAATACACCATACGCACCCGTTGCCAAACTCCTTACACTTCCCATAGTACTTGTGATAATCAAACTCCACCACTTTGTACTGAACCCCTCGTCGGATGCTATAGGTCTTTACACTTAACACGACCTCCTCTTTATCCTGAAACTGCTGACCTACCTGAAACTCTATTACCCCCACAGCATCATGTGTGCCTCTGGACCCAAATCCAACAAGTTCACCTGAAACCCCCTGATGTCTCATGGCATCCAATTCTAAGCTTGAAAAGTGTGGGGTGTACTGCTGCGTTCCTGAACTAGACCCTCAAGCACCCCCAACTGGATTGCTCCTGCTATATCGTCACCACTCTCATCGGCAATCATGTCCGGCTCTATGTCATCATCCTCATCATCATTCCGCAATACATCGTCTACACCATCCTGTGCGAAACCATGTAATGAAACCGGTGCCGTATCAACAATGCTTACTTCTGCATCACTACTGCAGTTTAGAGCCACTGCGAAGGACGGGGATACAACCAACATTGCCTCAGGCGCAATCACAAGCATCGATGACGAGGCACCACTTGGCCTCGAGGTAGAACAGGCGGCTGTTGCAAAGGTTTGGGGATTCCGGTTCGAACTGCCCGAGCTGGAGACCACATCCACAAACTTGGCCAATAACTCAGGGGTCCTTACCCTAAGAAACTGCCGGCGACAATAGAATAGAACTTCCAAATCTTTGTCACTCCCTATTACGAACGAATTGTACTTCACGTCATCGCGCAAAACAACTAAGATCAGGATTCTATAGAACAATTTCTCAACCCATTTCACGCCTACCAACCCCAGTTTGTGGATTATAGAATTCAAGAACTCAATGAAACTAGTTAAAGGTTTCAAAAAAAGACTAAGGTAATCCTTATCAGTAAACTTAATTCCTGACCGCATTTTTTTCTTGACCGACCCTCTATAGTGCACTAATACTAGAAAGCTCTCCTCACTAGCCATTGTGTACCACTCTCATTTACAATTGACCTTCATGCTATATTTATAGAGGTTGTCCTCCTATTAAATCTAATCAGCCCCCTTCGAATTATATCATGACACTCCATAAAAAAATCTAAACAAGCTGTTTAGATTTAGTTGTGCACATAAATCGAAACGTTCTGTTTAGATTTAGTAAGGATGCATTCCATATATATACAAATCGAGACAGAACCTATATATTTAGTAGGAATTGTGGTATATATACATAAATCGAAACAACCCCATTAGATTTACTAGGAGTACATATAATTTGACCAAGTCTGTTTCGATTTATGAAGGAACAGAAATCTGGCCATGCTGTTTCGATTTATATAGAATTACTGGCCTGGGTGATTCACGTATTATTTTTGCTTTTGGGTGAATAACGTAATATTATTTTTTGCTTGGTTTAATAAAGTGATTTACCCAAAACTGGTGAACAACCATTACAATAATAAATATATAGTCCTTTGTAGGGTTAGAAGTGAGTTGAACTTAGTCGAGTTAGACTAAGTTAAAGCTTAACTCATGAAAATTGAGCTTGGCTCACGACTCGACTCATTAAAAATCGAACATATTTTTTAAGCTCAAATTCGCCTCATCCGAAAACTCACGAGCTAACTCGAACCCATGAACTATTTCAAATAATATGCACATAATCTATAATTTTATATCAATAAATTATCATTTATATATTTTAAAATATTATTTTTCTATATTTTTTATCTATCAATAAAGTATACATTAAATATATATAAAATATGTATATTAGTAATATTTTATTTATATACATATAAAATCAAGCTAGTTTACCAATTAATAACCTCAAACTCGACTAGATGGAAGGAGAGTCGTCACTCTCTTTTGGAGTAAAATGAAAAAACCGCAGCGTGGTGGAGTGGTGTTGAGAAATTAGAAATGTAATATGCTTATACGTGAGAACGTACGTTTATGATGATCCGTTATGTACCTTATGTACGTTTGTCACAACGCATTATTTATTTAGTGGCTACTTTTTTACACATGGAAATAGACTATACTATATATATTAGGAAAAGTATGAGTAGTCAATGTATGTTTTATACAATGTGTACAATGGGTTAAATTAAAATTAGAATTAAATTAGAGACAATTAATTAATTTTGAGTAGTTTTCAATTTAAAATTTGAATCAAATCATGATTCCCGTTAGTTATGGCAATTAATTAATTTTGAGAAATTTCTCATTAAAAATTTGAATCAAATCATGATTCTGTCATAATCAAATTAGGATTATTTCCCTCTCTCAATACGGTGTAAACTCTTCTCTCACTATCTCTTTGAAGCAAAAGCCGGTACAGTGCCTCCACGGTGACCA
>NC_029777.3:8745577-8778569 GCF_000817695.3 Arachis duranensis | reverse complement strand
GACTGGCGCCGTCGTCCACACAGGCCACCGTACATAGGGAGGACGCACATATTGTGTGAGTCGAGCTCATAGCACCGCAGCAACCCGGACGTCCAGCGCCTCCGTCGCAGACAATTTGTGCCTTCTTCCTGTCACCGGATATTCACTTTCTCTGTGAAGGTAGATGGTTATTCTTAGGTGCTTAGTTGTAGACGATGATTGCTGGTTATGATTTATAAACGTTCACATTGGATGTTCGTTTTTGTATGATTTTGGATGTTCACTTTCTCAGTTTTCGTGGATGTTTATTCTTCGAGTAATTCAACAAGACCCAGGCAGCAGTGTTGGGATGATGCGAGCGCAGGGTTCGGGGCTGCAACTCACGTCGGGGACGTTGACAGTTGCAGGTCACGGATGTTTGGCCGCGTGAGGAGTGCCGAAAGTTCTTCCGGCGAGGGCATTGGCGCGAGGAGACGGAGCGCGACAGTTTCGGTCGGCAGGAACGGAGGCTACACGTCGCACAGAAACAGAGTGGTAGGACGTAGGGTTGCTGCGCACACGACGGAGCGACGGAGAAAGGGAATTTTTCTGCATAACAAACAATGGGGTTTTTTGGAGGGTAGGTAATGGTGGGTGATAAAGGGTTAATGTGAAAGAATTTAGGGTAAATTGGGGGTAGATATCACAAAAAGACAACAAAAAATTAGGGATAATGATATTTAATTTATATTATTAATACATATTAAACTAAATAAACAGCCCATTATACATATTGTATAGATACATCATTGTCTCTCTAACGGAATTTTTTTTTTCACTTTATTTCAGAAATTGAATGAAGAAAATATAAGAAACATGAGCTTGTTTCAGGGGTCACTGGATTTAGTTACTATAAAGTATAAGTAGTGGCTTACAGGTTACAGCTGATATTGACATATGTATATTTTGTGGATATGGACGTGTGTCTTATGGCAAATTTGATTAATTGAGATGATGGACAAGCATCGTCTATCTCGCTGTATGTATATTACTGTTTCATGGAATAGTAGCAAGATTTTAGAATTGAATTGAGTTTGCAATTGTTTTGAGAATGTTATTTGTAATATTGGCACAAAATTGTTTGCTGGCTATGTTTTATAGGCCTATAGTGCAATTTATTTAATCATCATATTCTATAGTTTGAATATAGGCCTGTAGTGTTATAGTCTTCAAATAATAATGCACTATTTTAGTTTAATTTTGGTGTGTTTATGAAACTATAGATAAACTATAAGTTAGAACCGAATGTAGGGTGAAAAAGATCCGCAGAAGAAAAACGGGCTAATTCTATCCCATCAACATTTCTATGATATGTATTACACGTTTAGCTAAAATCAATTTATTAATTACAATATTACATTTAATATTGCTTAATATTTTTTATAGTATAATATTTACATGGAAAGGAAAACTGAGTCATGGAAGAGAATTTCATTTTGTTGGATCTACTAAGTAACAAGACTTTAGACAAATAATATATTTTTGTAAAGCATGTAATATAATGCAATTTATATTACGCACCTCACCTTTCATTGCATGATTATGATATGTATTTAATATGTATTTTTTTTAATTTGCCGAATTTAGAAATGATATTGAGTATGTGCTTATTCAAGTTTTTTAGTAGTTGTTAATAATTTACATTTTTAATCTTTCATTAATGAATTAGTTTTTTTATTATAACTATAAACTTCTCATTTTACAAATCAATTATTTAAGGAGTTTTTTTTTGTACCTTTTAACGAGTCATTTATATATATTACTTTATGCACACGAGTTCATTCGATAATAAATTTTTAAATTTTAATAATATTTACTTCATACACATGGTTAAATAAAAAATATATTACAACTTAAATATTATTCTGCAGTAGATAATTTTCTTATTTTATATATTATGTCTTCATTTTTGTTACTGTAATATATTCATTTGTCACGACTTTCTTTTACATGACTGTTTAACGAGTTTTTAAATTAAAAAAAATAACATACTCTAAAAATGTGTAACTATTTGTAATTATATAATTTAAATTTATAAATCTCTTCAACAATTTTTCATATACAATTGTATAAGAAGTTTTTTGATGAATAAAAGCCTGCATCAATAATAGGTATTCTTCTTTCTCTAGCCAAGCCGTCCCAGCCACCGAGAATCACTACATCCGCGCCGCACAACGTCGGTTCGCGACACAATAAATATAAAGTGAAATGGTGCTTCAATAAAAGTATGAGAATAAGTACTCCTTGTACTCTATAATCTATCTATGTCTAATATAAGGTGGAATAAAATTAAACAGCCCCATGTTGAGAAAGATCTACGGATTTAGAACTGGGAAGCGTATTTCTGATTGGAGAGTGAATCATTCACAATTTTCATAGATAATTTACCTGGCAATGTTTCGAAGAATGAATTGTTTCATATGATGAAGTGGAAAGGAAGGATAAATGACATCTATTTGACACGTAAGGAGAAATATGGTCGGATCCATCTGTTTGCTTTCATCAGGTATACTACAAAATGAGGGGGCATTAAGGGCCATCAAGGAGATGAATGGAATGCGATTAAGGAGCAAAGAGATTTTTGTGGGTGAGGCTAAGTATAAGAGGAGGATTGATGTCCGGAAAAAAAATCACTATGGATGATGAAGATGTCTTGATGAAAAACAAGAAAAAATTAAAGAAAAGAACATTGAGGTGAACAAGAAAGAGAGAGTTGTCTTAGAACACCATAGAAGTGAAGAACTAGAAATTCAGAGGGAACCGTTGGAGTTGGGATAGGATGCGGTGGTAATGATGCCACAGGGGCTACGGGAGGCAGAGTATGACAAGGATAGAAAGATATTTGATGTTGAGGATTTGGATGAGTGGCATGAGAGTTTTTTGAAAATGCGAACGGATTCTGGCAGGTATGGTGAGTGAGGAATCTATGGGATCTCAAACAATTAGTAACGAAGCAATCTCTGAAAGAACGGAGACTTGGAAATACGGGGATAAACGGAAAGAAGGGGTTGATCTGGTGTGGAACAAAAGTTCAGTTGGGGCTGGGTTGAAGCATATAAAGCCCAATATGTTAGTGGAGTGTGGCGGCGAAGTGACTGTGTAGTGCGACAGAGAGTACGTCATTGTGCGTTTTAAAATGGCCTCCTTGCTTGCTGCTGCAGGCGACGGTGAAGAGAGGGGCGTGGCTGGTCATGGAGTTCGCGAAGGGGTTGATGACACGGTGAACAACGCCGACAAGGCAGATCTAGGAGTAGTACCGAAGTCAGCTACTAGTGGCGGAGGTGATAATGTCCGCGCTGAACTTGATGGTGTGGAGGGCAGGGAGGAGCGTGAAGCCCCTTATGCACCCGACGAGCAGAATCAAGGATGAAAAGAGATTGGCGGAGGTGCGGAGAATTGTTCGAACAGCACAGCGGAGAAAAACATTCCACCAAGTGTAGTCAATGAGATCCACGCTAGTTTGGACGAGAGTGGTAAGCATCATGTTGGCATATGTCTGATGAGGGGTGATGCAATGCAAGATTCAAATTTAGAGGATGAGAATACAGTGTTATAGAAAACTGGGTTGGATGATGAAGGGGCTGTAAGGAACTTAGAAGATTCGGAGGACTCAGAGTAGGATGCAGACGGTAAAACTAATCAAGATGAACACGGAGGAAGTTGGGATAAAGATATGGATGAAAATAGGGCTGCTTGGGATCTGGCTGTCGAATGAGGAGCTGTTTTATATGACGAGGATGAGGATATTATGGCTATTCTCAAAGCTCAGAATGAAGTATTGGCACAAAAAAGAAGGCAAGCAAAACATAAAGAGAAAGTAAGAAGATGCCGACCCAAAAATCGAAATAAGGTGTGTAATAGAGTTTTTAAATGATTTAGTTCGTGGAATATGAGGGGTCTAAGGGGTGTGGAAAAGTGGAAAATGGTTAAAAAATTAAGCGTAAAAATAATGTGAATATGTTAGGATTGATAGAGACAAAGAAGGATGTAATTTCTGAGTTTGATGTAGTTCAATTTTGGGATAATGTTGCAGTGAGTTTGGAATTTGTGGGATCAGAAGGTGCTTCTGGAGGTTTGTTAATAATGTGGGATGTTATGATGATTAGGTTGAGTTATTGTTACAAAGAGGAGAGATAGTTGTGTATAGAAGGAGAATTGACAAACAATAATTTTTATTTGTGCTGGTCGCTTGGTGTATGGTGCGCATACAAGGGAAGAGAAGCTTGCTGTGTGCGAAGAGTTGAGTTTTTTATCGAAAATATGTCAGGTTCCTCTTTTCTACATGTGTGTCTTCAATGAGGTTGTGCAGTTGGAAGAAAGAAAATGCGCTAGTGTGTTAACAGCATTATCGAACTGAATGACCGTAAGTTTACGTGGTTCAGGGGGTCAATCGTGCAGTCAAATTAATAAAATGTTGGTGAGTTTGGTTTCATTGTTATCATTTGGAGCACTTGGTTGAAAAGGAATAACAGAATTTTCAGGAATCAAGAATCAGGTGTTGCAGGAGTAGTTAAGAGTTACAAAGAGTAGAGTGATATTTGATCTTTTGGGTTGTTAATGGCTTAGGAATTAGTTTATTTTATCTGTTTAGTACTTTTTTGTTGAGACGTTGATGTTCCACCTTGTTGTGTTAAGCTTTTTATTTCAAAAAAAAATATCTCATTATAATTGATGTTATTTGATTCGAACTCGTATGTAAATTAAAATTAATTACATATATAAAATATTTATGTTTATTATACATTTAAATAATAAAAAAATTTACTTAATGTAGTACCGATGGAAAATAATTTTGAGAAACTATGTTCTTTTTTTATTTGTAGTTTAAAAAGAAATTACATTTTTTCTAAAAGTTAAAAAGTTGTTCGATTTGAGGGTAATTTACCATAATAAATAAACTGTCTTCCAATATTATCAAATTACATAATATGCAAAACGGATACTAAAATGCATTTTTCCCATAAATTATGTAAACTGCGACAGGGGTCCAGCGGTTTATGCGTTAACAAGCAGAATAAGATGCTTTTCCTGTCGCGGTTTATGCACCCTACTCACTTTTCTATAAACCGCGATACCCCTATCGCGCATTATGCTTATTTTCTCTAGAACGTAAATCGTGACATCCTGTAGCGGTTTACGTGTATTTGTAAACCGCACATTCTATCGTAGTTTACATAATTTATGGAAAAAATATATTTTGATATCAGTTTTGCATATTATGTAATATGATAATATTGGAAGGCAGTTTACTTATTATGGTAAATTGCCCTCGATTTGATGTTGGAATATTAGTAGTTAAAGTTTAGATAAAATTAATTTATTGTACGAAGAGCAATATTTTTGTATTTAAAATATATTAAAAATTCAGAACAAAGAAAAATAATTTACGAATAGAAAAAATAGTGCTATTCACACGTATTATATCATAATGTGTTGTACAAAATTATAAACATGCAGATTTATAATCCTGCAATGTTAATTGTTAAAGAACGAAAAAAAAACGAAAGTTACGTTTTAACATAAAAAAAAAAGAAAAAAAAATCCCCTGCAAACTAGGAGGGTTGCCTAGGAATACTAGTATTATTATTATTAGCACTACAACAGGTTATTATTATTATTATTATACGAAATTGTGTATTTATTATTGTTATGATTATTTACTGTTTTAATTATATTATTGTTACTGTTAATTAATATTAAGAATATTAATATTATTATTATTATATTATATTTTTTTATTAAAAATATTATTCGTACATTAAAATTAACTATCATGTATTTATATAAATACATATAATTTAATTTATTTTTAATATATATTTTTATTAATAATTAATTTTATTGAATATTGACTAAAGGAAAATTTCTTTAATTTCTTGTCAGCGCCCCAAAATTTCTACACGCGGCTATCCCTTCACACAAGCAAAGCAGGCGGTTGGGCCGATGACCTACAGAACCAGCAAATTGGTTTAATTGAATATTGATTCCCAAGTTAGTTTTTAGTTAAACAAATGAATGAATTAATTAAATCATATACCCTAATAATGATTGCATTATCTGTGTCCGGTCGCAAAAATTTTCGAGGAAGGAACTGCATTATTTTTTATAAATATATCCAAGGAAAATGTCGTGGGTTTTAAACAATTCAAGTCATGAAGTCGCAATGTCGTTTATATTAGAACCTAATTTTCAACCAAATAATATCGTTTCACACGATTAGAATAAAAAAAATATCTCGTTTTATGACCATCAACAGTAAAAAATATATATATTTCGTATAAAATGACATTGTTTTTGTTAAAAAGTGGACTTCGTCAATATAAAAGAATATCGTTTTATTTTTTTTAGCGTGCTAAATAATTAATGTATCAAATTAGCACTAGGAGTCATGTGAAATCAGATTTGATGTGACCCAAATTTGACTTGAAATATACATTGGGTCTATTTATTAGACTCGAATCCGACCATAGATCTCAATACACTTTCGGGCTACAATTATACCGGGTGAAAACCGAGCCGTTAATATTACATTACGTTGATAGCTTCTTGTAAGGTAGCATGTAAAAATATCCAAAATTTTAAGACTCCAACCATTATTTGACATGGTAAAATTCACTTAGAAAAATATAACAAGAACCAACCCTTCTTCAAAATTAAAGCATAACCACAATCAATACTAAAGCATAACCACAATCAATACTAATATTATCTAATAACACCAAATATTTAAATCAATACAAATAACACAATATTATGCATTAGTCTAAAGTCTTATGTATTCTAAACATAAAATATTAATTTATAGTCTTATAATGACTAATAGCACAAAATATTAAAGTTTACAATATTTAAATTTTATATAAGAATAACCATGATTCATCACCAGGCCACCGGGCCGACTTTGGATGACCCGAGTTATGACTCGAACCCGACCCGAAATAATGATTGGGTCTATTTTTGAGACCTTTACCCGACCCTAAACCCAATGAAATCACACCAAATTACTCTCCTAAAGTGTTCGAGACCGAATCGAATTTTCGAATCAGGTCGGACCATGTGCACCCCTAATTAATACGATATTAACGAAAATAAACTCACGAGACGAATTGTCATTGTAAATTTAGAAATTTAATTTAGGTTCATTATTAAAATTTTTGGGTCAATCCTCGAATTTTAGGGCCATAACTAATGTCCATTACCTTTGATCAATGAAATGGAATTCGATGATGCCTTTCGCATATGACGTTAGTATGTAGTTTGGTTACCGAATTATTCTCTCTTGTATTATATCTTGCAATATACCATCTATTATATAATATATAATTCATTCACCTTCGATCACATATAAACCGAAAAAATTTATAGAAATATACCTGAACTAGATAATTACTTTCATACATTATATTGAATTCTCGCTCTTCAATGGACGAAAAACAATTAACACGGAGTTCCAGCTACAGTTTTAGTTTTCTATCTCAACCCTTAAATTGAGCATTCATAAAGCACATTTTCCTAGCCGGCATGCAATCGTAACTTTCATGCTTTATTTGTCAAATTCTTAAGAACTATATACTTATATAAGAGGTTAATTTGCCAGTTATAATTTATTACAGTCTCAAGAATTAAGATATTACACTGCTATATGATTCATTTATTTAGAAGTTATTAACTATACAACTTAATCTTCGACTCTCTGAGAGGGGCAGGACATACTAAGTCCAAGTCAAATCAAACATAAATAAGAACTTTATATGAAGGTTGACATGCCAATTACAATTAATTAAGCTTATGGTGTAACGGAAATGCATATAATTATTAAAGCTGGCATATTATATTATGAATTTACACAAATTGAGTAGAATTAGTAAAAAATAATTTCATTGCCACACATGGAAAATAGTTTTTTTACACTTGATTTATCATCTTCTTATTATTTTAGGTTAAATTACATTTTTTTTAATATTTATAATATTTTAAAAAATATTTTTAACATTTAATTTTATTTAATTTTATCACTTATGTTTTCAATTTATTTAATTTTATTCTTAATATTTTTATTTATATCAAAAATATTTTTTGTTAATATATTAAATAGAATTAACATCAAAAAATAATTTTGACATAAATAAAAAATATTAAAAATAAACTAAAAAGTCACAAATAACATGCTAAAAAATATACTTTACTCTTTATTTTAATATATTTTCATTATTCAATGGTAGGTGATTAGGTACTTATTATCCTAACGCAACTAGCCACAATACATGCATGCAACGATTTAAACTACAGATTAAGATATAGTATATAGAATAATGCTTATTATCTGGTATTGCATTTCAAAGTTGACATGAGATGCCTATAAAAATTAAAGGAGCAACTACATTATAGTTCAACATTCCATTCTTCAGTTACAAATAATATATATTGCACATAGAATCTAAGGTGAAATAATCAAGAACATAATCATGAAGACAACATCTTTCCTCGTAGCTTGTGTGTTACTGTCTTGTTTCCTTGGGGCTTGCCACGGAGGCAACCTTAGGAAAAATTTCTATAGAAATTCCTGTCCTCAAGCTGAAGCTATTGTTAAGACCAAAATCCAACAACACGTTGCTGCAAGGCCTGAATTGCCAGCCAAATTGATTAGGATGCATTTTCATGACTGTTTCGTCAGGGTAATTAAACATCTTATTTCCATTATTTTGTACTAACATCGACCTTGAATTCTTAAAACATTTAATTTAGATGTACTGTTAGTATATCTGTCACATTTAAATTAAAATTACTGTTTCAGGGTTGTGATGGATCGGTTTTGTTAGACTCAACTGCCACAAGCAAAGCGGAGAAGGATTCTATTCCTAATTTATCATTAGCTGGCTATGATGTCATTGATGATATAAAAGCAGCAATTGAAGCAAAATGTTCCGGAATTGTATCTTGTGCTGACATTCTGGCATTGGCAACTAGAGACGCTTTTTCTGTCCGAGTAAATTAAATCCAACTAATTCATATATATAGTCTTATTAATATATATGTAGTAACTAATATATAAATATTCAATAAAATTTGCAGTTTAATAATGTGCCTCTGTGGGAAGTGCTTACTGGTAGAAGAGATGGGAGAGTGTCCACAGCAAGTGAAGCCTTGGCCAATCTTCCACCACCTTTCTTCAACTTCACCCAGCTCAAACAAAGCTTCGAAAGTAAAAAACTCACCGTGCATGACCTCGTTGTATTATCAAGTACAGTTTTGTTCCATAATTTTTACCCGGTTTTTAGAATTTTTCGCGTCAAATAACTTTACTGTTGATGTATATGACATTTGGTATTATAATTGTACGAGAAATGATTGGAAGGCAACCATTTTTAGTATTTTTTTTTTGTCATTATTTGACTAACATAAATATTAAACAAAATATTATTTATATATTAAAATTAATCACTAAAATCAACTGCTAATGTATTTGTATATAAATACATATATAGTTTAATTTATTTTCAATGTGTATTTATATTCTAGCATATATTTTATATTAATAGCTAATTTTGATAGCTAATTTTAGTATACATGTAGCATAACTCTATATAAATTATCGTAACAAATAAATTTGACTAAAAAGTTTTTTAAGAAATCATCTACAATAAAAGTCAACTAACCCAAATTTTTTATTATTTCTGATTTTAAAATTCAAAAAATTAAAATAGTCAAAAAATTATTTTTTTTCTTTATAATAGACTTATTTTCAATTAGTTGACTAAAGTTGGTTTCACTTCTAGTTGATTTTTTAATAGAACTTTTTATTAATTTATGTGTATAAATTGTAAAATATATAAATACAAACTATATTGATTTATGTATGTAAATTTTGATAAATATAAATGTAAATTGAATTATATGCTTTTTGTATATAAAATTTTTGTAAATATAAGTGTAACTAAAATATTTTTGGTTATATAACATTGTTCTATGTATATGTATACGGTATTATTCATCTATAAGATAATATTTATAAATATAATTTATTTTCGTCAAATTTATTATTAAGATTGATTCTCGATAGAAAATAGTATCCAAATTTGTTCCAAAGCTATAACTGCATTGGCTATATGTATATATGTAGGTGCACACACAATTGGAGTAGGGCATTGCAATCTCTTCAGCAATAGGCTTTTCAATTTCACTGGAAAAGGTGATCAAGATCCTTCACTAAACCCCACATATGCTGACTTCTTGAAGACGAAATGCCAGGGACTAAGTGACACAACCACAACGGTGGAGTTGGATCCTAATGGCTCTACCAAATTTGACAATGACTATTATAACATCCTTGTACAGAACAAGGGTCTGTTCCAATCAGATGCTGCGCTTCTAACAACAAAGACATCAAGGAACATTGTCAATGAATTGCGTAACCAAAACAAGTTCTACACGGAGTTTGGACAATCAATGCAGAGAATGGGAGCCATTGAAGTCCTCACTGGCTCTGCTGGGGAAATTAGGCATAAGTGTTCTGTTGTCAACTCCAATTAATTAATCATTTAAAAAAAAAACTAAATTTGTTTCTTTGGTTTTGATTTCATTTCATTATTTGATTAATGTTGCCGGTGTTGTGAAATTGTTCTCTTGGAATTTGGCATCCTTTTTTGCTTTCTTTTGAAATGTGCCTGGTTTATTGGTTTATGGAGTTTGATAATGTAACATGTAATGTGTGTAACTGTGTATGTTTACACAAAAAAAAAATCCATTATTTTTCAATTCTAAGTTGCTTCTCTTTATAGTTTATATATCCAATCATATCCATGTGTCTCATTGTCGAAGTTATTACTATTTCTTTAAATTTGTCTTCATTTTTTTCCTAAGAATTTTATAAACCAAATCGTCCCTCCCGTTGAACTTAATTTTAAAATTATTTAAAGGACAATTATACCCTCATCCCACCTATCACAATTTCCTCATCTCCTCTCTTGTTCTGCTTCTTCTTCATCTTTTTCATTCATGGTCAGTGATTTCCATAAACTTGTTTCTCTCAAAGAAGGATTTCATTTTTCAAACCCAGCTCTCAACAAATCCCAACCTCAACCTCAACATCTCTAACAATCAGTTCAGTGGCCACCTCCATTGAAAGTTTGGAACTACTCTTTTAAAAATCATTTTTATGTTCAATGACTTCAATTTAGGATTAAAGTAGGTTTTAGTTATTAACTATATATTATTATGATTTAGTTAAAAATCATTTTTCTATTCAGTGATTTCAATTTAGGATTAAAGTAGGTTTTAGTTGTTAATTATATATTATTATGAATTAGTTATATATTATTATAATTTAGTTAAAACTAATTTCTATGTTTAGCGGCTTCAATTTAAGGTTAAAGTAGGTTTTAGTTATTAATTATATATTATTATGATTTAGTTAAAAATTATTTTTCTGTTTAGTGACTTCAATTCAGGGTTAAATTATTATTATGATTTAGTTAAAATTCATTTTTTATTTCAGTGACTTCAGTTTAGGTTTAAATTAGGATATAGTTATTAATTGTTATTGTTGTGCTATTGGTTGTTAACTGTTATGCTCTTTTTAGACATGATAACAGGTAAAGCTATCTCGGATTAGCCAACTAGTGGTGGTCGTGGTCGTGGTAGTAGAGGGAGGGCTTCTACTAGTACTGCTATAGATTCTCGACCCTCTCCCTCTACTCCGACTATCCTGAGGCTGTCACAGGTTGCGGGTGTAGCAGACCAGCCATTCATCATGGTCCCTAACCTCAACTACATCTCTACGTCCACGGCGATGCTGCAGCCCCCTCCGCTCAGCAACATCCCACTGTCTCCGCCACTGCGCCTCCAATGACGGACGCCACCGTGGTGCCGGAATCCTCACACGGAAGCCAGCAGCTAGCTAATCAAGCTCCAACACCTCCCATCATATGGATGACGATCTGGCTTGATGGCTTGACGGCGTAGGTACTACTCTAAGTCTTTTATATGCTAATTAGTGATTCTAGTTTAAATGATTTAGGAATAGGTTTGAACTGTTGAAACTGTTTGTGATATTTGGATTACTGAATTGTTGATTATTGATTCTTGTTAGTGGATTTAGGAATAGGTTTAAACTGTTGAAACTGTTTATGATATCTAGATTACTGAATTGTTGATTATTGATTTTTGTTAGTGGATTTAGGAATAGGTTTTAACTGTTGAAATTGTTTGTGATATCTGGATTAATGAATTGTTGATTAGTGATTCTTGTTATAGGATTTAGGAATAGCTTTGACTGTTGAAACTATTTGTGATATTTGGATTACTAAATTGTTGATTATTGATTCTTGTTAATAGATTTAGGAATAGGTTTGAACTGTTGAAACTATTTCTGAATTTTTCATAGGTTCATGCCAAACAACAATGCATGTCGCTTTTGCACCCGAGTTTGATGTTGAAAAATTGGATGTGACAAAAATAGTGGTAAACGAGGAACTTGTGGAAGATGAAACCAGTGAGGTAGAAGATGAGAATGCCGCGCCTGTTGATAAAGAAGTTTAGAATGTGTAACATTTGACTATGTTTGTTTCAAAACTATTTATATTTTGAATTATTTGTGCATGGATACTATACCGATTATAATATTGGTTTGACTTTGTTTGAATTCTGTTGGTAATGTAGCTTAGTATCCACGTTTGTGTATGATTGATAGTTTAGGAAAAGTAAAACTTCTAGAGAAAGAATATATCTGAGACATTATTTAGATAGGAAATTGACAGATCCTCCTTGATAGAAGGTGCGGGGTGGTCGACCTCGTTAAAATCTGTCCGAGTAAAACCCTTTGTGGGAAAAACCTTGTAATCAGGAAAAAGAGTACTTTCCAATCCTGCGGTACATTGATCATGTTAACTATAGTATGACTTCAAGGAAAATATGTTCCATGTATTAGGCAATTTCTTTTCAGCTAGAGTTTCTAGTGAAAGGCTCATTTTCCATAAGTTTTTGTTATTCGGAAGGGCCCTTCCCATGTTGTGGCTAGTTTTCCATGCCCTTGGGGGTTTTGGACTTCTTCGGTTTTCCGAAGCACTAAGTCTCTAATGTGCAATATCTTTGGCCGAACCTTTTTGTTATACTTTCGTTGTATTGCAAGTTACATTGATTGCTATCGTAGTTGAGATATAAACCGATCTTCTTCTAGCGTGTTGAGCTCTGCTCTTCGAACTTATTGATTTGTTGAATCATCCAATAGCTCGGCTTGTGGTGATCCTTGAGAGATCTCTATCGGCATCATGGAGTCTGCACCATATACTAGGCAAAAAGGGTTATTTTTGTTGATGATTATGGGGTGGTATTATAACTCCACAATATTTTAGGAATGAGTTCTGCCCAGTGTCCTTTTGCCTATATTAGTTTTTTTCTTAATGCTTGCAAAATAATTTTGTTAGCTGTCTCGGCGAGTCCATTGCTTTGTGGGTGCTCGACAGAGAAAAAATGATGTTTGATGCATAGGTCTTGTAAAAAAGATGCAATTTATAGATATATAAATTGACGACCATTATCAGAAATAATTTCTTTAGGTAAACCATATCTACATATGATGAACTTCCAAATGAACAATCGTACTTTGTTCGACGTTATTTTTGCAAGTGGTTGTGCTTCTATCCACTTCGTAAAATAGTTTATTGCTACCAAAAGGAATATTACCTGTCCTACCGATATTGGGAATGGTCCAAGAATGTCGAGTCCCCACCTATTAAATGGCCAACTGACCTTAGTGGCGTGCATGAGTTTAGCCAGGCTGTTTATCACAGGTGAGCACCTCTGACAGTTGTCATAGTGTTTTACCTTGTCGATACAATCTTTGGTTAAGGTTGGCCAATAATACCGGGCACGTAAGATCTATGCAGCTAAGCTTTGACCCCCTATGTGCATCCTGTAGAGGTCGGGAGTAGAGGTCGGGAGAATTTCCGTCTGTATAAATCATCCCCTATTATTGTGTAGTAGCTTGCTTTTCTGCTGAATGATCTCCTTTGTTCATTCGCAGGTATCGCTCCTGTTTTTAAGTATGTTATGTATGGGCTTTTCCGATCTGCATCCTATCATGTACTAAAAATAGCTTCATCACATATGGTTGGTTCATTCAGGGTTAATTGAGATAGAATATTTGGTGTGTCATATGTTCTAGAAGTGGCTAATTTAGACAAAATATTCACTCTTTGATTTTGTTCTCCAGGAATGTGTGTTATTGTAAAATTTTGAAACAATTGTATCATAGTTTTAACCATGCTTAAATATTGTGTTAAAAGTGGATCGCGTACTTGTTATTGGCCTAATACCTGTTGGACAATGAGTAGGGAGACACAGTATAACTTGATATTTTGAATGTTCACTTTTCGCGCTAGCTGTAATTCGGCCAATAAAACTTCATATTTGGACTGGTTGTTGCTTGTTTGAAATGAGAATTTTATAAACTGCTTGACATGTACGCCGAGACTATCTTTGAGTAAGATTTTGGCTCCACATCCTTGTTCATTTGAAGCTCCATTAATATACAGCTCCCATTCTAGTAGGATGTTTTGTGTGGCTGTAAAGTTGGACACAAAGTTCGCTAGTATCTAGGCTTTCAAAAGCCCTCGGGGCTGGTAAGAGATGCCAAACTTGGAAAGCTCAATTGACCATTTTATGAGTTATTCGGCTGGATCTGGTCATCTTAATACCTGACGCAACGGTTGGCTTGTTCGGATTATGACTTGATGATTTTGAAAATAATGTCTCAACCGCCGAGCCATTGTTATCAATCCAAATGCCAATTTTTCTATTGCGGGATATCTTGTTTCTGCATCTTGCAATACTTTGCTTATGAAATATACTGCGTGTTGTTCTTTATTAATTTTTGTGATAAGTACAGAACTAATTGCATCAGGTGAAATTGACAAATATAGATAAAGTGGCTTACCTTGTTGTGGTTTTCGAAGTATGGGCGGTGAGCTAAGTAGATTCTTAAATTTGATGAATGCTTGTTCACACTCATTTGTCCATTTGAACTCTCTAGCTTTTCTTAGGATATGGAAAAAATGAGACGATTTTGCTACGACTGCAGGTAGGAATTGTGACAATGCTGCTAGGCGACCGGTGAGTTGTTGTACTTCTTTAATTGTCCGAGGAGATTGCATTTGTATCACAGCTCAGCATTTATCTGGGTTTGCCTCTATCCCCCGGTGTGTTAGCAAAAACCAGAAGAATTTGCCCCCATGCACACCAAAAGCACACTTTTCTGGATTTAGTCGCATGTCATAATTCCAAATTTGTTGAAAGGCTTCTAGGAGATCGGCTTCATGTTTAGTCTCTGATCTTGATTTGACCACCATGTCATCGACGTAGACCTCAATGTTCTGACCGATTTGTTGTTTGAAGACTTTATCCATCAAGTATTGGTACGTAGCTCCTGCATTTTTAAGTCCGAAAGGCATTAACTTGTAACAGAATTACCATGATTAGTGATGAATGTTGTTTTGTCCTCATTGTCTGGGTGCATGAGTATCTAGATATACTCAGAATAGGAGTCTGTAAAACTTAGTACTTCAAAACCCGAAGTGTTATCCACCAATTTGTCAATGTTTGACAATGGATACGAGTCTTTTAGGCATGCTTTGTTTAATTTAGTGAAGTCAATACACATGCGCCACTTGCCGGAGTTCTTTTTTAAGTCAGTGAAGTCAATACACACGCTGCCTCCTTCCTTTCTGTTAATATGTTTCTTTTTTTCTGTCTCACTGATCGAGTATTAGGGTTGACAACAAGTTTGTGACATATGATGGCCGGATCTATGCCTGACATGTCTACTGATGTCCATGCAAAAAGGTCTGAATTTGATTTGAGCAAGTTGATGATGTTTTGTTCACAATCTGCAGAAAACACAGATCCGATGTTAGTATACTGGTTTTCTTGTTCGGTTAGTTGTACCTTTTTTAATTCGTCAGTTGGGGTAGGTCTGTGGGACATGTCGTCTTGAGGATCCAGCTTATCCAGAGATGGGATGTCTTCTGCGTTGTAGACAGAGTTGATGCGTTAGACTGGTTCTGGCGGTTTCAACTTTAGTCTTGCATTATAACACTGCCTAGCTTTCTTATGATCAGCATGTACGATTGTGACAATGTTTTTCTGCACATGGAACTTTATACACAAGTGAATAGTAGAAACAATGGTTCCAAAAGAATTAAGAGATGGTCGTCCCAAAATGACATTATAAGGACTAGCATAATTAACTACTAAGAATTGAATGTCTATGGTTTTTGAGTACAGAGGCTCCCCCAACATTGTTCTTAACCATACATAACCTGACACGGGTACCCTTTCTCTAGAGAATCCTACCAACTCTCCAGTTGAGGGTTGCAGAGCTTTATCGCCGAGTTGCATTTTTTGGAAGGTTGAGTAGAACAATACGTCGGCAATAC
Organism: Arachis duranensis; assembly: GCF_000817695.3. Lineage (NCBI taxonomy): Eukaryota > Viridiplantae > Streptophyta > Magnoliopsida > Fabales > Fabaceae > Arachis > Arachis duranensis. The sequence goes on along the minus strand of NC_029777.3, from coordinate 8,762,121 downwards.
TTCCAGGGTCGAGTAAGACTTTCTTGACTGTGAGTTCTCCCATATATACTCAAATTATCATAGAATCATCTAAGTTCGGGCGTCGAGACTTAAAATCCGATGCCCCGAAAGAGATTGGTTGAGGTGGAAGAAAAGCATGTGTCCCTTGGGAAGATCATTACTGCGAAACCTCCCGAGATATAATTTATAACTCCCTTTGAAGTGAGAAACTCTGCTGTTTCATGCCAAGTTCCATTGTCTTTAGAAGTTGGATTGTAATTCAGTTGGTCTGTAATTGCAGTGTCGTTTCTTTCTAGCCTCTGTTAGTAACATATTTGTCTAGTAATCACTGTCTCGCCAATCTCTCCAATAAGTCTTTGGCCACTATGCATTCGTCAGTGGTATGACCGTACTTCCGATGAAATGCAGAATGTTTGTTTTTGTCCACATATTTCTGATCCTGATAAGTTCCTGCTTTAGTCGGCAGCTTTATGGGCTTATTGTGAATGATTTCTTTGATTATGTCCTCTCTCTTTGTGTTAAACTTGGTGTATGAGTCAAACTTTGGTGCCAGTTTGAAGGGATCTTTGAGATCTTTGTGGTTTTGAGATCTAGCTGTCTTTCCTCATCTCGGCACTGTTGTTGTTTTTCCATGCGTTGAGCTTTACGAAGCTTTTCAATCTCCATTTGTGCCAAGGCCTTTTCTCGAAATTCTGCCAATGTCTTCGGCTTGGTCACCTCTATAGTTTCTTAAAACTTTCCAGGGCGAAGGCCGCTTTTGAGTGCATATAGGTGTACATCAGGGCTGAGGTCCGGGATCTCCATAGTTGCCTTGGAGAATTGTGTCATGTAGTTCTTTAGGCTTTCGTGCTGTCCTTATTTGATACTGTTAAGGTAGTTCGATCTGTGTACTTATATTTTTGAGGTGGCAAAGTAGTCAATGAAGGACCTTGCTAACTCCTCAAAGCAAGAGATTGAATCTGCAGACAACTTGAAAAACTAAAGTAAGGCAGCATCATCTAAAAAAGTCGAAAGAGATCAGTAAAGTATAGGGTTAGAAGCACCGTTAAAAAATATTATTGACTGAAACTTGGTATCATGAATGTGAGGGTCTCCAAACCCTTCAAAAAATTTTAGTGTAGTAGATAGTACGAAGTTCTTCGGTATTTAAATTTTCACAATATTCTCTGAAAAGGGATTGAATATTGTTAGCTTTTTCTTTGAGGGGTGATCTCTTGAGGATCTGCATCTCGAGGTCGCACATCATTCAAAAGTGCTTTCTTGGGGTCCCCGCCTTGAGCTTCCCATTTTGGGCTAACAAGTCAGCCATTTTCTTAACTTTGGCTTGAAGTGCAGCGTTGACAATCAACTCATCATGAGTCGAGGTAGTGGGTTGAGGTGCAACATCATCAGTCATGGTCCTGCAAAAAAGGTAAGTCAAAAATTGGCGTGGGGTTATTTAGTTTCTTGGCCCTACAGTAACTACCAAATATCATGCTATAGATAAGCTATGTGACGCTCAGCAAGTCTTTGAAGCCTCTTGATCAATAAGGAAGTAGCTCTTAGAATTCGGATCCAGACGTAAAACCTGTCAAAAGGACTCTGATGCTTAAGTCAGTGAAATATCTAAGGGTTGTTATTTATGTTGTTTTTGTATAACCGATTTTTTATCAGGTCCGAGTAGGGGTGTGCATGGCCCGGTCCCGACCCGAAGACCTGGCCGAGTCCTGAACACTTTAGGGGCTAATTTTGTGTGATTTCATCGGGTCTAGGGTCGGGTAAGGGTCTCAAAAATAGATCCGGTCATTATTTCGGGTCGGGCCCGGCCATAGCTCGGGTCACCCGAAATCGATCCGATGGTCCGGTCATCATACACAATTAATATTTTGTATTAATAGTGATGGATGATAGCTATTATTATGTGAAATTTAAGTATTGTAAACCTTAATCTTTTGTGTTATTAGTCATTATATATAAGACTATAAGTTAATGTTTTATGTTTAAAATACATAAGACTTTAGAATAATGCATAATATTGTGTTATTTGTATTGTTTAAATATTTGGTGTTATTAGCCAATATTAGTATTGATTATGGTTATGCTTTAATTTTAGAGAAGAGTTGGTTCTTGTTATATTTTTTTAAGTGAATTTTACCAAGTCAAATAATAGTTAGAGTTTTGGAAATTTGGATATTTTTACATGAGAATGTATCAAGGTAATATAACGTTAACGGCCCGGTTTTTACTCGGTTTTTATCCGGTATAATTGTGGCCCGAAAGTGTATAGGTTTCATCGAGTCTAGGACGGGGTTTGGATCTAACAAATAGGTCTGGTATATATTTCATGTCGAATCTAGATCACATTAAATCCGGTTTCACCCGACCCATGCACACCCCCTAAGTCCGAGATTCTGGACGGCAGCTTACGTAGTGGTATATTTGTGGTTTCGTAACGTTAAATAACTGACCGAGGTTTTTACTCTTTTGACCGAGCATTGTGGGATATGGAACAATATATTTTGGTATTAGTGATTGATTTGATAGTTAGTTTTTGGTATAGGTATGACATAGTTATAATAAAATGAGGTGATTTTTGTTTTGTTTTGTTTTGTTATGTTATGATTTGATTTGATGCAGCTGGAAAACTGCCTCTGAACAACAATGTTTCATGGAGGGGTGACTCGTGTTTGAAAGACGAGCAGGTTGGTGGCTACTACGACGGTGCCCGGTGACTCCACCAAGTACAATTTCCCGGTGGCATTCGCTATGACCATGCTAAATTGGAGCGTACTGGAATACAACCGGAAATACGAATCAGCTCTTGAGCTCGATCGTGTCAAACACGCCATCAAATGGGGAAACGATTACCTTCTCAAAAGTTTCACCTCTTCTGCAAACTCCACAACCACCATTGCTTCCCGACTACCATTAACGACGACCAAACACAAAAACAAGTGTTGGATCCGCCCCGAGGAAATCCAATCCCCTCGCTCTGTATCGCATTGCACCACTTGCTCTGCTCTGGCTGCTGAAACTGCAGCCGCTGCATCCATCGTCTTCCATGATATATATAATATAAAAGACAATGTATGGTGACGATATATGGTGACCGACTGTTTTGTCATATCCATTTTTGTTAGAGCCACAAGACAATATATGGTGACGATTCTAATTATTGGGGTCGGCTCATTGGGATTAAAAGGCAAAAAGTAAACATTATTGATGAATGATATAATATAAAAATCAATGCTTATAAGTTGTTGGTGATGTTTGGTACCAAATATATTGGTCGACATTGTCTCTTATTGCATCTTTCATTTGAAGCCAGACTAGCATCATCGATTCATCGTCGCCATGTGGTATCTGACTTTGTAGATACTGTATTAAAACCGTATATTATCACACATTCATTTCTGGCTAACATGATAATATGAAATTAGCTTGTAAAAACTATTGGAGTCAATGCAATGCTTCAATACAAACACAAAAAGAATTGTCAAAGCTCAACCAATTAAGACAAACCAGTATGATCTATTAAGTTACTGATTCGGTGATTTCAATTTTAGCAACTACCTCTTTTTCTTTATTCTCTTTTATTATTTTTTAAAAAAGTTCAGTGGCCAAAGGAATATAAATTTTAGGATTCTTTGTTCATTCAAAGACAAGGGTTTGTTGGAAATGCACAAATTATTAACGAATAATGATTGCCTACAATTATTTATGCTTGTCTATAACTATGCTTGGTATAGAGGAACTTTTTATTATTTTACTGTAGGAGTTCTATGCAATATTAAAAATGAAACAAATTCTTAGTGAGTTGTGAATATGTATCACTTACTTGGTCTCATTAAGTACCTGAACAAAATAACCAAATGGAAAGACTCTAACACAATGTAAACTTGTAAAATTCATTTAAAAAAAACTAAAAATAAAAAGTAATTTCGAACATAATTCTTTGGAAAAAAGAATAAAGTCATCTTGGGCAATTTTTATAAATTACGGTTTTAAATAAGCAACAGGTTTGCAGTTTCATGTAACTGGCATTTGATATTAGACAATAACAACTTAGACTTTATTCCACTCCAAACAATATAAGTTTAAGCAGTTAAGTTCGTTTCTAACACCCTCCAAAAAAATTTACAAATAGATATCAAAATGTATAAAAAAATTGCAAAAAATAAGCATCCTTCATAAAATAGGACAATCTTGTTACTCTTCTCGAGTTTAGGAGTCAGAATCACCGGCCTGAAGAAAAGTATTAAATTATGTAGCAAATAAGACATCTTAAAGGCAATATTATCAGTGTAACATTTCCTAAGATCTCTTAAATTGGTAAAAACTATCCCAACTGATGTGGATATAGTATGACTTGCAACTATGACCCCAATACTTGCTTAATAAATTACAATTAGAAATAAATGTTAGAGCACAGAAATAAAACGCGAACCATTCAATACTTTTTACTTTTTTAGTAGGCTTGCCCAATTGAAGATAAAATTCTATAATGTATTTTAAATTATGACAAATAATTCTAATTGCTTAAATGTTTTTTACTTTGACAAATTATTCGCATTCTATATTAAATTTTCGCTTATAGTTTTCTCTCACTTTCTCATTTTTCCCTCCATTATTAATATTATCAATCGACAAAATCAAACAGGGAAACTAAGAAAATAAATTTTAATAATTACAAACCTTAGGCATTCTTCAAAAAACAGGATAGTTTTATTGCTCTTCTTTCCGAATTTGGAATTTATGATCACTTGCCTCAAGAAAACTAATCAATTTATGCAGCATAACACACCATGAAAGTAATATTATAGGGTTAAATTACCATTTTGGTTCTCAGTCCTAGATGATTTATCTTTTGGTTTATGTATTACTATTTGATGCATTTTTATCTAAACTCTAGAGTCTAGAGTTCTTTTTTGAATACGTATTACTATATTTGGTGCATTTTATCAAATTGACATTATTTTTTGGAACGCTAAAGTATCTTTTCTTTTTCGAGTCATTTTATTTGGTGTACATATTTGAGATCATTTTGGTGTATATACAAATAAAATTCATATAAAAACAAAGATTATTAAGTCAACTGTATTTATTAAAAATAAACATAAATGGACATATAGTTCAAATTTGATAAACAAAAATATAAAATAAACCTGCTAATACTGAAAAGCTTGTACAAAAGGTCAGTAATAACGTTATCTCCTGTTACACAGGCCTGTATAATAATTGGCAAAATTTGGTTACTTCAGCAATCATACATTTACAGTAAAGACTGATTAAAAAAAACCATAATAATTAAAAAAATTACTATTTTTTCAGCAAAATGTGGGACTTTTTTTCAATGGCCATTTATAGCATACAGATTTATTGCTAATTGAATGGAGCCGGCTGATAGAATCAGCCAATCAGGAGACAAAGTTGAAAATTCGCAACTGGGTTTAAGAAAGTGGGCTGCCCTATTATTTTTGTTTTTTTATTTGGGTCATCAATGATGGGCTCCTTTAATATAATTGGACTTATACATGTTTTACCTTTCTTCAGGGTTTTATGGATCAGAGCACTGCTGTAATCCCTCTTCTCCGGTCGCTGTCATCGTGTTCCTCGCTGCTTCTTTCTGCTCTGCTTCGCGGTGTTCATCTGCTCACGCCGTTCTGAAACTTCTGCTCTGGTTGGCGTTCTGAAACCTTTGCTCTGCTCCGCCGTGGTGCCGTGCTCTGTCCTTTCAGGCAAATCGACAACTCTCCGCCGTTCACCTCTTTCTCTCAAGCCTCTCGCATCATACTCGATCCTTAGGTATCTCTTCTTCCATGTCTTTATTATTTATTTCTTCCTAGTAATTTCATGGAAGTTCTATTTCGGATCATTTCTTCTGATGTGCTGTTATCAAATTACCGAATTTAGGGTTTTTCTCTTGTTGATTTTGGTTTTGGTTCCATTGAATTTGGTCCACTCTCTGCGATTGTTAATTTTGTGATTGTACCGCTACTTTAATTTTGGATTTCAATTTTTAACTTTTTTTACTAATGCAGAGGTACATAAAGCAGAACAATGACGTTGCTCTCTGTGCACCCGGGATGGGTATCAATTACTTTCACTTCTCTACTTTCTTTTCTTCGTGCACCTTATTGCCTCATTACTTCTTTTTCCCTTATGTTTCATGAAAAAAATTATTATTGTTTTAATATAACCGATATGATACAATTACAGAATTACTTGATTGATTGTGTCAAGAACAAATAAGAATTAAGATACAGGAATCTTAGATATAATTGAGTTATCTTGACCTTGTTAGTAGTTTTGAATTTTTAGATATAATCCAAATAAAGAAGCTAGTATTAGTAGTTTTGAATTTTGAACCATTAACGGAAATCCATCTTGCGTTGTTTCTTCTCGAGTTCTCTCCTCGCTTCTTGAATTCGCATCACTTTTGGCTAATGGAGCTGAAGCAAAAGCTGAAGTAGGTGATAACTATGTGTATGCAACTATTGATTTGTCGCCTCATGATAAGTTGTTAGTATATTGATAATTCATACAGCATATGCGAATATAATATCTTTTGGAACTAAATTATGAGGGTTTTAATCTTTTAAGTATGAAATAGGTGCTTTACTAATTATGCCGTGGATTTAATGTATTGGTGCATGACAATTATATTCACAGGGGTTTTTTGAAAAGCTCATGAGCAATGCTGTTAATGCCTAGGCACTACACTTAATATGAGCTGTGTATGTAGCAATATTTGAAATGCTTTTATGATTTCAGCATCTAATTTAAAATTGAAGTTTGGTGTTTAAGTGCTGTTTTGGGGATATCAATTGCACCTTTAGGACTCTGTTAAAATTTATATCAATTGTTGCTCCAAAAAGAATTTAAGACTGTTGAAATTAAAGCTTTACCAAATTAAATTTAAGACTGTTGTGATTGAATTTGTTTCTTTGCCATAGACAACGGTGACCACACAGTAATGATAATTGATTGTGAAACTTGATAGCTTAATAAACTAATCACAAAGTATTAATCTTATTATGATCATGTTATAATTTCTTGCTAAAGGCATGGATAATGCATAGGCCTACTTTACTTTATGCCAAACCACTAGTTAATTATAAGCATTATTCACTACGCATGATGTTTGAGAAATCTGAAAGTTGGATAAATGTGAATTTTATATCTAACCAAAGGTATTTTTGCATCTTACTTTTTAGGTTTGGGATAATCCTTGTTGACTGAAAGTTGCTAGAGATAGAGCTAAGTACAGCAAAGAGGAACATGGTGGGAGTTTATAACGATATTCATTGTTCAAGACATCAGTCATCGAAAATGAAAAAATAGAAGCTAGGCAAAAATGAAGGTGTACGAAAAATGGAATAATTAGTTATGCCCTTCTTGTATTGCTGAGTCATTAGGTTTGTATTCAACTCTTTTTAAGTCAGAATATGTATTTTGTTTAGAAGTTTTTTATTAAATCGGCTTGTCATATATTGATATTTGAACTAAAAATCTTTATACAATATGTATAATGTTTTTGAAATTTTAACATGATAAAATTTATTAGTTATCTTTTTTTGTGTATCTTTAATCTTATTGGATCCAAGTTATAATAATGGAATGCTTAAAAGTAAATTAAAAGTAAATTATGTTTGTCTTTTTGTCATTCTTTTGACACTTGTCATTAACAATTGATAACGTGAAATATTAATAAAGTATTTTTTGACTGAATTATTTAGTCTAATTTTGAAATAATGGTNACGTATTTTATTTATAGTACAAACAAAATAAATATACATATACTTTGAATTTTCCTATTAAAGATGGATTGTTAGTTAGAAAAAGAATTATTAATTAAAAATTTTAAAATTATAAAATTTATATTTAAATTTGAATTTTTATGATTACAATTAAATAGGAAAGCATTGTTAATACTATCTTATATTAGGCTAGAAAACATGATAGTAGTTAGAGGAATAAACAAGTTGTTTTTCCAATACAAAAATAGTAATCAAATTTTGTTTTTAACCAAGTTTAATCAAATTAAAATTTGCCTATGCATATTTTTTTGTATGTTTTTTTTTTCTTTCTCCTTCTTTATTATTTACTAATTGTTCCAAGTTCATAAGATCAATGGATAATTCATCTTGTAATATCTGTCAAATAAATTTAATTACTCTATCAAAAAGATCAATAAGACAAAATCTAACAATAATGTAATTCTGTCAACTCTTAATCTTTATTTAGTTCTTATTTCTTTATTTATGTTAACCAAATTTATGTGTACTTATTTAATTTTCAAATAAGAGTAATATAAAATTTTAGATGAAAAATAAGATACAGTTTATATAAAATTAGGCATAATCTTAGTTCACCAATAAAAAATATATATTGACAAATATATCATCTTATTTTTTATTAAAATATGAATAAAAATGAACTACTAAATAAAACAAATTCTACATTGGTAAACTATTTAAAATGTGCTCAAATCATTTATGTACAGATAAAAAATATAAATAATTTTTAAGTTTGACATAATGCTTCACTAAAGAATATTTAAGTCGTTAAACTGTATGATAAATTCTAGGGAAACCTCTTTGAAATAGAGAAAAAAATTATCTTCTATGATAAATATAATAATTATTGGATGTAATAAATTATGTCATCAAGATAATGAATATTAGTTCTTAATTTAATTTGAGTTTCGACAATAAAATTAATTAATTATAATAAAATCACTTGAAATTCATACTTACAAAATCATGCAATTCTTATATCAACTCCATAAACAATTATAAAATTCACTCTTACTCAATTAACAACTTGTCTACTTTATTTATTTTAAATTTGTGATTCGGCATTTTAATTTTCTTTTTATTTGTTCTTTTCTAATTTTTTTTTTGTGTTGTTAGATCTAATTAATATAAGTGTGATTTTAAAAAAATTATAAAATTATAAAATAAGATCTCTCTTGTAATTCTTACCATTTACAAAAAAAAATTAAGTATATTTAATTAGTTTAATTGTCAAAATTTAAGTTAAATTAAAAATTAATATTAATAACATAATTCATTTCATTCCAACCACTATTAATTATCATAATGTCTCATACATTGTTGCCGTTTTTATTTTTATTTATCATTTTGATTTATAGCTACTTATTCTGTAAACTTTGAGTTATTAAAAATTTACTAAAAGAATTATTTTATTGTTTATTTTAAATATCTAAATGTATAATTATTATAGAGATATTTATTTTTCATATTTACTTATTAAATCATATTTTATTATTTTAAGAAGATATTTAAGATACCAAGCACTCAAATAGTTCATATTTTATTATTTTATTATTTGTTCTTTTTGTGAAGTAATTCCTCTGCTTTTAATACTATTTGCAATAATTCTTAATCTTTTTTGGATCAATATATGAACTTCTATTTTTTTAAATAATAAAAATTTTATGATTTTTTAAAGTTTCGATTAATTTTTTAAGGATTTAGGATTTAGAATTTTTTAATATTTTTAAGAAATCAGCTAAGAAAACTTTTATTATTTCCTGCTCCAGAACAAATAACAGTTTTCTGCATTTGGGAATTTTTTACTTTTATAAATTAAATAAATATAATAATTATCGAAATAAATAATTTAAAAAATATTTATCTAAATAAATACTCTATAAACGAGATAATTTTGCATGTATGTCGTTTACATTTTATCACGTATACGAAATAAGAGAGGTAGACACGACGATTTTTTTTTAATAAATAAATTAATTATAATAATTACCGAAATAAATAATTTAAAAAATATTTACAATTAGAGATAAGAGATTAATATTTATTTTAGTAAATATGTTTTAAATTATTTATTTCGATTATTATTATTATTTTATTTATTAAAATAAAAAACCCTGCTTTTGGATAGTTAATTCTAGCTTTCCGATCCGAATAAAAAGCCCACCTAGCCATACTATTTTAACGGATAGTAATATATTAATTCGCTCTACAAGCTGATGTTTATTGAGTCGTTGAGTAAGGTACTCCTCTAAAAAAGACAGATATGCACGAGTCATCTCGCGGTGGATTTAAGAGAAATATCTATAAATACATCTTTATTATAGAGCGACCATTTTTCAATTAGTCGTTCAATAACAACAAAATCTGCGGTATACTTTTTTGGGCCTGTGATAATATTTGTGTTAGAATTTTCTCTTCACATTTTATATGATGCTATTATTTTTTTAAATATACATTAAACACTACTATTAGGATGCCAATGAGTAATAGCTCAAATGTCATAGACTCTCCATACTCAAATAGCTCAAATGGCATATACATTAAACACTACTATTAGGAAGTCTTAATAGAATTTTGTTCTTGTTCTTATTGATTTAAAATAAGTCATAAAAAGTAGGAGCATGATACTAATTTACATTAATTAAAGTACTATCATATACAAAACAAATAAATGAATTATGTGTAGAGTAATATACCCAAAAAACAAAAAACAAAAACAAAAAAATGCAAATGAATATAAATGATAGCTAGTAACAGAATATTATTTATTCATTTGGAAAATAAGGGAGAAATAAAGAGAATGTTCACCTTTTTAATTTGGAGAAGTGTTAAAACGCTTATCAATGTCTGCAAGGCATAGAAATCAATCCTACAAATGTTAAAGTTTCAAAACATCAAAGAACAGAAAGTATAACTTACAATGTGCATGGAAGCTAACTAAATGGAGGTGCACATTGGAGTGGTCATAAAATGTTGTTACATAAAATGATAACTATATATTAAAAATGCTTATCGATATTTTCAAAAGCCTAAATAAGTTTTGTCTTTTCAAAAAGGTTTTACAAATTTACCAATCATCTCTTTCTTAATAAAAAAGAAAAAAATATCATAAATTTTAAAAGTTCAGAATATTTTCTAATGTTTGTTGAAGAAATAGAATAGGATAAGATTGTAATTTTATCTTTTTTTTTCTTTTTTAGTTGAAGGGAAGGACAAGTCTCTTTTTCACTATAATCATTAAACAAACAATTCCACCTATAAATTTTTCACTCAATCTCATCCTTTGATATATTTTATTATAAATTAAAAAGTAAAAACAATATGTCATAGTCTCCGGTCAATTATCATTCTTTTCTCAAGTCAGGCGTAAAGAAAAATATATCAAATTTTTGAATTAATATGTCGGAAAGATAATTTCTGGGCAATCTTACCAAAATTATAAAGATCACATCATCAGTTGATATCCAAATAATATCTTTTTTTTTTACTTTTGTTTAACTAAAAACAACACACACACAAAAAAAAAGAAAAAAAAAACAGAAAAAAACTAAAAAGAGAAGGACATATCCTCTACCAAAAAATCCCAGCTAAGTCATGCTTAGGCAGCAGCCGTTCCATATAAGGAAGATTGCTCCCCACTGCATATTTCGCCATATAATCAGACGCCATATTCACAGTCCATTGTATTAGAGTCATTTTTATTGTCCAAAATCTATGACATAACTCTTGAATCTTATCAATGAGATCAATATAAACACCCGAAAAACGCTGAACAATAACATGATATGCATCAATCCAATCAATTTCACAAATAACTTCTTTAAACCCATAATTTCAGGCCAAACAAAGACCATACAAAATGCCAAATAACTCACACCGAACAACGTTGACTTAAAAAAAAATACCAAAATAACCCCTTAATCCAATTACTTGAGTTATCTCTAAAAAAGCACCCAAAACCAGCCACATGCCGAGAGGCCAAAATACTAACATCACAATTCAACTTGATTACCAAATTAGGAGGAAGAATTAAAAAAAAATAAGTAGAATTTGAATTTATAGTCACCAGGAGATCATACAAGGCACTAAAATTCTTTGCTGCATTTTTAACTAGAGAAATTACCTTTAAAATACTCCATGGATCATCACTATTAAAGACATCATTGTTGCGATCAGCCAAATCCACTAAAATGCTGTTTAATAACAAATGAACTGAAAAAATGTCATCATCAAACCTCGTCCACTTATTTCGATTCAGAAGAATAATCCAGATCACTCTTGTTCTGATTTAAATTTGAATCATTCATTGTTTTAATAAGAATAATACATTCAATTCAGAAAAATAATACACTGTTCGATTTAACATAAATGCAGATCTAAAATCAGAGGAATGAAATGGAAAATCTGAAGAAAAAACGAAGAATGAAAGTTTTACATTGAAGAAGAACGAAAAATGGAAGCTTTACATTCAAGAAGAACAAAGAATGGAAGCTTTACATTATAAAATGGAAGATTTACGTTGAAGTTCTGTTATAAGTAAATGGTGCGGCACTTGGATGTACTTGGTTAGAGAAATCACTTGGATCTTTAATAAAACAAATTATAAATAACGAAGATTAACTTATATGAATGGCAAGGCCACTGTTTGCATTGTGAACTCACAAACTAATTTTTAGTGTATTATTATTTTTTTTTTCAGAGAAAGAGATAGATTGAGGATGGCTCTGTGCATATTGTCAATTGATATGATGGGAGTTCTGATGGCGTTGGTTATTGCTCTAACTCTCATGCTCATATGTTCCTCTCCTCCTAGCAGGGTTGTCGTTCATCATCACCCTCATTACTAATAATTAATTAGCTTCACTTACAATTAATTGAGTCTATGTACATCAGCTAAGACCTAATAAGATCATGTAATTGTTTTCGGTATGTTAACTTATATTCCAAATTATGTTAGATTATGTATGTGTTTTAAACTTGTCTCCTCTATATATCTCTTTCATGCTGATAACTAATGATTGGTGATGAGTAATTCATTCACGTTACCACTGAAATTTGTCTTGGTCAGGTCAACTTTACGTGACACATATGTTCAACCTATAGTCCATAATTCCATATATTATATATGGTGTTAACTCTTCAAATGAGGTGAAATTTTCTATGGATGCATTTGATTATTTGATTGGATTATAAGCTAAAGTAATATCTCTTCAATAAATTGTGAGTGAGGAGTGTTGTTAACAAGAAATGTATTATATAACTATGTATCGTATAACAAGGTTCAAGACTCTTTTATAGTCCTTACCGGTTGGCAAGAGATGAAGGTATCATTTAAACTTAATGGGATCTTTAGCAATAAATAGAGATGTGAAGGAAAAACTATATAAACAATTACTCTAATTAAATGAGTTTGATTTAAAATAGCCAATAATTGAACCCTTAGTTACATTACTACTGTAGTCTTATACTATTTTTTCTTATACTTTACTTTAGTCTTATGTTATGTTATTTTTTTAATTAAGGCAAGAGACTAGGTTGTTAATATGACAAGAAGTATATATGTATTTTATATTAGTGTCTAATTTTGATTGTTGCTTTTAGTATATATCTATCATGATTATTTTTATTTTATGTATTGTTTTTGGATCAAAGGTCACTAGATATTATTTTAGATGATATTTAATAATCCTAACTTAATCTATTAATTATTTAGTTATCTTTTGCTTTTTAACCTAAAATTATTTTATGATGTTCTTTTTTTATAATTGAACTAAATGGCTTATTCACTATTACTGAAGAGATAAAACTTAGTTATATTTCAGTTCGATAAAAATATAGGGATTCAGATAAGTAAAATCTTGTTATAAATCTTTTTAAGCTTTTGTTTGAGAAATAAGCTTGCCAATAGTAATAACATTTGAAAACAAATTAATTTAAAAGATTTCAAGCTCATAAACCACTCAAATTATCAATTAAGTAAAAAAAAAAACAATTTTGCTGGTATATATCTTTTATAATAAACATCATGTTGATATTAATATTTTTTTAATAGTTATATATGTATTTTTTTATTTTATTAATTAAAAATTAATTTATATAAATATATAATTAATTGATAATTATTATATTTTTATACAAGTATCAATAATATTGGTGTATGAATAATATTTTTTTTTAAATTAGCTATAATTATTTAAAGTCAACTCGAACCACTTACTTAATTCAGTTAGTTAGGAACACGACAGTTTATTTCGGATAAGAAAGACAAATTATTTCTTTTATAAGTGTAGTTTTTTGTTGTTTTTATTGGTGTAATTTTTATTTTAATATTTGTCTATTAGAATAATGGTAGGAAACTAAAAGGGTATTAGTAAAAAATCAGCTAAATATCTTTGAGTGAATCTAAAATTTCTACGAGTTAATATATATGGATGTTTTTTCTGCTAAGTATTATAATGTTTCTTTTTCATACTAAATAGGTGTTCTTTTATATATTTTTCGAATTTCTTTGTATTACAAATGTGAATGTCTTTATTTCTTTAATAATTTCATATTTTTTTTAAATTTTATAGATATTTAATTATTTTTGCTAAAATATAACTGGATATTTTTTTTATTAAGTATTAGAACTTTTTTTTCATATTAAATGAATATTTTTTTAATAACACCCGTAAGGCCGTAATGGCCCCACTTCATACTCCCTAAAAACACAACCTTCAGAATCCACACTCTCTCTTCAACTATGACCAAGCTGATCCAATATTCCAACCAGCTTCATCGGCTTCTTATGCACCAATTCTCTGCGTCGCGGCGCAGTGCAAGTCCCTGGAGCTCTCCGAGTGCCGTAACGGAACCTGCCTCCAAACAACAATGAAGGAGACCATTACGCTCGGCTCCTTGTTCGTCAGAGCTGCTGGCTTGCTCGGCCTCGGATGCGGCCCATTGTCTTTCCCGCCTCCATGACTTCTCGGGCTGTCCCCCCCCCTCGAAATCGCCGCCGCCTTAGGGTTGAGCTCAAGTTCAACTCCAATTGCAACGGCAGTTCTGGTAATACATCTGGTTATTGTCGACGGTGGCGAATCCGACGAACCATGTCGGTGATAGAAGAGGAGTGGGTCACAGTGGGGAGGCAGAAAAGACCTGACGGTGAGAGAGAGGGTCTGTGTGTGTGATTGTTGGAGGTGAGTAGATTAATATGAGAGAGAAAATGAAAGTTTTTATAGGTTTTAATTAGGTTGACCTAATCAAATTAAAATTTTTTAAATTTTGAATTTAAAAAATTTAAAATTAATTAATTATTAATATAAATTAATATGATTTTATTTAGCTTTTGACTGGTAACTTTTTGGTTCCATATCTTTTTTCTTGTCTATTATTATACGAGGAGAGGGACTATTATCACACCTTAATTAATAAAATATTGCTTAATTATCTTAAATTACCTTTCTTTCTTTATACCTAAATTAACAATTTATTAAGTATAAATTTAATATTACTCAAATTTATTATCTCTAATACTTTTAAATTAAATAAATATTATTTTCTTTTTTTTTTTTCTTTTAAGAGTACAATAGTAAAAATCGGTAATACATAACATAAGTATATGGTATGTCATAATAAAAAAAGAATTAAGTATGTTTTTGGTCTTATGATTTAGTTTGAAAATGAAAATCGTTTTTAATCTTTTTTTTCTTTTTCTCTATAGACACCACCACTACCACCTCAGAATTGCTTCTTTTTTTTTTTTTTCTTTCAAGTTCAACAACATCAAATTCTAACAACAATAATAACTTTAAAAAAGCATTCGGATTCTTTGGAAAGAAAAAGAAAAAAAATCCATCAATTAGGGAGAGAGACAACCAATATACCGAGAGTAGTCACCAATCTGCTCTATCACTACTGTCTGCACTGTTGTTTCAGAGAAGGCGACAGTGGCACCCACATCTTGGGTGTTTTGGATTGGCACCTGGAACATCAAATTCAGCACTCTAAAGACCCAAAACCAAATTCCTCGCAAAGCTTCCAACTACCACCGAAGCGAAACCGGTTCCATCCTTAGAGAAAAACTTCTCCAACATTCCATTGGTGACGCAATTAGGGTTTGTGATGGATTTGAAAATTTTATTGGTAGAGGTCCCGAGACATGGTGGCAAAACATGAGGAAGAAGGAGACGACAGAGACTGGCTAAGGTGGATCTCGTAGAGAGCTAGTAGTGACAGATCTTGCAGAGAGTAGCACAACAACAAAGAAGGACGAAGGGGAAGAATGACGACAATGGAAGACTGCGAAGCATGTGATACACGGTGGAGAGCAACACAACTTAGAGTAGACAGAGGCATTGTGACATGGCAACAAGCTAAATGGCATAAATCGAACAGCGCACTGCAACTCGACGGACAATGGCATTTATGAGAGATTGTGGCTACTAACTGCTAAAGGAGGCAAAGACCAGAGGAAGTGAGTGGCAGGGTGAAGGCTGTGTTAAGTGTGAAGGACTGAATGGGGGTGATGAGTGCAATTAAGGTTGTTGGAGAAGGTTGGTATTTTGGTTCAAAGAATGTTTTTAAGACTAAATTGAACATTACACATGAATTTAAATATAAAAAAATGTTGGGAATGATTTTGGTTTTCACACTAAACCATGTTAAAACCATGTTAAAGGAGGCAGAGACCAGAGGAAGTGAGATTAATTTTATTTATATGTAACTTTTTTTTTTAGATTAAACCCATTAAATTAAAAGCTAATAATTTATATATATATATAT